>NW_026652276.1:134407807-134478652 GCF_009828535.3 Hylobates moloch
TTGCACTGTGGTCTGAGAGACAGTTTGTTATAATTTCTGTTCTTTTACATTTGCTGAGGAGAGCTTTACTTCCAACTATGTGGTCAATTTTGGAATAGGTGTGGTGTGGTGCTGAAAAAAATGTATATTCTGTTGACTTGGGGTGGAGAGTTCTGTAGATGTCTATTAGGTCCACTTTATGCAGAGCTGAGTTCAATTCCTGGATATCCTTGTTAACTTTCTGTCTCATTGATCTGTCTAATGTTGACAGTGGGGTGTCAAAATCTCCCATTATTATTGTGTGGGAGTTTAAGTCCCTTTGTAGGTCACTCAGGACTTGCTTTATGAATCTGGGTGCTCCTGTGTTGTGTGCATATATATTTAGGATAGTTAGCTCTTCTTGTTGAATTGATCCCTTTACCATTATGTAATGGCCTTCTTTGTCTCTTTTAATCTTTGTTGGTTTAAAGTCTATTTTATCAGAGACTAGGATTGCAACCCCTGCCTTTTTTTGTTTTCCATTTGCTTGATAGATCTTCCTCCATCCCTTCATTTTGAGTCTATATGTGTCTTTGCACGTGAGATGGGTTTCCTGAATACAGCACACTGATGGGTCCTGACTCCTTATCCAGTTTGCCAGTCTGTGTCTTTTAATTGGAGCATTTAGCCCATTTACATTTAAAGTTAATATTGTTATGTGTGAATCTGATCCTGTCATTATGATGTTAGTTGGTTATTTTGCTCGTTAGTTGATGCAGTTTCTTCCTAGCTTCGATGGTCTTTACAATTTGGCATGTTTTTGCAGGGGCTGGTACTGGTTGTTCCTTTCCATGTTTAGTGCTTCCTTCAGGAGCTCTTTTAGGGCAGGCCTGGTGGTGACAAAATCACTCAGCGTTTGCTTGTCTGTAAAGTATTTTATTTCTCCTTCACTTATGAAGCTTAGTTTGGCTGGATATGAAATTCTGGGTTGAAAATTCTTTTCTTTAAGAATGTTGAATATCAGCCCCCACTCTCTTCTGGCTTGTAGAGTTTCTGCCGAGAGATCAGCTGTTAGTCTGATGGGCTTCCCTTTGTGGGTAACCTGACCTTTCTCTCTGGCTGCCCTTAACATTTTTTCCTTCATTTCAACTTTGGTGAATCTGACAATTATGTGTCTTGGAGTTGCCCTTCTCGAGGAGTATCTTTGTGGCGCTCTCTGTATTTCCTGAATCTGAATGTTGGCCTGCCTTGCTAGATTGGGGAAGTTCTCCTGGATAATATCTTGCAGAGTGTTTTCCAACTTGGTTCCATTCTCCCCGTCATTTTCAGGTACACCAATCAGATGTAGGTTTGGTCTTTTCACATAGTCCCAAATTTCTTGGAGGCTTTGTTCATTTCTTTTTATTCTGTTTTCTCTAAACTTCCTTCTCACTTCATTTCATTCATTTCATCTTCCATCAGCGATACCCTTTCTTCCAGTTGATCGCATCTGCTACTGAGGCTTCTGCAATCTTCACGTAGTTCTCGAAACTTGGCTTTCAGCTCCATCAGCTCCTTTAAGCCCTTCTCTCCATTGGTTATTCTAGTTATCCATTCGTCTAATTTTTTTTTCAAAGTTTTTAACTTCTTTGCTATTGTTTTGAATTTCCTCCCGTAGCTCAGAGTAGTTTGATTGTCTGAAGCCTTCTTCTCTCAACTCGTCAAAGTCATCCTCCGTCCAGCTTTGTTCCATTGCTGGTGAGGAACTGCGTTCCTTTGGAGGAGGAGAGGTGCTCTGCATTTTAGAGTTTCCAGTTTTTCTGCTCTGTTTTTTCCCCATCTTTGTGGTTTTATCTTCTTTTGGTCTTTGATGATGGTGATGTACAGATGGGTTTTTGGTGTGGATGTCCTTTCTGTTTGTTAGTTTTCCTTCTACCAGACAGGACCCTCAGCTGCAGGTCTGTTGGAGTTTACTAGAGGTCCACTCCAGACCCTGTTTGGCTGGGTGTCAGCAGCGGTGGCTGCAAAACAGCGGATTTTCGTGAGACCGCAAATTCAGCTGTCTGATAGTTCCTCTGGAAGTTTTGTCTCAGAGGAGTACCCAGCTGAGTGAGGTGTCAGTCTGTCCCTACTGGGGGGTGCCTTCCAGTTAGGCTGCTCGGGGGTGAGGGACCCACTTTAGGAGGCAGTCTGCCCGTTCTCAGATCTCCAGCTGCGTGCTGGGAGAACCACTACTCTCTTCAAAGCTGTCAGTCAGACAGGGACATTTAAGTCTGCAGAGGTTCATGCTGAATTTTTGTTTGTCTGTGCCCTGCCCCCAGAGGTGGAGCCTACAGAGGCAGGCAGGCCTCCTTGAGCTGTGGTGGGCTTCACCCAGTTTGAGCTTCCCGGCTGCTTTGTTTACCTAAGCAAGCCTGGGCAATGGCGGGCGCCCCTCCCCCAGCCTCGCTGCCACCTTGCAGTTTGATCTCAGACTGCTGTGCTAGCAATCAGCGAGACTCCGTGGGCATAGGACCCTCTGAGCCAGGTGCGGGACACAATCTCCTAGTGTGCCGTTTAACAGGCCGGTTGGAAAAGCGCAGTATTAGGGTGGGACTGACCCGATTTTCCAGGTGCTGTCTGTTACCCCTTTCTTTGACTAGGAAAGGGAACTCCCTGACCCCTTACGCTTCCTGAGTGAGGCAATGCCTCGCCCTGCTTCGGCTCTTGCACGGTGTGCTTCACCGACTGTCCTGCACCCACTGTTTGGCACTCCCTAGTGAGATGAAACCGGTACCTCAAACAGAAATGCAGAAATCAACCATCTTCTGTGTCGCTCAGGCTGGGAGCTGTAGACCGGAGCTGTTCCTGTTTGGCCATCTTGGCTCCACTCCCCCTTTTTATTATTTTTTATTTGGAGGTGGAGAGATGGTATCAGTAGGGACTCAGGATTTTTATTTATCCAATATATTACAAACCACAATAGTCCATCTTTTTTGATGCTCGCATTTTCCTGAATTTATCCTTGCAACTCTTTTTAATCTGACTCCTGGGTCCTTTGAACATGTTCCCATTAGTTTTTGAGTGCTTTCTTGGTTTCCACTACAAAGGATGTCTCAGACTCACCTGTGCATTCTCTGTCCCAGGTCTAGACTCAGTCATTCTCCAAAAAGCTTAGCTCATATTAGGGGGAATGGTAAAATCCAGGCACTGGCTATATTCATGGCTACCTGGATGTCATTGCTTCTAGATCCTGTAGATGTCAGAAGTAGGAAATAAGAATTATAAATGCCAACTGATATTTCTATTACAAAGTTTTATCTTATCTTTTTGTACATGTATTTCTTCTTTATTAAAATCTTGTTTCCTAATAACATTAATATATTTGCTTATTGGCTTTAACCTACAATATACATATAATAGTTTCAAATTTATAATACCATTTTATTTAATAGCAGTAAACCTAAATTTAGTTTAATTACCTGAGTAAAAATTGAGCCTGAGTGAAATGTAAGTTCTCTTGGCAGTTAATTTTGTTCTTAGAGTACTATGTATTATACTAAAGCTGTATAGTCAGAGTTCTGATCTAAGAGTTACTTGAAGTACATTTTTATGGGCAATTTTCTTATTAATTATATATACACACACACATATATATACACACACACATACACATGTATGTATATATACAATATATACATACACATACACGTGTCTGTATATATACATACACATACACGTGTCTGTATATATACATACACATACACGTGTCTGTATATATATATACATATTTAAATTCATTTGTTTCTGCTTGTATTCAGTTTTAAAATGTACTTCTTACTTTTTGATTTAATTTGATTTTTGAATACATGTAAAACATTCATATAACTTAAAGGTCAGAAATAAAAGAAAAGCTACTATCAGATTACTTATAGAAGTAACCATTTTCATAAGTTTCTGGTCATTGTTTCTATGTTTCCTTTGGCAAATATAAACATATACACATATATACTTAATTCTTATTTCCTAAAAACAATTAATATCTTTGTTTTCCTTTCTTCTTACCCAAAAAGTAGGATGCAACAAACATTGTCCTATATATATATATTTTTCACTTAAAAGTATGCCCTGGGAACCATTGCTATGAGTTTGCAGCGACCACATTCCTCTTTAATAGATGCATTATAGCCCACTGTGTGGGGATACTATAATCCTTTACTGAAGGATTTTTGTTGCTCAAATAATGCCATAATTCATAACCACACACATATACTTTTTCATATTTTTGGAGGTTTATTTTCAGGGTAAATTCCTAGAAGTGAGATTGCTGAGTCAAAGTCATATGTAAGTTCGTTAAATATTTCCAGATTTTCTTCTGCAGGCAAAATTTACTTCCTCACACTCCTCATTTAATTATCAGGATACTGATGTTTCTGCATTTTTATCCTGACTCTCTGACTTTTTTTATTATTCACCAGGGATAATTCTTCCTTCTAGTTATATTCTTTATTCTTACTTCAATAGACTTCTGTTGAGTCTAATGCAAAGTACCAATATTTGAGAGATAAACAAGACACAGCTCCTGCTTTCAAGGAGCCCACAGTCTTAAGTAGATATTCATCTGCAAACTGATCCTGAATCATAAGGACTGATGCACTGATTAGAGAATAAACAAGGTATTGAGGGATTCTGTGGGGGATCCAGCCTGAGGTTGTTTTGGAAGTCTTTGAAGAGGAGTAATCTTTAACGTAGTTCATGTGGGAAGTGAAGAATGGCAAATAGATGAACAAGATTTATAAGTCAGGACATTGTGATACAGACTGGGGCATTGAAGGGTGGGAGAGGTTGTGAGGCTGACACACCAGGTGTGTATGAAGAAGCATGGTAAGACATGAGGCTGGACAGGTAGCTGGAGGGTAGTTAATGAAAGATGTTGTATGCCAATATATGAATTTGGATTTTGATATCACAAAGCAAGAAGAAAATGGGATATAATCAATGTTTAAATGAATCTATATCAGATTTGTGCAAGATGGCATGTTAAGTAGTTGCTGAAGATAAAAAGTCAAGATACAAAGATACAAAGTCAAGAAGCCCATAGGTGCATTTTGAGACAAATAAACCATTTAATTGTATATGCACAGGGTACCACAGAAGCACAAAAACAAGATACTGAACTCTGAGTCTGCTCTATACCTACTACACTTGTCAGATTCTTCACTTTTTATGAAGTGGTTTAAGCCACAAATCTGGGCATCATCCTTGGCACTTCCTCAGTCCCAACCTCCACATCCAATGCATCACCAAGTCCTATTGATTTCAACTTTAAAACTGATCTCAAAATGTTTCTTTCCCATTGTCCTTGTTCTAATCATGCCTAGACTATCAGTCTCCCTTCTTCTACTCTTTCCACCCCCTGACCCATTCACGACAGCTAGAGTGAATATCTACATAAATCTGATCACCTTTCTGATCCTCTAAATGCTTACATCTTCCCACTGCAGTTTGAATAAAGTTCAAGACCTTTAACTTATCCCATAAGTACATATAATCTGGTTCCTCTCACACCTTCCAGTTCAAGTTGAGGAACTCTTCCTCTTTTATTTATTTACATTTATATTTGTATATTTTTTTGAGATGGAGTCTAGCTCTGTCACCCAGGCTGGAGTGCAGTGACATGATCTCGGGCTCACTGCAACCTCTGCCTCCTGGATTCAAGCAATTCTCCTGCCTCAGCCCCCTAAGTAGCTGGGACTACAGGCATGAGCCACATGCCTAGCTAATTTTTGTATTTTTAGTAGAGACAGGGTTTCACCATATTGGCCAGGGTGGTCTTGAACTCCAGACCTCAAGTGATCTGCCTGCCTCGGCCTCCCAAAGTGCTGGGATTACAGGCATAAGCCACTGTGCTCGGCCTTCTACTCTTCCTCTTAATTACCTCATTGGGTTTCTTGCAGCTTCTAAAGCATGCAAACCTCTTTTCTACCTCCAGGCACTTATACATGCTGCTCTCTCTGTCTGGAGCACATTTCACCCCCCATCTCTACACACAGCTGCCTTCTCCACAGGTTCATGTCACTTCCTCAAGGAGATCTTTGCCAACACTTGATCTGTGTTCTTCTATACTTTCTCAAAACAGAATGGACTTTTCCTCTATGTCTAACAGGGATGAATTGCTCTATCACACTCAGACTGTAAGAAATGTCACATCTGTATTATAATCTAAAGCATATACTACAGTTCAGGGTTTCCATTTACCAAGAATGAGAATTTATTTAGCCTGGAAAATGGGAGAAGGGCTCTATTCCCTTGATCTGTATTGTTAATTTGGCTGCTTCTGCTAAATGATGCTGGATTTGAGGGTTGCCTTTCATCAACTACTGATCCAGAAATGGAATACAGATATGCCTCTCTATCACCCAAAGATTTAATCACCAGGGTCTTTGCTAGGATACCAAGTTTTGGCAGTTAGTATTTGTGTCTCAGAATTACCACAAACCAGTTCAACTAAAGGTCTTCCTACCACAGGAAAATAACTTTAAAGAAAGATGTAGCTAGTCCAAATAGAGATGTGTTGTGATTTTAACACTAGATATTGAAAAGTTGATGTGAAAAAAGAATGTAAAATATCTCATTAATGGTTTTATACTAATTACATGTTGAAATACTATTTGCAATGTTGAGATTAAATAAAATTTATTATCAAAATTAATTGCTCTAATGTTTTTGTTTTAATGTGGCTATTAGAAACTGTAAAACTACATACGTAACTGATATAACAGTTCTGTTGTATGATGTTGTTCTAGATCTTCCAGAACAGAGGCCAGGACCCTATCCCCATTTAGTTGCTCCACTTCCAGGGCCTGGGAGACCTAACCTACCTTACACAAAGCCTGAATGTGTTTTGAAGGGAGAGAGAGAAAAACTACCTTTATACATTTTTCCTAATAAGTCAGCTACAGAAAAAGAAAGGCACAGGGTAATTTATTTATTAAATTATTGCTGCGTCATTATTCTGGCATAGTAGCCTTATCACAATCTGTTATTATATATGGATTCTTTGTTTAATGTTTGACTCAACCACTAGACTGTAAACTCCATGAAGGTAGAGATTACTTCATTTTTGTTCACTTCTATCTCTCTGACACTTGCAGAATTTTGAGTAAGGATCACAATATCTGCGGAATAAATTAATGGTGGTATAGTGAGGGAAGGTTGTCAAGAGGCAAGTCTTTGAGTTAAATTCTGAAGGATGATTCAGAGTTAGTTACATGAGGAAGAAATAATTACATTTCAGACAGAAAACAATATATAAGAAAGATGGAGCCATGATTCAACTCCCCATCCCTGCCATCCACTGCAGAATCATGATTGGCAGGGGTCAGATCGTGGATATCTTTATTTTTCCTGCAGGTATTGATATTGTTTCTTATAGAAGAAAATAAGAATACTACGTTTGTGATGTTCTTGGACTATAGGCTGGGGGAAAGAGGTAGTTACATAAAAGGCAAGAGATTGTTATGCTGTGAATTATATTTTAGGGTGAGGGTAAGAAGTACACTTTGTGGGAGACATCTGTGCTCAGACATGGAAACCAGATCTGACTGTATTTGAAATCTCCAGCTGTTCCTGGGGTTAACTTCTCTGAGCTTAGGGACACTTGTGTTTAATCCCTTTATGTAAGTTTTAGGTTGGTGCAAAAGTGAATATGATTTTTGACATTACTTTCAAGGGCAAGAACCACAATTACTTTTGACCCAACCTAATATCAAGGACTGGAGGGTCAGTCATTTATAAATTCTAACTGTGGTGCTCACCAAATCTGTGCAGAAGCAAAAAATGCAGAAAAACCAACATTATCTGTTTGTTAGTAACACTATGGACACATCATATCAACCCGTGCTAAATTAATCTTAGTATTTTTAGCAGCAACACATGCATTCCTGGCTGCTACCACACAAAATACTGGCCTTTGGCTGGGTCCCAATAACTGGCATGCTGCCTCTCCATTTCTTTATGCTTCATCCCTAGTGCGAGAGGTCTTACAGTTCTCCTGGCTGTAGCCAGCAGCATGATTCAAATTATGTGGGGTCTTCAAAAAGTTCATGAAAAATGTATATCCTGGAAAAATTATGCATGAATTTCAAAAATATTTTGCACCAAAATAAACTGGTACTAACTTTTTATAACATGTATGAACAGAATCTAGTTTGAGGCACTAAGAAAGATAAAACATCAGTTTGAAAAGAGCCTCTGTCACAGCAAAATGAATTCTGCTAAAATTGAAGCAAGAACAAACATCAAATTTATAGTGAAACTTGAGAGAAAGAATGGTGAAATCATCGATGCTTTATGAAGAATTTATGAGGACAATTTCCCAAAGAAATCAGCAGTTTACAGATGGATAACTTTTTTTTAAGAAGGAAGAAGTCAATGTTGAAGATAAGGCCTACAGTGGCAAATTATCCACATCAATTTGTGAGAAAAAAATTAACCTTGTCTGTGCCCTAATTGAACAGGACTGACCATGAACAGCAGAAACAATAGCTAACACTATAGACATCTCAATTTGTCCAACTTACACAATTCTTACTAAGAAATCAGCTGCAGATAAGAGCAGAGCTTTCAGTGGACATTTTTAAAAAGGAAATTCAAGATCCTGAAGCATCTCTTTAAAGAATTGTAACAGACGAGGAACCATGACATTACCAGTATTACCCTGAATCAAAGCACAATCAAAGCAATGGATACCAAGAGGTGGAAGAGGTCCAGTCAAAGCAAAAGCTTTTGCTGGTCAAGAGCAAAAACTATCACAGTGGTCATGGCAATAGTTTTTTAAGATTTGCATGGCATTTTTTCTTGTTGACTTTCTGAAGGACCAAAGAATAGCATCTGCTTATTATATTTTGAGAAAGGCCAAAGCTTTAGCAGAAAAATGCCCAGAAATCTTTACCAGAGAATTTCTTTTCACTACCACAATACCTCTACTCATTCATCTCATCAAACAAGGGCAATCATGTGAGAGTTTCTATGGGAAATCATTAGGCATCCATGCGACAGTCTTGATTTGGCTCCTTCTGACTTTTTGTTTCCTTATCTGAAGAAAGATCTGAAAAAGCCACCCAGTTTTCTTCTGTTAATAGTGTAAAAAAGGCTGCATTAACATGGTTAAATCCCAGGGTCCTCTGTTCTTTAGGGATGGACTAAATGGCTGGTATCATCACTTACAATATATTGAGCCTTGAACTTGATGTAGTTTATCTTAAGAAAGAAAATATATATTTTTTATTTTTATCAATTCCATTTTTCCACAAACTTTTTGCAGTACCCCTGTAGAGTCATTGTCTGAGTCCCTCAGCCCTTAAGTCTGGTATTGTTGTGACTGATGGCTTCCTATGGCTGCTGCTATTGCTGTGCTGCCATCACCTACCACAGCTTCTGAGGAGCAACCCTCAATAGTGACATGATTCTGCATTTCTTTGGAAGTCATTCTCCTATTCAGACCTAATCCAGGATACAGGCTCTGTATTAGATTTTTATTGTTGCAGTAACAAATTACCACAAGTGTTTAGCACTTAAAACAACATAAACATGTGAGCTCATAGTTGTGTAGGTAAATAAAGCACATGGCCTAGCTGGGTCTTTTGCCTTGAGTCTCACAAGGCTAAAATCAGGGTACTGGAAGGACTGTCTGAAGGCTCTGGGGATGAATATTGCAACCTCTGCCTCCTGGGCTCAAGCAATTCTCCCACCTCAGCCTCTGGAGTAGCTGGACGACAGGTGCATACCATCACACCCAGATAATTTCTGTATTTTTATTAGAGATGGAGTTTAGCCATGTTGCCCAGGCTGGTCTCAAACTCCTGAACTCAAGCAATCCTTCCGCCTTGGCCCCCCAATGTGCTGGGATTACAGGCATGAGCCACCATGGCCGGCTTGCTCTCTGCTTTCAAGGATATATTTGATTGTGTTAGGCCTACCTGATAATCTAGGCTAACCTTCCTATTTTAAGGTTCATAACTTTAATCACACATGCAATTTACTTTTGCTGTGTACTGTAGCATATTCACAGGATTCAGAGACGAGAGCATGGACACCTTTGGGGGCCTTTCTGACTTCCACAGTCTCTATGTTTCCATTTGTTCTCACTGAGTGAACAGGTGAGGTCCCTTCTCATAATAAAAAAGGCAACACTTGTTGTGAGCCTGCTAAGTTGGGCTACATGCTTTACATTCAGCATCCCATTTAATTCTTGCAAGAATTCTAGAAATTTGATATACTTATCATTTTATGACCCACTAGAACGCAAGGCTCCAATGGGGGGACCAATCAAAAGAAACTCTATGTTAATAATCATACTGATAATAGATAATACTGTGGGTACCATGGAAGGAAAGCTTATGGGGGTTGGCTCAAACCCTAAAAGTCATTTACTCTAAGTGGTTTCAGAGTGTTGCTGGCGTGAAAAGCCAGCACTTTGTTTAGCTTATGATAGAAAACACATTCATAGCTAGGAAGGCGACAGCCACAGACAGTGCGGCAGAATCAGACTCAGGGTACTGGGAAAGAATGAGCTCAAGAGGAGGTAAGTTGAGGGCAAGAAAGAAGGGTTTGAGGGGTAGATTAAGGTAGTTCAGCACTGAGTCTGTGAACATAAATTGTTAGAGCCTACCCTTCACAAGGTGCCTAGTGAGTGGCAGGGGTCAATGGATACGGATAGAGGCTTAAAGGCTTAAGGCTGGACACTGGAAGGGCACCGAGAACCTCATCTTCTCAGAACACCTTTTGTGGAATCCCTTAACTAGCCAAAAGAGCTGAATTACTTGCAGCTATTATAAAGCATTCCTCTGGGATGATCCTAGGGGGTGCTATAAAAATATTAAAGATAAACCAACACTGTAAATGTTTAAGGAGAAAAAATTAAAAATAATATAAACAACAAAACACAAACCCCTCAAAGCAGCTTCCTGAAACAGTCTGTGAAAAGGCTCTGCCTCCAATAGTACACTTAATCTACATCAGAAAGAATCTTTTCTGCATGCTATTTCCTGTTGCTTTTTTGTAATAACAGAGCTGAGTCCACTAAGATGTCCTGGTCATTGCCCCAGGTCAGGTCTCACAAGAGCCTACCACGGCTCCTGACAGGTGGCAGAAGGCTCCTGTCTCCATGGCACAAATCTCACCTAGGTAAAAGTAACAGATGGAAATGTGAATCCTAGAATGACATGCTAAGATCTTATTTTAAGCCTTTGCAGTTAGAGAAGAAAATTAATTCTGGCTATCTTCCCAATCAGCAGAGTGATCCTCTCATTAATATCATTAAATAAAATCTTTTCAAATAAATTGATGATGGAAGAAAGGAAGAGACTGGACTCTCTTAGTGGGGCAGGGGGAAGAGAAAAAGGAATTATGACTGTTGTGAAAATGTTTTCTTGTTTTGTGTCATTTTTTTTTTTTTGTGAGGAATCAGGCTGGTTCAGAGAAACAAGTGCCCTGTCTCTAGAAGTTTGGGTACACCATTGCACCATAAGGTAAGCCTAGTGATCTAGGACAAGTCACATGTCTGCCTTAACCCCCTATCCTTTTCTGTAAACATTGGCCTCTCTCTTCTCCCGACCTGTTTAGGCAGTTTGCAAACACAAACATTAGCTATGTTCATCATATGGAACTGGCAAAGCTTTATATAAGACTCAGTACAGCATGAAGGCTGATAACAGCTGCCATCTGCAGAGTGACTATGCAACCAGGAATTGTTCCAAGCCAGAAGTTCTGAACGTTCTCATTTCATGGCATCCGTAGTAATAGTAATTTTTTCATAGCACATCTAGGCCAAAAGAAATATCCATCATATCCATTTATTAAGTAATTATGTCTCAACCATTTAATACATATTTATGTCCTGACAACTTGGTAGAAATTTGAAAAAATAATATACATAAATTGAAAGAAAAGATAATACTTTTATTACATTCTTAAGTAACACAAGAGTTACTAATGGCATGTGTGCACCTGTTGGGGGCTGTACAATGTCTTGAACCTGGGAGTCAAGATCTGACACCTCCACCCTCATTTCCGGCTCCACATTGATTTGGGGATGGTATTTGCTTTTCATCACAGCAATAGCTGAAAACCCAGTGTTGTGAAGATATACTGCCATTGAAAGGAATGCGGTGTGATCTAATGTTGAAACTGAACTACCTCAAGCTAGTAGTTCACTCAATGACTGACAGATGTCAGTTATCCCCACATTTCCCTTGAAAATGTTAAATGCTCCAACAACCCTTTGCAAGTTGACTGCAGTGCCCTAGGACATATTAGTAAATGGGATGGGAATCTCGGATCTAAGCACCTAAATTATATTAACTCTTTTTATCCTCACAGTAGCCCTGTGATTTATGTACTGTTCCTATCCCTATTCTCCATTTTGGAGATGACACTGAGGCACAGAGAAATTTTAAAACTTGTCCAAATTCACACGGCTATGAAACCAGAATTTGAAGCCAAGCATTTTGGCTCTAAGTCCTTACATTGCGTAAGTACAGAGGTCGGGGATCAGGGACGCTGGATTCCGCTTCTCAGGATTTGCGTGGCCTTGGGCAAGCTAACTGACTTATCTAGGGCTCAATGTTCTTTTCAATTAAAAGGGGATAATAACCATTGTCTTTAGGATTAAATGAGACAACACATGTGAAGATCTGAACTTAGTGCCTGGCACAAAATCTTTACTTAAAACTAGTAAAATTTCACAGAGGGGTTCATCGTGTCCTTTCCCCCAGTTTTTCCCATGAGAACTCTGTGAGATGTAAGTTAGTTTTAAGAAGCCAAATCACAGAGCGAATTCAGAGGACTTTGCAGTAAATCTGTGATTAATTGCTCACAGCCCTAGCATCGTCCCAAACCTCCTGCCCACCTGGGCTATGTAGAGAAGGGGAAGCATTGAGCTTTCTGGGGAGATGTTTCCTATCCACACATAATAACATTCTGAAGAATTGGTAGAAAAACATCAAATATTTTGATTGAAATGCTTTGTTTTTTTGTGACACAAAGAGAGAGTGAAAAAGTTATTGAGTTCCCCTTATCTGACAAAATAGAAGAAATGTCACAGTGCAGTCCTAGGGACCCCCGTTTTTATAGAATAAGAAAAAAAACCCCAAAAAACAAAATACAAAAAAAGCCTCCCACTTAGTAAAATAGAAAGACCTAGGGGAAAAAATCACCCCCTAGCCCCTAACCAATTTCTTTCTGTTCCAAAGTCTAAAACTGTTTTATTCACGACCTCCAAATGAATAAAAATCTGTTCTGGCGTGGCTATTCATCTCCATAGGCAGCCCAGGGTAGCATCCCACACAGCAAACTTTCCTCAGAGCCTTGCAGTCATTTCTGAAGCTTTTCTTACACATGAATTATAATATTCTGTTTCAGTTAGCAATGGTTTCGATAGTCGTGGGCTTCTTCTCTGTGCTACACAGAATAGTTTAACAGAAGGAGCTGAACCATGAAATGAAGCATCCCATGCGTTGAGTCTCGCGCGGCTCTGCCACCTAACAGTTGTGTGGATTTGTAAAGTCTCACCTTCGTGCATCACCATCTCCTCATCTGTAATACTGGGATAAAACTATTCCCCTTCACCCTCAGTGTCATTGGGAAGATTATCCGTGATAATATATGTGAAGATGAGCTATGCAGTAGACATTGTATTGCGTTGTCTCAAAGACATTCTGTTGATGTTTTCTCCATGCTGGAACATTGCTTTCTTCCCCCCTCTACTCTCTTAGGAAAATACAGGAATTCCTGGGCTGTTTTCTTCAAGGATGCTAATTTTTCCTACCTTAAGCATTTATTTGCCTTACAAATATTTGTCTGTTTTCCCTCATATTAGTATATAAATTGGGTTTTAAACTTAAAGAGTTTGTGTGAGCTATGATCTGCACAGAATGTATTCATTTGGCTCTTTTCTATTCCCTGGAAATGGACACTGCAGAGATCATTTAGAAGTTATGAAGACATTTAGGGTTATAAGACTTACGTGGACATTTAGAAGGATAACATGAAGGATATTAATGAATATATTCAAATTATCTTTCAAAACGATTTCTTACAAAGTAGGTTTTCTCAAGCCATCTTTTCCCCCTTAGGATAAGTAA
This sequence comes from Hylobates moloch, assembly GCF_009828535.3. NCBI lineage: Eukaryota > Metazoa > Chordata > Mammalia > Primates > Hylobatidae > Hylobates > Hylobates moloch. The sequence continues at coordinate 134,421,868 of NW_026652276.1, forward strand.
CACTTAGGAAGTTTTATTGTACAGTATTTTCTCCGTTTCCTTTCCGTCTTCTCTGGGAAGCAGTAAACTCAAGCCTAAATGAGGCTCAAATAATTTTATGCTTACAAATAGCTTGGGAAATTTTAGCTTTTGATAGCTGAGATTGATTGATAGAGGGAACGGTGACTGGAATTTTATAAATTTCCTTTCTCTTACTTGATAGGTTTAATTTGGGATAGCAGTTTGGTCTAGTTTCAAGTACAGTCTTGCACCACGTAATGGCGTTTGGTCAACAATGTACCACATATTACAATGTTAGTTAACATATTACCATGTTAGTCTCATAAGATTATATGACCACAGTTCTACTGTACCTTTTCTCTGTTTAAACATGTTCACAATGTCGAAACAGATAAAATACACAAATCCTTACCATTGTGTTACAGTTGCCTGCAGTATTCAGTACAGTAACATGCTATGCAGGTTTGTAACCTTGGAGCGACAGGCTATAGCATATAACCTCAGTGTGTAATCAGCTCTACCATCTAGGTTTGTGTAAGTACACTCCATGATGTTCGCACATGATGAATTTGTCTGAATGCCTCCCCATTGTTAAGCTAGGCATTGTATAGAAATACAAAAGGCAGGAACCTGCAGTTATGATATTTGGCCAAGATGTGGCAGTGATGGCTCACAGGTGGTGGTGGCATGGCCTATACTTCAATAGAAATGATGTTACCAATAAAACAATAATAACAATGCTTTCAGTATGTTGGGTACCATGTTCAACACTTCTTATGAGATTAAATCATTTAATTATTATGCAACCTTAGGAGGTAGGCATAATAATTATCTTCCTTTTACAGATGAGGACATTGGGGCTTAAAGAAATTAAAACTTTGCTGAAGATCACAGGGCTTGCAAGTTACAGGGTCAGGATGGTTTTCAACCCCTATTTCATATTAATCTTGGAGATATTTGGAAAAACAAAACAAAGTATCTGTCTCAACTTATTTTTTAAAGACTGATTCATTAGATCAAGGTGGAACCTGAGAATTTTAAAAGCTCAGTGAATAATTTGCCTAATTCTTGCTCCCCAGTCACAATTTGCCTGAGGAGCAAGAGTTAGGATCTCTAGATGACTGCTGATTTACACCATCAGCTAAACATTCTACTTATAAGATGCTGCCTAATTGTGATTGTTATACTATTAATCTGAACAAGAAATACTGATTTACTCTAGATGCTAATAAGAAGCTTATATTCCAAATAAATTCATCCTTTAATTTATTCTGCAAATGATTAAACACCTACCATGTTCTTGGCTATCCTGGGGCTATAGATATTTTTAAAACATTATTCTTGCTCTGAAGAATTATTTAGGCTAATGGGGATAGCTCGAAAGAAGTTGAAAATATGATATACTGAAAATTTGGACAGATTTACTTTCTTTAGGTTAATAGGTTTATTGAATGCATACTTTGTACCAATCTTGGGGAAACAGAGATGAATGGAACCGACACTGCCCTCAAGGAGCTCACAGTCTAGCTCAGTGTTCCCCAACCTTTTTGGCACCAGGGACACGTTTGGTGAAAGACAGTTTTTCCACGGACAGGCAGGGGATGATTTGGGGATAATTGAAGTGCATTACATTTATTGTGCACATTATTTCTATTATTATTACATTATAATATATAATGAAATAACATACAGCTCACCATAATGTAGAATCAGTGGGAGCCCTGAGCTTGTTTTCTTGCAACTAGATGATCCTATCTGGAGATGATAGGAGACAGTGACAGATCATCAGGCATTAGATTCTCACAAGGAGCACGCAACCTAGATTCCTTGCATGTGCAGTTTACAATGGGATTTGCCCTCCTGTGAAAATCTAATGCTGCAACTGATCTGATGGGAGAGAGGCAGAGGTCAGGTGGTGATGCAAGTGATGGGGACCAGCTATAAATACAGGTGAAGCTTAGTTCGCTCACTGCCACTCACCTCCTGCTGTGTGGGCCACGGATAGTACTGGTCCATGGCTTAGTGTTGGGGATCCCTGGTCTAGCTGAAAAGACTATGCATGACAGTCAAAATACCACAAGATAAATCCTGTAATAGTTATGAACAAGAGCCATGCAGCCTAGAGGAGGGAATGCCTGGGGGACATGAGGAGTGTGAACCCCAAATATCTGAGATAGATCTCAGTTAATTTAGAAAGTTTATTTTGCCAAAGTTGAGGACACGCAGCTGTGACACAGCCTCAGGAGGTCCTGACAGCATGTGCCCAGGCTGGTCAGAGCACAGTTTGGTTTTATACATTTTAGGGAGACGTGAGACATCAATCAACATATGTAAGATGAACCTTTCCTCTGGAAAGGTGGGACAACTTGAAGCTAGGGAGGGGGCTTCCAGGCCATAGGTAGATAAGAGACAAATGGTTGCATTCTTTTGAGTTTCTGATTAGCCTCTCCAAAGGAGGCAATCAGATATGCATCTACCTCAGTGAGCAGAGGGGTGACTTTGAATATAATGGGAGGCAGGTTTTCTCTGAGCAGTGCCCAGTTTGACTTTTCCCTTTAGCTTAGTTATTTTGGGGCCCCAAGACGTATTTTCCTTTCACAGAAGTCATGGACTTGGGTAAACATTTGCACGTGAATAAGAGGAGGCAAGGCGAAGCCTGCCTCATAGAAGAAGCCCTATGGGCAAGGTCCCACAAGCACAGATCGTCCACAATTGGCCAGAGTTATTTAAGAAGTGGTGAGAAGTTCACAGTTATTGGGGCTTGGAGTGGGTTGCCATTGCAAGTGGGAGAGCCACTAAGATGCCCATTGGCAGGAGGGGCCCAAACAGCGACCTAGAATCAGCCCAAGGAAGCCACCCTCTTTAGTTTTTAATCCAACTATAAGTCAGTCTGAGTGGAAAAGATGTGTGCTGATCTCATACACGTGGGGAAGGTTGGACTGGAATGATTCTCTCCTCCACTAGATAGTAACAACTAACATGCAATATTTATGTGAGCTGGATTATAAGCATTTTGTGATTGTATCTATTTTTCAGAGCAACACTGTGAACTAGGTAATGTTGTCATCTCCATTTTACAAATGTGAAAACAGGCATAGAAAGGCAAGTAACCTACTCAATTTCACATAAAAAACTAAGGCCGTGATTTGAACTCAGCAGTTTGACTTCAGGGTCCACACACTTTGCCATCAATTACAATTACCCCTTGGTATCCACAGGGGATTAGTTCTAGGCCCCCTGTGGATACCAAAATTCTCAGATGCTTAAGTCCTTTATATAAAATGCTGTTGTATTTTCATATAACCTATGCCTATCCTCCTTTACCCTTTAAGTCATCTTTATCCGATCCTTGCACACTCTCAGGCCGGCTATTTCTAACCCAACCATTCCCAGATATCCATGAGAGATGCTTGTCTGTTTGAACTTCTCAATCATGGGGCACTCACTTCCAATTTAGGCAGGCTATTCCTTCATAGCTCTTCTCTACACAGATTTGCAACTAGCCTCCCTCTGCAATGGCAATCAATCTTGTTCTTTCACTGCATGACAGTCCTTCAAGTATATGAGGACACACATCATGTCTTTCATAGATCTTATCTTTCCTTTATTTCTTAAACAGCTCCCCATGTGAAAATACTTTGATACCTTTACCATTTCAGGTATCCATCACTGAACTTGTTCCAGTTTTTCTGGATCTCTCAGTTGTTAGTTGGATCCAGAATGGAACCCTGTAACGCAGCTAAACTCTATGATGGGCTCAGCACACTTTGGAAATATGGCCTTACTTTTCCCTGATACTATATTAACCTAAGACTTATACTAACTGTATTAGACATCAAGCACCATTGTTAATTTCCACTGAATCTGTAACCAAATAGTCACGTGGCTGGCTGATAGGGAATGGCTCTCATTCAATATGGTGGTCCATGTTAGACCCTGGTTCTACTGTCTGATACACTAATTTCTACTTCATGGATTGGGGAAGCTAGACTAATCCTTTCTACACACTCAAGCAAGGGTTCTTAGGTCACCATAACATTGCTGTCCACATTTCAGTCATTAATAAAATATTGCCCAGAACAAAAATGAAGACTGAGCCAACCATCAAAAATTTTATTTTCTTTAAAATTCTATTCTCAAAGATAAGGGATTAAGACAAATTGTCATGCTGAGTACAGAAAACACGTTTTCAACATGTTCTTTTTATGAATTGTGACCTCTATGATAGAAAGTGTCTGGGCAATCTTTCAAAACCATTCATTTTGATTTACACTTTCATTGAGCTACTATTTCAGTTTTTATTACCAAAAAAAAAAGGAAATATGTATCCGGCAATTGTGATATTTTGCTAACTGAATATTTATTAGAATAATTTCCAGCTCTCTTTCATTTGGACTTTTCTTATTATGATATTGTCTACAGTAACCTTTCACGTAAAGAGGGAGCATAAATTCCTAATATACTTTTGCATTTTGTTTCTTAATAAGGTTAGAGAATGATTTTTTAAAGTTTCATCAAAAGTCTGTTCATTTCCTTTCGTAATGAGGTATGTGAATAGAATAATTTTATCAAACTAAAATTTTCCATAAAAACTTGGGTACTGAAATATTTATTTTTCCATTGTGGATGAAGAGCTGACTTCCTAAACTATTCAAGTACCCACAGTAAAGAGAACAATATAGTCTGCTGTACATTTCTAAACCCAGGGAGATCTTAGCCTATTCAAGAACCATTTCATAGGAAATTATGGCAATTCAATAAGAACCATACAGCATAGCTTTCTCAAGTACATCAGAGCCTTATTATAGAACCATAACCCTAATTTGAGATATGAAGGATAAATATAAGAAAACATGAAGGATGCTTACCAGTTCAATTACTCCTGTTCCCCTGCTTGGTTTTTCATGTTGGATAAGTCCTATTCATGCCCAGGGCTTCTTGAGTATTCTCAAGTCTCATTCTCTAAGGGAGAACTTCTCTACTGAAGGAACTTTTTTCCCTTCTGTCTTACCCCGTTTTGTGATGCCATAACAGAATACCATAGTTGGGATAATTTATAATGAAGAGAAATTTATTGGCTCACAGTTATGTAGGTTTGGAAGTCCAGTATCAAGGTATCAGCATCTTGTGAGGGTTTCCTTGCTGTATCATTCCATGATGAAAGGGCAGAGAGAGGGCAAGAAAGACAGAGAGCAAGAGGAAGTGAACTCACTCTATGTATTAGTCAATTCTCACACTGCTAAAAAGATACTACATGAGACTAGGTAATTTATAAAGGAAAGAGGTTTCAACTGAGCAATTTTTAACTGAGCAATTACTATGCAGTGTGATGAGCATTGCCCCAGCTGAAAGAGTGGGCACCATGGGGCATGTGGAAGAAGTGAATGGCCTAGAAGAGAGGGTAGGAGGCTCTCCCAGAGAAAGGGAAATTTAGGTCAAGAAAAGAAGGCTGGCAGGTAAAGGAGCCTCAGGGGAGGCAGGGGACCATTCTGGGCATAGGACTGGCACGTGCAAAGGACTGCAGCTAAGGCAGTACGTGATGTGCAAGGATGGGCTGGCCAGAGAAGTTGAGGGGTAGAACCCTCATGACTAAATGCCTCTTAAAGGTGTTGCCTTGCAATATGGTTACAATGGCAATTAAATTTCAATATGGGTTTAGGAGGGGACAAATGTTCAAACCATAGCACCTTCTCTATCTCCCACTGCAGAGAATGCTGGAAATATCCCTTTATTCTTCTCTAGACCTTTCCCAGGAAAGAGAATGCCCAAGGGTTGCCTCTTGGTCAAGTGGTTTCAGAGAGGTTGAAGCTAGTTACTCTATGCACTAAACATTCCAGGTCATGTAATCCTGCTGCTTTTCTAAATCATCATTTTCTGACAATGTCAATACTCCTCACTGTGAACCTCTCAAAGGGTATAAAACTTGGAAAAAGAGTAGAGGTGGTTGACAGAAACCACATCACGGAAGGCACAGTCACCTACTGATTTCCAGTAGGAGGACAACCCTAGTCTCATTAATTTTTTCATTTTTTTGGGAGATAGATATTCTTTGTCAAATTAAGTTCTCTTCTATCCCTATTTGCTAAGAGATTGTATCATAATTTGGTTTTAGCCTCATTAATTTTTTTTGCATTTATTGAAATAATTATTTCTTTAATTTTTTCCTGTTAATGTATAGAATTACACTGATTTTCAGATATTAAACTGATATGGTTTGGATTTGTGTCCCCACCCAAATCTCATCTCAACTTGTAATTCGATTGTATAATCCCCACATGTCTGGGGAGAGACCTGGTGGGAGGTGATTGGATCATGGGGGTGGTTCCCCCATGCTGTTCTGCCACTGTTAGATGCAATGTTCTATACATGCCAGTTAGGTCAATTTTTAAAAATTTGTCTCTCTAATCTTGTATATTCTTACTTATTTCTTATTTTTTAATTCTATTTGCTTCTTGTATTGTTTTTCATATTTAAAAATTCCCAAATCATTTTTAGAAAGTAAGTAGTGAGGATTAAATCTACCAAAGAATATGCCCTAATACCAGGACATTGTCATAAAGGAAAAAAAATAGATGGGCTACTGGTTCAGGTACAAGTAGGTAAATATAATTCCATGGACAGTCAGAAACTGAGGCATGTATTTGGGGGAACTTAATGTAAGATAGTACCACGTCAATGAGGGAGAAGATATACTATTAATAGAAGCTCATGTGTAAAGAGCTATATATCATTCAAAATACAAGAACTAATTCCAGTGAATTATAAGGATTAAAGGTCAAAATAAAGATAACAGGAAAAAAGTAGAGGAGGTTATCTTTCTGACTTCAGGTCAGACAGATATTCTTAAAGAGGACCTTAGAAATATAACTCACAATGTGAAAAATTAAGATTTTATTACATCAAAAATGGAGATTTCTATCAAATGAAAACACCATAGACAAAATTAATAGACAGACAATGGATTGGAGGAAGATACTTGTCAAAACTAAGACTGACAAGAGATTAGAATCTAGAATATTTGAGATTTCTTCCAAATCATTAGGCAAAAATCAAAATACCAAAAGGAAAAGTAGACAAAGAGTGTGTATACTCAAACCTCAGAAGTGAAAAATTAAATAGCTATTAAGTATATGAAGTGATAGTCAAACTTACTAATTAATGACATGTGAATTATGACAGTGGTGAACCACTACATTATACTCATTAACAAAAGTTAATGACAAGTATTGGAAAGAATGAAGGGAAATTAACCACATAAACAAGTAGATGATAGTGAAAAATGGTACAGACATTATGGAAAGCAATTCAAAAGTACTTTGGGAAGACAAGAATATATATTCTTATATATTATCCTGTGTCCCAGCTAAAGTTTTGCAGAGGTCCATAATGGAAAGCTCATGGGGGATGATGTTCATTGCCTTATTCCTTGTGATAAAAAAAAAACCCTAAAATAATGTGTAATCATAATGTGATATATGATTACTTGGGAAGGAGGAAAAAGGGAATGAAGATTGGGGATTTTAAGAAAAAAACATGGAACAAGAATCAGTTCTGTGGAAAATAAACAAGACATGGTCCTTCCATGTGTGGATGATGGCAGTTAATGTTTCATAAGTGGAGAAGTGTGATAACTTCAACTCTTCGTTTTGCAGTTCCAAAACAAAACAAACAAAACCACCCCGAAACCCCCTTTGACATATATCTTTGCAGACCAGCCTTGTACATGTTAAGGAAAGCTTCGCCAAATTGGGCTGTTAGATAAAAAAAAACATGCATTTTAAATTTTCATACGTTTTGCCAGGCAACTTCTTTATTAGCTGTTTCAAAATTTTTTCTTACATTGTCTCATTAATTTACACCTTAGGCTGAATTTAGAGTGAACTAATCAAGTTCTAAAAGAGACCCATGGGGATTTATGTTAGAATTGCATTCTAATAGGGAATCGCAATTTAGAATTACATTAAATTAATAGCTTAATTTATGGGTAATTGACCTACTTTCAATCTGAGGAAATATTTTATAAGCATAAAAACTAAGAAGAAATCATAAGTGAAAACATTAAAAGTTTAATGATGATTTTTCTTGGATAATGGGACTACATGTACTTTCTTCCTCTGTCTACTTTTCTGGGTATCCAAATTTTCTTCAATATGCACACTCTACTTTTAAGTGAAAGCATTTATTTAAAAACTGAACCATACAGTAATAGAGCCAGGAGGGATGGTTATTTTCAAAACTAGTTTTTTTCCTTTTTAATGAGAAGAGAGATTCAGGAGCCACATTTTAAACGTTAGAAATTATTCATCAAAGTTGCATTTAATGATCACAGAAATAAAAAAACTGATATCATAGTTTCAGGTGAGTGAAACTACTTTCCTTGTTCATGAAGTAATGTTTTAAAACCAAATGGGTCTCATTATGTGGTGTGGTCCCTGAGGACAATGTTATCAAATTCTCTAATGAAGCATGGAGCAAACGTTTCTGTTTTTGGTTCTAACATATTTAATGCTCAGAAATAGCTAGAAGGCAAGAGGAGTAGATTCCAATTGGGAGACATCAGCTCATCCTGTCAGAGGGATGAACCGCAGAGTGCGGTACTTTTCCAAAAGTGAAGAAGAAGAAACTCTGGGGTTGTACTCTTTCCTAACAACAGATACAGAAGTATATCAAAAGTCCAGTTTGCAAGTTCTTTCTGAACAGTTGGGAATATCTACTGAAGTCTGTGACTACCTAGAAACTGAAGATGAGGCAACTGTATATCTGTACATTTCAACTCCTTCCTAACTCTATTAATTTTGAAGGGGTGGTAATAAAGAAGGAGAAAACCGGGAGTTGGCAAGGGGCACGAAAGACACAGAAAGTGAAAAAGCATGTGGACGTGTTGTAGCAAGGAACCAAGTCAAGGAACTCTGGACGTAGCACTGCTGCATGGGGTCTGTGAGGCTGGAGGGAGGTAAGTCAGCTGTATGAGTGGTTTCTCCCACTACTTGATCCAGAGAGTTCTGCAGGAAGCCATTACAGGTGAAGTTAAGGGCTCTATAATAAGCCCTTTACCTGAGATGAGCAGAATATGAAATTAGAAGGCATAAATTTTGGACTTTAACAAGCAAAAGTGTTAATCTTTGGACTTAGTTTCTCTCTGAAATTTGATTAAAGGAGCAGTTTTAGTAATCAAATACAAGATATCTATCTATTTGGCATTTTATTCATTCATTTTTATTCAAAGCCTCTGATATGCTCTCTGGATATAATTTGGCATGAGAAATAAAACAGAGGACAAATTTTCAGCCTTGGGAACCAAATAACCCTGGGGTTGTCCTAATAAATTAGCTGTTCTGACCAATTTCTGAATGTGGTGGAGGCAAATTACAATTGGCCATCAGCACCCTCATGAGGATACACAGAGACACAGAGGTCAGTGCTGGAGATAGGCTTAGTGAAGGTGACGCAGGTCTGTCCTGTAGACCTGGGCCACTCTTCTTCCATGAGGGAGCAGCCATATTCATCGGTGACCAAAAGCTTAATGGTCAAGCTCAATAGACTAAGATAAAAATGAGCTAGGCAGTGGAAGGGTGGGGGGCTGGTACCATTCTCTCCCTTCATACGGAGGGACATCCATAAGCATTACAAGCCTGCTTCCCAGAGTAACTGATTTGATTGGTGAGTTATATAGAGGAAACACACCTAGTCTCTCTCTCCCTTCCCTCAGGTGAAGCTGCCCTTCAGAGCAACACTTCCCTCTGCTCTCCCACATTGTAATTCTCACTTCTTAGCAGGATCAAGAATCTACAGGAAGCTTCAGGAGCTCTGCTCTGGTCCAGCTTGTACTAAGATAGATATCTATTTAGTTTGAGTCACCTTCTTCTATCATTTCCTTGCTCTAAGCTCCCTTGGGACCCATTCTTCCTGCAGACAGCAGGGACTCTTACTTTCCTCCATGCTTTCCATTTTGGAAGTGGCTACTCCCCTCAGACCCTTTCCTACCAAGGAGTTTCCTGTTTAAAAGCCCACTTGACCACAGATATAAGTGCTCTTTTCCAACCTTGCCTCTAGTAGCCATTTCCAGAAATAAGGGAGTATGTTGTTTATTCCTTGACTTATTTTTCACTTGAGTGAATATCAGCACATGGGTATTGTAGAGGCCAAGTGCAGAGTTCAGCACTTGGCCTGTGTGAACACAGGGAATCACGGTACTACACTGAACAGAGACTTTCAACCACCATGCATTTTCATGGTCATTACCTGAGTTATATCCATCCTTTTGTAACCTGTGGATGAAGAAAAATGTCAAGGAAAATAGTCTGTAGTCTCTCAAGTGTGTTTCATCATCTGATGATCTATTAGCTTTTCAATTAAGTAGAATAAGTAAGCTGCTGATCTGAAGGGAACGTGGACCAACCCCATGGTGTGGTATGCTGTGGCCAGGTTGTACTGGCTCAGGAGAGAGTGGCTGTGGGCACCTCTTACAAACCCTGCACTTAGTGACATCGCCTTGGTAGCTTGAAAACAACAATTATTAGGGCAGTTACACTAAGAAAATTGGCAAATATGACAAATCAAGGCTTTATGTAAAGGTCAGTCTTTTCAGCACGCCACTTTCTCCATCACTAATGTCTCCACAGCACTTTTCTTATTACAGGGTTTAAATAAGTATCATAAACCAGTACTGAATTTGATGACTGGGAGTTGTGACTTTATTTAGTGACCCATACCTTTGAACTTGGAAGGAGAGTGAGAGACTGAGAGGGAACTCAGAGATAAGACCTGCTCATTAGGTCTTTAGATGGGGTCCCATGTGGGACCTTCCCTCTTTCAACCAGCTCTCTCCCTCTCTACAGTTCTCTGTACTTCTTCACCTCTTCATTCTCACCTCCTTTCACAGAACATGCTACTTCTTTCCATATGGTAACAGTTGCCCCATCAACTCTCCCCTGCTCCCTCCCCATGTCTAACAAATGCTGACCCCCAGTCTTTATTTAGCTCTATGTGAATGAAGCTTTTCTCTATCTGGGCTTTCCTTGGTTCTGAAGAGGAAAGGGATATCTTGCTTGTTGGAGGATATGGGAGGGAGTAGCTGGCTTAAACTGCATATCTGCTCTCTCCAACAATGAGACTATAGCTTGTTTTCTCCTGAATAGCCTGAAGGAAAATACAACTACCAGGATTAAGTATATTCTTCCAAAGAGTAACTACAGTTGGCTCATTTGAGGAACTAAAATTCACCTATTCACAATGACATTGACTTTACTTTGGTCTTCGGCTGAAGGTGCAAGAACCCATCCCGGTCACAAAGGCCCATGTTAATGGAGCCATCAGAAATAGCACTTCCCTCATCAGAAATGTCCTGTATGCGCTTCAGTTCAGGCATGGTTGTCATGATATCTTACTGTGTTTTATTTGTACAATTTAGGACTCCCACACAAGCATGGTGGGAAGGGGCAATTCTCTTTAATATTAGCAAAGAAAACAAGCAGGCATTGCAGGTTTCAGAGCACTGATTCAGCTGCTTAAAACAAGTCCCCTCTTAGCCATATGAAAGGGACCACCTCTAAATAATAGCCATTGCAGCTCTATGTTCAGAGCACTGAGTGCAGCTTCTGCTCTGTCTCTGAAAAGCTGGAGAAAGCCTATTAGAAGGAAGCCTCCTTATAAGAGATTCTACTGTAGCCCCAGACCTACTCATTCACCATTCTGCTAAACCAGAGAGTGCAGTTAAAATACAGCTTTTGTCTGTAAAACCCACTTTAGCTTATCCCATGCAATTTTCAGGAGGCATCCACTTGCTAATTATTAATACTCAACATGAAGAGGATTAAATACTTATACAATTCTAGCCCTCAAAAGGAGGTTAGAAAAATTATTCTACCTTTTGCTTGTTGGCTTTAGAGTACCCACAGTACATTGATGGTGGCTGGTGATTTTAGTTTCCAGTTCATGCAATGTCAAAGAACTTCTAAAAAGTAATATTTTACTTTTAATGATGCAGCATAATATAATAGGTAAGAGCAGGAATTTTGGAGTGAGATGTCTGAATTTGAATTTTTTGCCCTATTAGTTATTAACTGTGTGACCTTGAGTAACGTACTTAACCTTGATGTGTCTCAGTTTTCTCATCTGTTAAAGAGAATATCTTATATGGTTGAACATTAAATAAGTTAACAGTCACAGAGCTTTTAAGAATAGTCCCCACATATAGTGAGGGCTATCTAGGCGTTGGTTAAATAAAATATATTTTTAAAAAATAATACAAGTCAGTTTGATGTGGAATCTATTTTATGTGCCTGAGAATTTTTTTATGCTCACAAGAAGCAATGAGAGGAAGGAAACAAATGATTTGGAGATAAAGAATATTTGATTCTCTCTTGGCTGTATGGTTTTGTACCTAGATGCATAAACATATGATGTCACCCTACGACATGATTTGATAGCTCCCAGTAAGCTACTCAATTCTGAAGAAGATTGGAAAACTCCTTGAGTCTCATTATAAGGCTTCCTCTCTGAACTTGTGTAGGCTCTAGAAAAATAAGGTAGTCTTTGGGGCCACGTACCACCTCCAGTCATCCTTGTGTCTCTCAGAAATACTAACAATAACAGTAAACTTAAAATTCCTAGCTACTGCGTTTAGCAACAAAGTGAGTTAAAAAAAAAAAAATCTGTCACTTCCCAAAGGGTTCACCTTGCCCGCTGCCTAGGCAGAGCCAATTCATCAAGACAGGGGAATTGCAATAAAGAGTATTTCACACAAAGCCGGCTGTGAGGGAGACCAAAGTTTTATCATCACTCAAATCAGTCTCCCCAAGCATTCAGGTAGCAGAGTTTTTAAGGATAACTTGGTGGCTGGGGGGAAGCCAGTGAACCAGGAGTGCTGATGGGTCAGAGATGAAATCATAGGGAGTTGAAGTTGTCTTCTTGCACTGAGTCAGTTCCTGGCCGGGGCAGGGAGGGGGCACAAGATCAGATGAGCTAGTTTATTGATCTGGGTGGTGCCAGCCGATCCATCAAGTGCAGGATGTGCAAAATATCTCAAGCACTGATCTTAGGAGCAGTTTCGGGGAGGGTCAGAATCTTGTAGCCTCCAGCTGTATGACTCTTAAAACATAATTTCTAATCTTGTGGCTAATGTTAGTCCTACAAATGCAATCTAGACCCCAGGCAAGAAGGAGGTCTGCTTCGGGAAAGGGATGTTGCCATCTTTTTTTAAACTATAAACTAAGTTTCTCCCAAAGTTAGTTCAGCCTATGCCCAGGAATGAACAAAGACAGATCGGATGTTAGAAGCAAGATAGAGTCGGTTAAGTTAGATCTCTTTCACTGTCTCAGTCATAATTTTGAAAGGCAGTTTCAAATCTTCATGACATTTAAAAGATGAGAAACTAAGACTCCTAAGGATTAATGATTTTCTAGAGCCAGGAGAGTAACATGATCCAACCAGGTCTGTATCACTGATGTTCTAACTTTGGTGTCATGATTTGTACTGTGCATCATAAACTGAGCTTGAAGAGTATCTTATTCTGTCCTTGTTGCTATAACCGAATACCTTAGACTGGGTAACAGAAACTTGTTTTTCACAGTTCCGGAGACTGGGAAGTCCAAGATCAAAGCACTGGCAGATTCAGTGTCTGAGACTCAATCTTTGCTTCCAGGGTGGCACCTTATTGTTTCATCCTCACATAGTGGAAGGGGTGAATGCTGTTTCATTGCAGAGATAAAGGGCAGGAGGGGAAAAAGGACTAAGATTCTCCCTTCAGCCTCTTTTTATGAGACCACTAATCCTATTCGTGAGGGTGGAGTGCCTATGACTTAATCACTGCCTGAAAGGCCTTGCCTCTGAATACCATAGTATTGAGAATTAGGTTCCAACATACGAATGTTGGAGGTACACATGCATGCAAACCATAGCAAAGAGAAATGAAATGTTAGATATGCCCATTGATATTGTCTTTAGGGTACAGAGGCAAAGGGGTGAACATCCAGGGCAGAAATCAGAATATGCACAAGTAGAAAACATTAAACTTCAAATCTATTTACTTGTGATTTTCCAGATGTTCTGACCATTTCCTTCCTATGTTTACCTTCTCTACTAAGAGAAAGTACAGTTTTGATGTGAGTGAAAATAACAATGATTCAGCTTCTTCATTCTTTCCATCTGCCAAGTGATGTGTCTTTGGGTTTGTGTGTTTATGTGTGTGTTTTAACTGCTTTTCTAAGTGTGACTTTTATAAGAAGTATTTTTCAGTTTCCACATTGCTTTTCAGAACCACCTCCACTTACACACACACACGCATGTCAAACTTCAATTTTTTTCAAATGTTGTTTTCCATGGATTACTAGCACTTTCTGCTTTCCACTGTGTGAAATTGTGGCAAAGTTTTTATTTACCACATGGAGTTTATTCTGCTTAGGTAAAGTTTATTCTGCTTAGCTGAAGGCATTAACTTAAACTGTATTTTTATGTAGTTTCTTTCCATGGAAATTGACACTGCAATTAATCAGTGACTACACATGAGTCCTCCATCAGGCAATGTTGTAAATTCCAGTTTCTAGGACTTCTGGATGAAATGCTGGATGACTAACTTTCTCCCATCTTTAGCCTTGCTAACATGGTAAAGTGTGCTGGTTTACAAACTATGTGGAGTAGATCTCTCAAGGTAGTGCTGGGACCAGTCAGTATGCATTAGCATGGGCCTACAGTTGTGACTAATGCATCTCTTTTAATTTTTTCAGAATTTTTATCGTGATAAAATACACATAACATATACATTACTCTCTTAACTATTTTAAGTATACAATTCAGTGGCACTAAATACATTCATAATGTTGTGCAACCATCACTACCACCCATCTTTGTAACTTTTTATATCTTGTAAGATTAAAACTCTATAGTCATTAAACACTAACTACCCATTCCTCCCTTCCCCAGCCCCTGGCAACCACCATTCTATTTTCTATTTCTAAAATTTTGACTACTCTGAGTATCTCGTATAAGTGGAGTCATACAGTATTTGTGTTTTTGTGCCTGGCTTATTTCAATTAGCATGATGTCCTTATGCTTCATCCATGTTATAGCATGTGTCAGAATTTCCTTTCTTTTTAAGGCTGAATAATATTCCATTTTATATATTCACCCCATTTTGTTTATCCATTCATCCACTGATGGACCCTTGGGTTGGTTCATGTTTTAGCTATTGTGAATAATGCTGTTATGAACATGGTTGTACAAATATCTCTTCAAGACCCTTCTTTCAATTTTGGGAGTATATATCCAGAAGTGAAATTGCTCGATCATATGTTAATTATATTTTTAATTTTTTGAGAAACCACCCTACTGTTTCCCACAGTAGCTGTACCTTTTTACATTCCTACAAACAGTGCACAAATGTTTGAATTTCTCCACATTCTTGCCAACAATTGTCATTCTCTGTTTTTTTCAATAGTAGCCATCCTAATGGATGTGAGGTACTATCTCATTGTAGTTTTGATTTGCATTTCCCTAAAGATTATTGATGTTAAGCATGTTTTCATGCACTTATTGGCCATTTGTATGGCGACCAACAGGTGAGTCTCCGGGCCCCACATTTGCTTTGAATTTATCCTCTTTATATATTGCCTTCCTCATAATATATAATTAGCAGGAAGAGCCCAATGGCTAAAAATACTTTGAACCAGTAGTGTGTGAGTGAAGACTGCAGTGGTGAGTCAGAGATCAGCATAGAGTTTCTGTCAAAAACAAGCAATGTCTCCTTAGGAAAATTACTTAATTTTCTGAGGCTTCATTTCTTGATTTACAAAAAGAAAGAGGTTTGACTAGGTAATCTTCAAATTTTTTCTCTTGCCATAACTTTGTGTGATTCACCAAGGCTAATTGAAAATCACTTAATGTCAGCACCACAAGCTGTAATTAAAATAAAGATGTAGACAGCAACATGGGAAGGGAAGGTCTGTGGTAGCAGATGTCAGGAAGGAAGCACAATACATTAACACAGTTGGTTCATTTTACAGGTGAGAAAACACAACCATGTGACCAGGGTGGCCAAATCACCCCTTGAAATGTTATTAGACTTTGTCTAAATTTTCCATGTTGACTAGGAATTCAAACAAAGGAAAGGCTTGATGCTGTCGCTTTAGAAAGAATCCTAGAACACAGTAAGGTAGAAAATTTGGTAGGTGCTCCTTTGGTCTCCGAGTGAAGTCATGACAATTGCTCACCTTGATTTGCTGCATCATTTCCTGTGGGCAAACCTGCAGAATTCCTGGAATTTTGTCCTTGGGTGATTAGACAGGTCTGAGAATCTCAAGGGCTTTCTTCATTAAGATCAGGAGAAATAAACAGTAAAATCTAAGTATATTAGGGTAGAATTTTAGAAAACATAGTGAGACCTGAGTTTCCATATTTGCTTCATATTAGGGGGGAAAGCCTATTTTTTGAGAATTTCTGCCTTTCTATCTGCCTTTATGCTTTTTTACTTGACGGAAAGAAGAATTGTGGAGTACCAGAGGTAGAGGTGTGAACTTTTAGTCTTTCAAAAGCCAACTAAATACGCACATTAAGATGGCCAGCCACCATAAAGGTAATATATACATTATTAATTAAAGGAGAATGAGGCAGGGTGCAGTGGATCACACCTGTAATCCCAGCACTTTGGTAGGCCAAGCTGGGCAGATCACTTGAGGTCAGAAGTTTGAGACCAGCCTAGCCAACATAGCAAAACCTAATCTCTACTAAAAATACAAAAATTAGTCCCCCAGGTGTGGTGGTCCACACCTGTAGTCCCAGCTACTTGGGAGGCTGAGGCAGGAGAATTGCTTGAACCCGGGAAGCAGAGGTTGCAGTGAGCTGAGATTGCGCCCCTGCCCTCCAGACTGGGCGACAGAGTGAGACTCCATCTCAAAAAATAAATAAATAAATAAATAAAATAAAATATAAAGGAGAATGAGTCAAAATTTATCTGACCCAAATATGTCAACATCCCTAGTTCTTCCAGACCAACATTTTCATAGATCTCTATGGAACGCTACATGAAGGGTAGACACTGGCCAAATGACAGTCTCCTCTGAGTGCAAATCAAGAACTCAGACAGTCTTGTGTAAAAGACAGCTCTTTGGAAACTCTATGGTATAGTCCTCTCTTTTCATCTGAGTGTTTTTGGGAGGGGAAAAAATTGCTTCATATTAGTTGCATAGATCTCATTGATCTCACTTCCATGCAGTGATTTTTCATTTTTATGACTGAAAATTATTGAAGTTCCCCCGTGGCCCAAAGGCTGAGGAGGTGGTCCTCAGAGAGCCAAGAGCAGACTGGGGTAAACAATGCCCTGCTGATTAATGAGTCCTGCCTCATTACTTTGTGTAAAGTTTCTCAGGTGGGTAGTTACCTCGTAATTTCATTTTAGCAGAATGAGAGTTAAGAGACCTTGATGCAAGTGCACTGCTCCCTTCAATCATTTCGTCAGAATAGCTTTCAATTTGCAGGGAGTTGCATAAGGAAAAGGAGGAAGATTGAACTTCTTAAATTTTTTGAAGGCAACACACATTTTATAGACATCATATTGTGGATTAAAGAAAGTTGTCAAATAAGGGGTTTCTTAATAAAGTTGCTTTGCCTGTTATTTTGTTTAGTCTTTTCTCTTGACCAAATTTCTCTTTGCTTCTAAGAAGAGATAAGAGTAGAGGAGTGGAAGGAAGAGGGAGTGAGGGGTCAGAAGACCTAGGCTTGAATACCTATCTCAACCTCCAAATCCTACTCTCAAACAGGGGGAATGGGTGATATTTTCCATTACCTCACAAAGTTATGTTGAGACTCAAATGACATAATGTCAGGAACAGCAGTGTTTAAGATGATTTTTTAACATTCACAATTATAACTTGTTTTTCTTAAGGAGAAGTTTGAAGCTCTTCTCCCCTTTTCCCCACCCAGGAGAAAGAGGAGTTCATATGAGGGTGTCGGGGTTAAGAACATTTTATTGCTCAGTGAGAGTGCATGGAATCTCACTGCCTGGTGAAAAGCTGAGCTCTTTTCTGGAGTTCCTCAGTTTCACTTGGTAAGAGTTAAACCCCAGGAAAGCCAGCTCAGCATTCCATTTCTATCTCTTTGCAGATGCTTGGTTACCACTTAGACCACAGGCACTGAGACACTCATAGAATTTGAGTGCTGACAATAGCAAAGACTTGGAACCAACCCAAATGTCCAACAATGATAGACTGGATTAAGAAAATGTGGCACATATACACCATGGAATACTATGCAGCCATAAAAAATGATGAGTTCATGTCCTTTGTAGGGATGTGGATGAAGCTGGAAACCATCATTCTCAGCAAACTATCGCAAGGGCAAAAAACCAAACACCGCAAGGACAAAAAACCAAACACTGCAATGTTCTCACTCATAGGTGGGAATCATGAGAACACTTGGACACAGGAAGGGGAACATCACACACTGGGGCCTGTTGTGGGGTAGGGGGAGGGGGGAGGGATACCATTAGGAGATATACCTAATGTAAATGACGAGTTAATGGGTGCAGCACACCAACATGGCACATATATACATATGTAACAAACCTGCTCGTTGTGCACATGTACCCTAGAACTTAAAGTATAATATATATATAAAGAAAAAAAAGAACTTGAGTGCTGAATTTTTCATGGCCAATGTTTATTAGTATATATATCTCCACTGTTCTAGTGGATCATTGCATTCTCAAATAGGAAGGTACTTGAAAGTTTAGGTGCATAAAGGCTAAAAATTCAATACAAATCATTCTTAAGAACAAAAACAATTTCTTTGTAGTACAATGAATTTTGGCAGATTAGGGGGTTCACACTAACTGGTATTAGAATCAGTAAACTCTTCCCTTGCAACTGCCTCAAGAAAGTCAGAGACTACACACACTATAGAGAAAGGCTTCAAAGAAACCTGATGAAAGGTAAATTAATAGAGCATTGATCTTGAGCCATTTACTGGAGATAATCTCTTTCTGCAGCCCACTCTGTCAATCCCCCACCCATATCCCCCTGTCTACCTGAGCTCTGTACTGCCAGAGGGTATTTTCTGTCTGCAGGAGTGTGTACTGCAGCTCACCTACCCCGATTGCACAGCAAGTTGGAAGTGCCAGATAGAGTCCTAGGAATGACTTTCTGCAAAAGAGTCATGCGAATTGTTATCAATAATTGAAGAATCTAGGTGGCAGGTGTACAATGTAAAATTCCTGGCACTTTTCTAAATGTTTGAAAATTTTCATAATAACATGTTGAATGAGATGGTGTTATCAAAGGCATGCATGGGAAAATATTTAACATATGTTGATCAATAAAAGTGAATGAAAGTTACAAAACAGTACACACTATGATCACAATGTTGTATATATAAAATGTGTGTGTGTATATATATATATATATACACACATACACACTGAGTATTTATATATAGTGAATGTGTGTATGTAGACATTAAATAGACAGAGAGAGAGACATGTAGATGGATAGGTTTGTACATGCCACTTTCAATACCTTTACTTATATTAGATACAATATTTTTGGAAGGAAACACAACAAAAAGATAGCAATTGTTGGCTATGGGTAATGACCATACAGATAATTTTAAAATAAACTTCATATTACTTCTCTGTACCTTCTAAATATTCTATAATGTGTTTGTGCAGTCAGATTTAAAATATTACTTAGTAATTGTGTTTTGAACAGTGTTTAGTGATGGGGAAAACAAAGTTATACATAGTTGTTGTTCTTTGGTATGATTACAATTGAAAGCCATATATGTTATGTTGGATGGTTTTATGATCTTTTTATTGCTGGTAACTGAGGGGAAACAGATAAAAGTGTGTTGGAAGTTAGATCACAAAGGTGATAATGCTTGTCTCTAAGATGCACTTTTAGGGGGATTTTTTTTTTAATTCTAAAGCTTTTTGTTTGTCTTGATTTTCTACAAAAACACATTATTTTTACCATCAAACAAAATATTTCATTTTAAAGGGAGAAGGCCTAAGTTTTTATTTCAGGCCCAACATCACTTTTATCTATGCTTCTCATAGGACTGTCATGAGTCAAATAAAATTATAAATGAGAAAACACTCTTTTACAAATGTAGAAATGTAGAAATTATTATATAATATGTTATTATAGCACATTAAGTTAATTTATTTTACAGCTTTTCAAACTCCAGAGGTTATTTTAAGCATTAAGAATATGAGGCTCTTTTTACAAATAAATCTTCAGGCTCTACTGATTCACCTTTAACGGGACTCATTTTTCATTGAATAGCCAGAGCATAACAAGCTTCATATATCGTTATCTAAGTGAAGAGCAGTAAGAATCCCTAGCAGGGGAGAATTTTATTAAAGCTGTGCATGCCAGTGCTCTCTTTCTTTTCACACTCAGAGCCTAGAGGAATATTAATTAATGGAAACACATCCAACATTAGGTAAACACGAAATTGGTAAGCAGAGGCAACTGTGAGGCACCTTTATATCCCATGGAGTGTGTGACAGTTTACCTACCATCAGTTCCTTCCCTCTCTGTACCCACATGCCAGTCCTTTGTTGAGCCAAGGAGTCTATTCTTCCGCCAGCTTGGATCTGGGCTGGCCTGATTGCTTGGGCCAGTAGCATGCAATAGAAGTGTTAGAGATGTTTGAACCAGATCGACTCCATCTTGAATAGGAACTGATTAAAATGAGGCCGAGACCCACTGGGTTGCATTCCCAGGAGGTTAAGCATTCTTACTCACAAGATTAGATAGGAGGTCAGTAAGACTGGTATCACAAGGTACAGATTATAAAGACCCTGCTGGTAAAATAGGATGTAGTAAAGAAGCTGGCCAAAACCCACCAAAATCAAGATGACCACAAAAGTGACTTCTGGTCTTCTTAGCTGCTTATTACACGCTAACTATGATGCATTATTATGCTAAAACACACTTCCACCAGGGCCATGACAGTTTACAACTGCCATGGTAACATCCAGAAGTTACCCTTTATACCATAAAAAGGGGAGGAACCCTCAGCTCTGCAAATTCTTCACTCCTTTCCTGGAAATCTCATGAGTAATCCACCCCTTATTTAGCATATGATCAAAACATAATCATAAAAATAGCTTGCCAGCATCCCTTGGGGCTGCTCTGCTTATGGAGTAGCCATTCTTTTGTTCCTTTACTTTTTTAATAAACTTGCTTTCACTTTAATCTATGGACTTGCCCTGAATTATTTCCTGGGTGAGAATCTAAGAACCCTTTCTTGGGGTCTGGATTGGGGCCCCTTTCCTGTAACAGAAGTGATGTTGTGCTGATTTTGCTGCTATCCTTTCACAGGACTGGCAATGCCTGCTTCCTCCTCTGAGCTGTCAAGTAGGAAGTCCGGGCTACTCTGCTAGAAAGAGAAGTCATGTACAGCACTGAGGCATCCCAGGTGTGACACTCTCCCACCTAGAACATTCCGTCTCTCATCCTCTGCCATGTGTAAGTCTTTTGCCTTAGCTGGGAAACTGTGAGGTCATCCTGCTATGTTAGTGACCAGGTTGGCAATTTTAATTTCTGTTTCCAGAGGAGCATTGAACGGAGTAGATGGATCAGGATGCTCCTTTGGCACTAGCTCTGAGCTGCATTCTCCTGTCAGCTTTGTCAGTAATCGAGCCCTTGAATTCATTTGTCTATGCTGCCTGATTTCTTAACCTAGAGATGGGAGTGGAGAAGAGGTTTGATTCATTATCATACCCTCAAACATCAACACTTGAGGATTTTCCTTTATCTACGTAATTAGGAAAATTGCTGGGATAAATTCTAGCGTGAATCTCTTGTCATTGATTTTATCCACACTGTAGGAAGCCATTTCAATTACACACCCATGTCTCCAGGTCAGCTGAGCATTCTGATACAATTTGCCCTAGCCATACAAGTGTAATGGGCTCCGAAGCTTTAGCTTGTAGGCAAAACACACATACATTTTATCTTTAATATTAATGTAAAAACTGCTGTGCTTCTATTAATGAAAAAGAAAGTTCCAACTTTCAGCTGGTAATATCAATGAGTATTGATAATTATACACTGTAGATAATTACAATCGCTATCATTGTGCATTAATATTTTTTAAATATTCCTGAAGTAATAGGGATTTTAACAATAGTGGTAGTATTGGTGCTTGCCAATTTGTCCATTTTTATTTATTTATATGTTTATTTATTTATTTTGGGGTCCATGTAAGTTACAAGTGGTGGTTGAACTGTATCAGGAAGCCAATTCTGTAACGAAATATTGTTACAGATAAAACTCTAACCCTAAAAATTGAAAAATACATGAGCAATACTTTATGTGACATGGCCTTGAGCTGACTGCAACCAGCTTCAATGAGGTAGATATAGAAAAAAGTCTGGCTCTGTATAGCAAAGGTGGGTGGTTTATAAATATGTGGGCATACTGTGTGAAAACTGATAAACAGAGTTACTCATATCTGTCCTCCCTAGCCATCAACTTTCTTATTTTTAAATCTCTGTTCATTTCCTGAATACTGTCGGACACTACCCCATTTGTCTCTCCATCACTACCTGTAATCCCTGCTTTTCTGTGCTTGTTACGTAAAGGTCATAGCTTCATGAGCTCTTTAGACAGATACTGATGATTATGTTGAAAGTACTTTGAGAACTAGTAATGTGCTACCCCAAATAGCCATTGTTTTGTGTGTATAATCCCATAGCATGCATTAGGAATTGGTGTTTTAGAATGGGCATGCAAATTGTACAAGATTCTGCAGTTATTACTAAATGAAACTGGAATGCAAAACTTTGTTTCTCTGATTCCGAAGGCCATGTTTTGAACCACTAGACTAGAGGGTCAAGCAATTTCTTGGAATTTTACTCTGAATTCTACATAGATCATTTTCATGTGTATACCTCTTCTGAGTCACCCTCAGGTAGGGACATTTTGTTTTCCATTCAACTGATAGAAATTCTAACAGGCTTAATAGATGTTTTTTCTTTTCTCTTCTGCAGACAGCATACATTCCTTGCTCCCATTATCCATTTACATTTAATCTGCCCAACATAAATTACTTCCATTTTCACTTCCTCTTTTTCACTTCTCATCTTTATCGGAAAAGAGGTTCCTGAGCCTGCCAACCACTATTTCCCTCCTCTGTCCATAGCCTTCTCATTTCTTACTCTCTCTCCTCCCTGCATGTTCCTTCCCAATGGCATGGAAACAATCCTCTCATACTCAAATCAAAAGCAAAAACAAGAACAAACAAATAAGCACAATAATTCCTTCTACCTATGTTTCCTCTTCCTGTTCTACTTCTCCTCCTTTCACAACCAACCCCCTGAGAAAGGTTTTGAAATATTCTGTCTCCATATCCTCATGCAACATCCACTCCTGAACCTATGGCAATGCGGGTTAGTCCCTGCTTCCCCTCTCTGGCCACCCCATGGACATGGCTCTCATTCGTTGAATCCCACAGGCACCTTTTTGTACATGGCTCATTTGGCCTTCAGCACTGACTCTATTTTCAACTCACTCTTGGAAAGACACTTTCCTTGGCCCCCTTCCTTGTGCAAAACCATCCTTGTGGTTTCCTCATGCTTCTTTAGACACATTTTCTAGTCTCCTTAGCAGGATCTTTTGTCTCTCAAATGTTTACACACCCTCTTTCTTTAGTGCCTTTTCTCCTTTTCTTTCTCTGGACTTGTTTTGAATACACCCCTACTTTCTGTTTATATCACTAGGACCCTGCATTCCAGTGACAGCATTCAACCTAGTCTTTGCTTTTGGTCTTGCCCTAGTGGTCATTCTGAAATGCAAACCTAATCATGCCACTTTCCTCCTTAAAACCCTTTAAAGGTTTTCTTGTGCACGTGGGTGAAATTCAAACTACTTTCCAGTGTTAAAACTGTTGAGCTAGGCCGAATTAATGTTAATATACAGAGTTGTGAACTAAAATTCCGGCAGGGTGGCAGGGTCCTGTGGAGAGGAGTCCTTATTGGTGTTTTTTACGGATTGAACTTGTAATGCATGTTCCTATTGTTATGAATTTTAGGAGGCTGGGCTTCTTTAACAAATCAATCCCAAATGCAAAGGACATTTATTTCTTCTGTACCTAATGACCTGAGGTGGGTGTTACTTTTTGACAGGAAGATCTCCTTTATTTGGGATTCAGGGAGCCCCTGCCAAGGGTCTCATTTCTGGCATCCAACCGACAGAAAGTTCAAGGGAGCCTGGGGGAGGCACCCATGAATTCCACTTCCTACTCTTCACATAACTATTCACACGATTGTGATCATCTCTAGATGGAACGGGGTTGGAAAATGTCATTCCTGGGTGGGAAGCCACTTCCCATGGATAACCCTGCACTAACAAAGAGAAATCTGTCCAGAGCAATCCTTCTCTGCTGAACCTGGTAGTGTCATCTTTAGAAGTGAAGACACAATTAGCACATGATTATTTATTCATTATATCATTGTTAATAAAAAAGAAAAAAGTTAAAAATAATTGCCGAGAGCTCGATATATGTGACAGGTAGGTAAAGCAGTGATTAGGGTGGGCATGATTCTTACTCTTTTGGAGGTCTGGGCAGAATGCTGTGGAAATACGGTGAGGGCATAATGCATGCAGTGATAGCAAGGGACAAGATGCGTGAGCTTATGTTTGATCACTTTCACTCTCAGGGGCGAGTCTAAGTAGTTTACTTTGTCATTCCGCACTCAACATCAAATAATATTTTGGCTAATCCTGCTGCTCCCATTTTATATTAGATAATTGGAAGACTGAAACTTTTTCTTAAAGAGAAACATGTCATTCTCTAAACAGAGCTCATTTAGTATTGTTGATTGAGATTGTAGGAACCTTATATACTCTGCTCTCTGAGGAATTTCACTGGAACTGTGACTCCAGCCAGCGTGAAGCTCTCAAACCACGAAATAAGTCTAAACTCTACTGGGAATTTTCTCTCCTTCACAACAATTGCTTCTGAATAGAGATAAGCCTTCAAAATTTTCCTTGGATATATTTATCAACAGAGAACTGCCCCTAAAAATGTTTCTCCTGCAATCTTGCATTCTGAGACAATGGAACATTAGTATTTAATAATTACCACTGGTAACCTGAAAATGCAAATTCACTTCTTACCACAAAATCAGAGTTAATCACTAAAATTATGCCCACCTTGGAAAACCATTTGAGCAGGCACCTACACAGGAGATGCAAAAGGCTTGTGTGATGTTGGGCGAGTTACTTGCTATAGTTTGAATATTTGACCCTCCAGATCTCATGTTGAAATTTGATCCCCAGTGTTGGAGGTGGGGCCTAATGGGAGATGTTTTGGTCATGAGGGGCTCCCTCATGAATGGGTTGGTGCCATTCTTGAGGTAATGAATGAATTCTTGCTCTGTTGGTTCTTGAAAGAAGTGGTTGTTAAAAGGAGCCTGGAACCTCTCCACCCCTCTCACTTCCCCCCGTGCCATGTGATCTCTGTAAATGCTGGCTCCCCTTCCTTCACCTGCTGTCAGGATTAGAAGCAGCCAAGATCTTCACCAGATGCAGGTGCTGGTGCCATGCTTCTTGTGCAGCCTGCGGAACCATCCACCAAATAAACCTATTTTTAAAATAAATTACCCAGCCTTAGGTATTCCTTTATAGCAACACAAATGAAGTAAGACGTTACTCAACCTCAGTGTGTATATATATAAATTGGTGCTAATAATGGCTACCTCACAAGCTTGTCATGAGCGTTAACCAAGATATCCTCTAGGAAAGCACCTTGCACAGAAGAGATGCCCCAGTAAAGGTTAATTTCTTTCCTTCATTCCTTTTCTTTTTTCCTCACTCTCTCCTTTCTTTCTTCCCTTCCTCCCCTTTTCACTCTCACTTCCTCTCTCCTCCCATCCCTTAATGGTAGAGCTGGAGTCTGCAGAAGATGACCATTGAGATTTAGAGAGAGGAAACTGACTCTGAAAAGTCAGAGGCCAGTGCAAAGGAGGACAATAGGGAGAGGAATGGGGCTGAAAGCAAAAGGTAAATTATTAAAAAAAAATAGATTCTGCAATAAGACAGTGTCATAAAGATTGCATGCTTCCTACAATCAGCCAGAAACTCGTTCTGGCTAAGTCAGAAAGCATGTTAGTGCCTAGAGAGAAAACAGAACAGGATCTCCCCGCTAGCCCACCCTCAGCTGCCTGTCATCCACCTTTTTCCACAGCCCTTTGTAAAGGCTTCTTGTCTGGAAAGTTCTTTATCTTCCACTTTGTGTGTGCCTCTCAACCTCCTCTGTATTTTTCGATGCTCAGCTTAACTATGCCTTAGGTTGTGTGATTTATTTCTGCAAGTGTCTCCCCCCACTCAGCATCCTGCCAAACTTCTGATATGCATCTACTAGTTCAGTTCAGGCCCAAAAGAATTTGTTGTGTCTCCCATGTTCCACATATGAGGCCAGGGGATGGGTGTGAAATAGTCTCACTCCCAAAGCTATGCCAGTAGGGGAAGAGGTTCCCAAAACCCAGTCCCCAATGGACATACTGCATCAGAACACCTGGGGAATGTTTGTTAAAATGTATATTTCTAGGCCCTACTCCCAAGAATTCAGGTAAGGCTGAGGCTTAAGTATCTGTGATGTAAGAAGTTCTCCCAGCTAATTTTCATGGGCAGCAAAGTTTAGGAACTTAAGTAGTAAAATCAAAATAAACAATTTGAGAATATTGTCTATGATGAGGTTTGCACTGATGGCATTCTGTGTTGCCAACTACAAACTGGTCCAACAATGTCTGAGTACAATTAGGTGAGTTTACATTTTATTACATTGTTTTAAAGCTTCCATTCCACTTAAGGCACTGACATTTCTTCTGGTGCAGGTTTGTCATGCAGAGAAGACAGATGGGCAAGCCACTGTCATTTGACACACATGCCAATAACCTTGGTGAAAAGGACATGTGGACTTTCGAGTTCTTTTGGCTTCTGCTCTGATGCCTGGAGTCTAGCTGGCTCACCGCCATG
This sequence comes from Hylobates moloch, assembly GCF_009828535.3. Classification (NCBI taxonomy): domain Eukaryota; kingdom Metazoa; phylum Chordata; class Mammalia; order Primates; family Hylobatidae; genus Hylobates; species Hylobates moloch. Next base: position 134,448,843 of record NW_026652276.1, read on the forward strand.
ACACAGGGGTTGCCACCGAAGACTCAAGCTGTAGGCGGCAGCCGTCGTCTGTGTTCTGTCTGTGGCAACTTTTCTGCTGCATGTGTCTCATTTTTCTGGTTCTCATTCTCTCCGTCTTGGAGTCCTGGCTTCATACCCCAGGCCACAACTTCTGATGTCCCTCCCCTTCTTTCCCTGGCTCATCATTGTCCTTCACTCACTCTGCCCTTGACTGTGTGCAGCCCCGTTCTGGGTGAGACTCCTTCTTCCAGGCAAGCAGACATAGTCTCCTGTGCAGACAAAACCCACTCCCGTCACTACCAGAGGAGGGGGCTTTCTGCCCACCCAGCCCTTCCCTGTAATTCTGCAAAGGCAGTTCTGTCTTGAGTAACTCGTGGCTTTCATGGGAAGCTAAGAAGACATGCCTTGAGGATCCTTTCGTGTCTCTGCAGAGAGAAGTATTCCTTAATGGGCTCCCTGAGGAGCACAGAGTATTTGCAAGCCAGTGAACAGGAATGAGAAAATTTCAAAGAGAATGGTCCATGGCTGCATTAAAAGTGATTTCTGTTCCTTTGGGGAGGTAGATGCCACTCCAGATGAAGTGGGGTTGAAAACTCTGCTCTAAGATCCTGAAGCTGAAATACTTCTTCCTGGCGTAAATCTGAAAGTCTAAAGTCAAAGATGGGAAGGTTTATGAAACAGAACAAATACAAAAGCAAAAACCATTTTCCTGAGAGATTTAGTGGAAATTGTTTAAATAATAACTGAAAGAGAATACCAGGATCACAGAACATTAAAAAGAGAGCATCGTTAGAAGGCCAAGCATCTGCAGGAGGCAAAGGCTGCCATTTCTCTTTGAAACACACAGAGGAAGAAGGCTTTATAACCAGGGCTGGGTGGCCTTGGGTTGTGCCCGTTGGACAATTCTAGAGCAAACACGATGGGTATGTGGGTTCAGCCCGACCTCTTATTTCTAGGGAGACTTGCCTTCCCTGTCTTTCCATCTTATTATCTGTGCTTCCAAGTCATTCTGAGAGAGAAAGAATTTGAGAAAGAAAAACAGATGGAAACATTGGCAACTGTCTAAATTTTCTAGGGTTCCCATAACAAATAACCACAAACTGGGTGGCTTAAAACAGTATGCATTTATTCTTTCACAGTTTTGGATACCAGAAGTCCAGAATCAAAGTGTTAGCAGGATGATACGGCCTCTGAAGGCTCTAGGGGAGAAGCATTCCTTTCCTCTTTCAGCTTGTGGGGACTCCAGACATTCCTTGGCTTGTAGCAGCATCGTTCTCATACCTGTTTTCATCTTTGCATGACCTTCTCCGTATGTTCTGTTCATCCCTTCTAAGAATGCTTGACATAGCATTTGGGGCTTGCTCTAACTTAAGGTCATCTCATCTTGTGATCCTTAACTTAATTATGTCTGCAAAGACCCTTTTTCCAAATCAGGCCACATTCACAGGTTGCAGAGGACGTGTCTTTTGGAGAACTACCATTCAACCCACCACAGCAGGCTGTGAGAAAATGCCCTCTATTATAGCATCTCAAATGAAACCTGAGCTCTGTTTCTCAAATGGTGCAGCTCAGAAGTTGACTCCAAGTACTATTGCCGGTCTGAATTGTCTTCTGTCATTGATTCAAGGGTCACTTGCCCCCTTCCTCACAGCTGTTCAGCCACACTGGCCCTCTCTCAGGTCCCTGAATTCACCAAATCCCTTCCTACCTTGAAGTCTTTGCACTTTCCTCAAGGAAATCTCTGAACAGCACCCTTTTTGCACAGCTCACTTCTCACCCTGGAGTTCTCATCTCTAATGATTACCTCTTCCCAGACAGAACTTCCCTGACCACGCTGTTGTTATTATTGTTTTTAATCATAAGCAGTTTGTTTTCTTTAAAGCACTGACTCCAATTTTTCAACTATTTAGATGATCAGTCTCTCCCACGCCCAATAATTTGAAGTGCCAAGTGGGCAAGGAATGAGTTTACCCTGTTTACCGGGCACATCTAACACCAGGCACAGTATCAGATTCTCAAAAAATGATAGCCAAAAAGTAATGAACTTAAGGTAATGAATGAATGAGCACATAATGTTTGTGACATCATTTCCCTTTCCTGTTTGCACTCCTTTCAGCTTTTCCTGGACTTGGCTTTTCCAAGTGACTATCTAAAACCTTATTCCTATCTTCATCTAATCATTGTTAGGATGATAACTGATGGAGGCCCTCATGCTCGTGCTCCTAAATAGTTTACAGTTATATCTCTCTTCTATTGTAATTGAGATTGAAACAACTAAGCAGGTATTTCTATTGCACCAAGTATGTTGGCAGTAGTGTTTTGTCGTCATGACAGTTCTCTCCAAGGATGGGCATTAGGAATCAGAGGAAGAGGGGGTCATGGCCTCAAGGGCAAATGCCAAGCCTTTGAGGTATAGCACTGAACGTGGTAAGCAGCCAGCCTTATGCTTCTAATTGGCTTCTGAATTTTCCCTGCTTAAATGACAGCACCCAAGGTAGCCTTAAGCTCTTATACATTTCTCCAGCTTTGGTGAATATTCCTTTATTAGAGCTTTCTTTATTGTCTTTATAGAAATGATATATTCTCATTGTAAAAATCCAAGCATTAAAAAAATATGAAGATGAGAATTTTAAAAAAATTCACCCAAACCCCATCACTGAGAAATATAATGGACATTAAATAAGCATGATTTTAGGCAATTCTCTAGTACCACACAGAGATATACCTTCCTTAGTATATATACGTAAGGAAGGTATATATACATAAGGTCTCTCTAGGTATATATATATATGGAAGGGTGCATGATTAGGTAAATAGGCTGAGAAGTCATCTTCATAACAATAGATCATACTTTACATAAAATAATATTTTTGATAAGAAGGTATGAAATTTATCTTTTCATGAATTAAACAGAGGGAAATGAAATTGATTTGAAACAAGTATTTGCTGAATTTCAGGGCCTTTTTTTAACAATAGAAATAGGAGATTCCAGATGATCCAAAATCAAGAGAAAAACGTATTTAAAATGACATTTAAGATTATTTACTGTTCAGCCTATATTTTAAAAGAATCTGTAATCCCCAGCATTCCTTTTTACCCCAATGTCTTCATTCTGGATTTCTTTATTTGGGCATATAGGAGCTGTGTTCCTTAAACTCTTATAAGATTAATTGCCTTAATTTTTTCATACCCAATTAATATTTATCATCTTCTTAGGTTGTTCTAAATCACGTCTCAAGAATCTACCCTTTTTCCAGACACTCACTTCTTGGGATTCTCATTATCCTCCAGTCTGTATTGCTCTATATGCTTCCGTAAAACTATTACTTTGGGAATTTGCTTTTATTACTTTCCCATTTTGGATTTATATTTTTTAGATACTAAGTCTTTCTCTTTCTTAATGATTTTTAATTGGTAGAGCATATTTTCAATTAACTCCTCACCATGAAGATAGGAAAGAAAAACATTTTGGAGTCATTTCATATATAAAAGAGCCTTTATTTATTTAAAAGATAGTTTGGCTGAGGTTAGAACCTATTGTTCTAGGCTCTCGGTGGACTTTTTCATGTAAAGGCACTATCTAAAGGCATTTCTTATTGAGAAATTTTTTTGTATTATTATTATTTGGAAATTAGGTGGTTTTTCTTCATTTATTTCAATTGACGTCTAATTCATACATGGTGAAACATTCAGAGTTTCATAGTTTGGTGAGTTTTAACAATTGAGTATACCAATGCAATACTACCCAAAACAAGATATAGAATGTGTATATCCATCAGTCTCCAAATTCCTAGAGTCAGCTCCTGCCCCACTCTGACTAGCTGTAGCCACTTTTCTGATTTCTAACACCATAGATGAATTTTGCTTGTTCTAGTATCTCATATAAGTGGAATTGTCCCATATGTGCTCTTCTGCCTAGCTTCTTTTGCTCAGCATAAATTTGAGATTCATTCATGTGTTGCATATTTTAGAAGCACATTCCAGTTTGTTGCCGAGTAATATTTCATTGTATGACCATACAACAAGTTGTTTGGTAAATCTCTATTGACAGATATTTGGATTGTTTTCAGTTCTGGAGTATTGTGAATTAAAACTGCTATGAACATTCTTGTAAAAGACTTGCACAAATGTTTTTATTTCTTTGAAGTAAATACCTAGGAGTGAAATTGCTGTCATAAGGTAGGTATAGGATTAACGTTATTAGAAATTTCCAAATAATTTTGTAAAATTATTACTATTTTACATTCCCACCAGCAATATGTGAGATTTCTAGTACCTCCATCCTTATCTTTGCCAACTTAGGATTGCTGGTGTTTTAACTGTAGTCATTGTAGTAGGTATATAGTCCTATCCATTACAGTTTTAATTTGCATTTCCATGGTGATAAAAATTTTGAGCATCATTCTATGAGTTTACATACATCTTCTCTTGTGAACTGTTTAAATATTTTGCCCATTAAAAAACATTACATGTATGGTGTTTATGTGCATGTTTTGATAAATTTTAAATTTTATAATAGATTTACATATACTTTATGGTAGTAAATGATAAAATACGGTAGCATCTACGTATATTTTATGCATTCGTGACATACCTAACTTTTTCTTAATTTTTTGGATGTTTCTAGGCTTTATAGTTTGTCAATCAGTTTTTCAAATTGTTATAAACCTCAAATATGTTTATTGAATAAAATATCCATATATAGGTGGTCCTGCACAGTTCAAACCAATGTTATACAAGGATCAACTGTGCTAGATGTAGCTTTATCTACTTTACCCCATCTGCTGCCCCTCCTGTATTCAGTTTCTTTCTTCCCAAAATTTGTTAGTATTTGTTTCCTCAGATGGTGACTCTCAATTCCATGCCTTTATTCAATACCAATTCATAATTTTAAATTTCTTTGCTTTTATTTAAATGTGGCCTTTGAAGGAGTTGGCAAACTGCATTTTCCAGGAGGATCACAACAATATCTCCTAGCCTGCATGCTCTTCTACAGTGTTAATTTGTCATTCTGCCATTAAGAGCTGGCATCTAGAGCTTGCAATTATCTCAAGAGATGGACTGGATTTAGTGATTTACTTGTAACCAAAATAATTTGGCAGGGGAGAAACGGCGAAGTCTTCAAGTCTAGTTCAGAAGAAGTAATGCCACTTTTGCTTTGATTTCTTGGAGTGCCCACTCTCTGAATGTCCCCTCTCAGGATTGTCTTTCTCAGAATCTATTCACCATGCAGTGAGAAGCTGCACAGAGAGACCATATGGAGATGCCCACTCAGCCTAGTCTTCAAGTTACCTCAGCCTCAGTCTTGTAGTAGACACATTAAAGAGGAAGTCCTCCAATAATTACAACCTCCAGCCATTTTACTATTTATCAGCAATTCTTCACTGCTAGCTCCAAATATATTGTGGATCAGGAAAAAAAAATTACCCCTTGCTGCTCCTGTCTAAATTTCTGACTCATAGAATCCAGAATATACTTCAATAAAAGTGTAATTGTTAAATGTCATCCTTTTTTTTGACATAGCAGCCTCTATATTTTGTTTATTTTAAAATTTTTATTTTAGGTTCAGAAGTTACATGTGCAGGTTTGTTATATAGGTAAACCCATGTCATGGGGATTTGATGTACAGATTATTTCCTCAACCAGATACTAAGCCTAGTAGCCAATAGTTACTTATTCTGCTCCTCTCCCTCTTCCCAACCTCCACCTTCTGATAGGCCCCAGTGTCTGTTGTTCCCCTTTTTGTGTCCATGTGCTCTCATAATTTAGCTCCCACTTACGAGTGAGAACATATGGTATTTGTTTTTCTGTTCCTGCATTAGTTTGCTAAGGATAATGACCTCCAGTTCCATCCAGGTTTCTGCAAAAAATATGATCTCATTATTTTTTTTATGGCTGCATGGCATCCCATGCTATATATTTACCACATTTTCTTTATCCAGTCTTCCACTGATGGACAATTAGGTGGATTCCATGTCTTTGCTATTGTGAATAGTGCTGCTATGAGTATACACGTAGATGTGTCTTTATGACAGAATGACTTACATTCCTTTAAGTATATACCCAGTAATGGAATTGCTGAATCAAATGGTAGTTCTATTTTTAGCTCTTTGAGGAATTGGTACACTGATTTCCACAATGCTTGAACTAATTTACAGTCCCCCACCAGCAGCGTATAAGCATTCCCTTTTCTCTGCAACCTCACCAGCATCTGTTATTTTTTGACTTGTTAATAATAGCCATTCTGATTAGTGTGAGATGATATCTCACTGTGGTTTTGAATTGCATTTCTCTAATGATCAGTGATGTCAAGCGTTCATTCATATGCTCGTTAGTTGCGTGTTTGACTTCTTTTGAAAAATGTCTGTTTCTGTCCTTTGCCCACTTTTTAATGAGGTTGTTTTTATCTTATAAATTTGTTTAAGCCCCTCACAGATGTTGGATATTAGACCTTTGTCAGATGCATAGTTCGCAAATATTTTCTCCCATTCTGTGGATTGTCTCTTTGTTGATAGATTCTTTTGCTGTTCAGAAGCTCTTCAGTTTAATTAGATTCCGTTTGTCAATTTTTGCTTTTGTGTGATTGCTTGGAATCTTTGTCATGGAAGCTTTGCCAGTTCCTATGTCATAATGGTATTGCATAGGCTGTCTTCTAGGGTTTTTATTGCTTTTGGTTTTTCGTTTAAGTTCTCTTGAGTTGATTTTTATATATGGTGTAAGGAAGGGGTTCAGTTTTAATTTTCTGCATATGGCTAGCCAGTTATCCTAACCCGATTTATTGACCAGGGAGTCCTTTCCCCATTGCTTGTTTTTGTCAGCTTTGCTGAAGATCAGATGGTTGTATATGTACAGCCTTATTTCTGAGCTCTCTACTCTGTTCTGTTGGTCTATGTGTTTGTTGTTGTACCACTGCCATTCTGTTTTGATTACTGTAGCCTTGTAATATAGTTTGAAGTTGGGTAGTGTGATGACTCTTTCTTTGTTCTTTTTGCTTAGAATTACCTTGGGTATTCATGCTCTTTTTTGGTTTCCTATGAATCTTAAAATAGGTTTTTCTAGTTCTATGAAGGGTGTCATTGGTAGTTTGATAGGAATAGCATTGAATCTGTAAATTGCTTTGGGCAGTATGAACATTTTAATGATATTGATTCTTCCTATCCATGAGCATGGGATGCTTTTCCACTTGGTTGTGTTATCTCTGAGTTCTTTGATCAGCATCTGTAATTTTGATTGCAGAGATCTTTCACCTCCTGATTAGCTTTATTCCTAAGCATTTTATTCTTTTTTGTGGCAATTGTAGATGGAATTGAGTTCCTGATTTGCTCTTGGCTTGGCTATTGTTAACGTATAGGAATGCTAGTGATATTTGTACATTTATTTTGTATCACAAAACTTTGCTGAAGTTCTTTATCAGCTTAAGGATTTTTTGGTCCAAGACTATGGGGTTTTCTAGGTATAGAATCATGTCATCTGCAAACAAGAATATTTTGACTTCTTTTCTGCTTATTTGGTTCCCCTTTCTTTCTTTCTTTTGCCTGATTGCTCTGACCAGGATTTCCAATACTATGTTCAATAGGACTGGTGAGAGAGAGTGTCCTTTTCTTGTGCTGGTTTTCAAGGGGAATGCTTCCAGCTTTTGTCCATTCAATATGATGTTGACTGTGGGTTTGTCACAGATGGCTCTCATTATTTTGAGGTATGCTCTTTTAATACCTAATTTGTAGAGATACTTAACATTAGGGGATGTTGAATTGTATTGAAAGCCTTTTCTGCATCTATTGAGATGATCATGCAGTTTTTGCCTTTAGTTCTGTTTATATGATGAAACACATTTATTTATTTGCATATGTTGAACAAATCTTGCAAGTAGGATTTCCCAGGGGTAAAGCCTACTTGATCGTGGTGGATTAGCTTTTTGATATGTTTCTGGATTTTGTTTGTTAGTTTTTGTTGAAGACTTTTCCATCAATGTTCATCAAGGATATTGGCCTGAAGTTTTCTTTTTTTGTTGTGTCTGTGCCAGGTTTTGTTCGCAGTATGATGCTGTCCTCATAGAATGAGTTGGGTAGGAGTCCCTCCTACTCAATTTTTTTGAATCGTTTTAGTAGGAATGATGCAATCTCTTCTTTGTACATCTGGTGGAATTCAGCTATGAATCCATCTGGTCCTGAGCTTTTTTTGTTGGTAGGCTATTTATTACTAATTCAATTTCAGAGCTCATGATTGGTCTGTTCAGAAATTCAATTTGTTCCTGGTTCAGTCTTGGGAGGGTATATGTGTCTAGGAAGTTATCCATTTGTTCTAGATTTTCTAGTTGGTGTGCATAGAGGTGTTTATAACAGTCTTGTAGTTATTTGTATTTCCGTAGAGTCAGTGGTAACAACTCCTTTGTCATTCCTAATTATGCATATTTGGATCTTCTCTCTTTTCTTCTTTACTAGTCTAGTTAGTGGTCTATCTATCTCTCAAATTTTTTTTAAAAACCAGCTCCTGGATTTGTTGATTTTCGGAATGGTTTTCCATGTCTCAATCTCCTTTAGTTCAACTCTGATTTTGATTATTCGTTGTCTTCTATTCGCTTTGGGGTTGGTTTGCTCTTGCTTCTTTAGTTCTTCTAGTTGTTATGTGAGATCTTTCTAACTTTCTTATGTGGGCATTTAGTTCTAAAAATGTCCCTATTAATACAGCCATAGCTGTGTCCCAGAGATTCTGCTATGTTTTATCTTTGCTCTTATTAGTTTCAAAGAACTTCTTGATTTACACCTTAATTTCATTATTTACCCAAAAGTAATTCAGCAGCATGTTGTTTAATCTCCATGCAAATTTATGTGTGAGTGATTTTCTTCATTTTGAATTCTATTTTATTGCACTGTGGTCTGAGAGTCTGGATGGTATAATTTCAGTTTTTAAAAATTTGCTGAGGATTATTTTATGTCTGAGTGTATGGTTAATTTTATAGTATGTGCCATGTGCAGTTGAGAAGAATGTATATTCTGTTGTTTTGGGGTGGAGAGATATGTACATGGCTATCAGATCTATTTGGTTCAGTGTTGAGTTAGGTCCTGAATATCTTTGTTAATGTTCTGTCTCAATTATCTGTCTTATACTGTTAGTGGGGTGTTGAAGTCTCTTACTACGATTGTGTGGGAGTCTAAGTTTGTTTGTAGGTCTCTAAGAATTCACTTCATAAATTTGGGTGCTCCTGTGTTGGACACATACATATTTGGGACACTTACATCTTAGTGTTGAATTGAACCTTTTACCATTATTTAATGCCCTTCTTTGTCTTTTTTGATCTTTGATGGTTTAAAGTATGTTTTATTTGAAAATAGGATTATAATTCCTACTTTTTTTCTGTTTTCCATTTGGCTGGTAGATTTTTCTCCATCCCTGTATTCTGAGCCTATGAGTGTCATTACATGTAAGATAGGTCTCTTGAAGACAGCATACAATTGGGGCTTGCTTCCTTATCTACTTTGCCACTCTGTGCCTTTTAATTGGAGCATTCAGCATGTTTACATTCAAGGTTAGTATTGATATGTGTCAATTTAATTCTCCCATCAGGTTGTTAGCTGTTTATTATGACAACTTGTTTATGTGGTTGCTTTATAGTGTTACTGGTCTGTGTACTTAAGTGTGTTTTTGTAGTGGCAGGTAATGGTCTTTCCTTTTCATATTTACTGCATCTTTCAGGAGCTCTTGTAAAGTAGGTGAGGTGATAGTGAATTTCCTCAGTCTTTGGTTGTCTGTAAAGGATCTTATTTCTCTTTCACTTATGAAGCTTAGCTTGACTGGATATGAAATTCTGGGTTGGAATTTCTTTTATTTAAGAATGTTGAATATAGGCCTCCAATCTCTTCTGGCTTATGGGGTTCTTCTGAGAGGTCTACTGTTAGTCTGATGGGCTTCCCTTTGTAGATGACCTTTCCTTTCTTTCTATCTGCCTTTAACATTTTTTCTTTCATTTCAACCTTGGAGAATCTTATGATTATATGTATTGGAGATGACATTCTCATGAAGTATTCTGCAGTGGTTCTATGCATTTTCTGAATTTGAATATTGGCCTCTCTAGCTAGTTTGTTCTAGAGAACTAGGAAGTTCTCATGAATGATGTTCTGAAATATGTTTTCCAAGTTGCTTTCATTCTCCTCATTTCTTTGAGGGATGCCAGTGAGTCATAGATTCAGTCTCTATATATAAGCCCATATTTCTCAGAGGTTTTGTTGATTCCTTTTCATTCTTTCTTCTTTATTTTTGTCTGACTGTCTTATTTCAGAAAGCCAGTCTTCAAGCTCTGAGATTCTTTCTTCAGCTTGGTCTATACTTCTGTTAATACTTATGGTTGCATTATGAAATTCTTATGGTGTTTTTCAGCTCTATCAGGTCAGTTAAATTCTTTTCTATACTGACTACATTCTCCTGAATCTTGATGATCTTTATTCCTATCCATATTCTTAATTCTATTTCTGTTATTTCAGCCATATCAGTCTAGTTAAGAACTAGTTCTCCTAACTGGAGAAGTAGCGTGGTCATTTGGATAAAAGACTGGTTTTTTGAGTTGTCAGAGTTCTTGCACTGGTTCTTTCTCATCTTTGTGGGCTGACGTTTCTTCAGTGCTTGAAGTTTCTACCCTTTGGATTTTTTTTTATTCCATTTGATGACCCTAGGGATTTGATTGTGGTATAAGGTGGGTTCAGTCAACTGGCTTCATTACTAGATTTTAGGGGGCCAAAGCTCAGCTCAGGACTCCTGGACCGTGTGCTCTAACTCTGGTATCTGGCCTGGCTTTGATCTCTGGCTCCTCAAGTTTAGGAACCTGTAGTGCTGGAGGGGCCAAGGTGCTCCCAGACCACTGGTCACAACACTCCAATGGGTGGTGCCAGCCAAAATGCTTCATAGGGTGGTGGTAGTGGGTTCTATCCTGGTTTCCATGTGCCAGCAGCAGGAGTAGCAGCAACACGCAGTGTACAAACTGGTCAGCTGCAGCAGGGTGCTACAGGTGCTGGGGTGCCAGTCTCCTTGTGGGCTTTCACAGCAGCAGTGGTGGCAGTATGGATCGAGGGTTGAGGGTCCCCACCAGAGACTGTGTGAACATTTTCATTGGTGGTGGTGTTAGCATGGGGGCGGGGCGCTGGTGAGTGCAGGACTGTGTGCACCCTCTGTTTATGTTCATGTTGGTGGCAGTGGCTGCTCAGGGCTGGGGGTAGGTCTGCTATTTTCCATGCCTAGTTTCATGCTGGTGACCCTGGTGCAGGGGTGAGATGCTGGAGGGATGGGGCTGGCAAGTTCTGTGCCTGCCAGTACTTTCATGACAGTGGTGATGCAGCAGGGGGAGGGAGGATCCATGATGTACTCACATCAGCAGTAGTGGTATGGCAGGGTGCACACGCATATGCATTCCAGCAGGGAAGGGAAGGCTTAGCCTGCCTGTACACACATATGCTGGCAAAGCGATGTGGGTTGGCCGTGGATGAGTACCTGCAGGCAAGGCAGCATTGTGGAGGCTGCACTATGGGGAGGGCACAGGTGGGCTGGTACATGTCCACGAGCAGGGGGCGCTGCTCTGCTGGAATCTCTCTGCTGGAGCACTCTGCCTGTCAGGCACAGTCTGCCAGTGCAGGAGCTATGATGCAGCCCCCAGGAGGTAACTTGGGGCTGCACTGCAAGTAGGTGCAGCCAGACTTGGTCCCTGGGATAGGCCAGCAGACTCAGAGGTGCTCAGGCCTTACAGGCCCTGTCTCATGAGCAAGACTGCCTTGCCTTGCAGGATTCAGGTCTGACAGTTCCCCTAAGCCTAAAGTCTCTTATGGGAGCAAGTCGAGCCTAGGGGGATGGGCATCCCTGATCATGCTCCACTACAGATGATTCGTCTCCAAACCCTCTGGGCTCTACTCTGGCTGCAGTTCTGTCCCTACTGCTTCCCTAAGCAGCTTTCCCTGCCAACTCAAGTGTCCATAGTGGTCACAGAATCTCCTCTTGCTAGAATTCCAGAGTCCTACATACAGCGAAAGCAGGTTATTCCTTGCCTGTTCAACTTATGCCATCCACAGGAGTCACTGGGGGTCAAGAGGGAGTCCTGGTGCATGGTAGTCCCATGCAGGGTTCCAAGCTTCCTCACTCTTCAGCCCAGCATCTGTGTCTTCCCTACAACTACTTTCAATACCTTCCCTCTGAAGACCTGCTAAGAGTGTGCCAGTCTTCTTGATGTCCCAGTTCCTCAGTAGGAGATGTTCCTCCTGGTTGCATCCAGTCAGCCATCATAGCAGGAATCCCTCAATGCCGTCATTTTTGAAGTGGTTTATAATGTAGCAATTAATCACTAGAACAAAAGGAGAAAAGACTATAGGTGTTCACTTTGCTATTTTGACCCAGGAGTCTCATAGATTCCTTCCAATCATGAAGGTTCCTCTAAGCAAGATATTTTAGAAGTGGGAAGGCAGCAGATTTCCATGAAATGGGGAACACATTGAGAATATTTATCTGGTTTTAATTCTGATTCTAGTTTGCAGTTAACTTGAGCAAGTCAGTTCATCCTTGGGACTCACTGTTTTCATCTAAAAATTTAGACAACTTGGTCATGTGTTGTATATTTTCATTGCCTTTCATAGGTACACCTTCACCCTTCTGTATCTAGCTCTACCTGGGAGGTTGATCTGTAAAAATAGCATCCATAGGTCCCTTGACTTTCTGATTTCCAGTTGAGTTTGGCCTATGGGCAGCCCTGTCAGTAGATTGGAGAAAAGGAGGAGATTGATGTTGAATATCTATTTTCTCAGCTCTTTCTCTGGGTTACTGTTGAGCTGGCCATGTCCCTCAATTGAGTTAACAACTCCTCTCCAGTTGGTACTCTTTATATGACTCTCTCTTTCCAGGCAGATAACCACGTCCTCCCCTTACTCCTTCAGGCTTAAGGGTGGTGACTGCCTCTCACTATTACTAAGTCTGGGGTACTGCATTTATCCCTCATCATTTCCCTACATGCTTCCCATCTCTTTGTAATTAGTGCCTTTTAAAAATTCTCCTGGAAGTATCCTATCTTAGACATGCCATATGTTTCCTGTGATGAACCTAACTGATACATTTCAGATCACCTCTAGTATTCCTACATTTAATATTGTATAATTCTATGAAGGAGCCTTTTACCAGGCTTTATTTTTTTTTATCAATACAGAAACCAGTGTTGAAAAGTTTCAATAATCCTGGCAAGACATATAGAACACCACATTTTTGTTAGCCAGTGCCTACACAGCTTGTAAGTACATCAATAGTCATCCATTTTCACCATTCACTTGATGATGATGATTTTTTTTTTTTTTTTTTTTTTTTTTTTTTAGACAGAGTCTCACTCTGTCTCCCAAGCTGGAGTGCAGTGGCGCCGTCTTGGCTCACTGCAAGCTCCACCTCCCAGGTTCTCGCCGTTCTCCTGCCTCAGCCTCCCGAGTAGCTGGGACTACAGGCACCTGCCACCACACCCGGCTAATTTTTTTGTATTTTTAATAGAGACGGGGTTTCACTGTGTTAGCCAGGATGGTCTCGATCTCCTGACCTCGTGATCCACCCTCCTTGGCCTCCCAATTATTTTTAAAAGAATCTAGAATCGGCTTTTTCTGTTGCTTCAACTAATGTTTAGTTTTTTGACAAAGAAAATTCACATAATGAACAAAGGTAGAATTGATTGTATTAGTGGCTGTCATTTTCAAAGAAAATGCCCTGTGAATGGTAGTGTGGCTGGAATGAATGACATGAACCATCTGTCCTTTCTCTGTCATCCATACAAAAAATTGTTTTGTTTGCTTTGAAACTGCAGTATATTTCCATTTATAGTTCTGCCATCTTCTTAAAATCTCTGTTAAGAAAAATTGATCATTTATACAAATGTGTAAATTCTCAGGACCATCAATTTTATTTATTTTTTATTATTTTATTTTATTTTATTATTATTATACTTTAAGTTTTAGGGTACATGTGCACATCATGCAGGTTTGTTACAGGAACACTTTTACACTGTTGGTGGGACTGTAAACTAGGACCATCAATTTTAAGATTTTCCTTGTGTTGGGATTTTTAGTGTTTACGTGAAGTAAATTAATAATATATTAGGATATAGAAATATTTTTATGTAAATATATAGTTGGATTGTAACAAAATATGGTCAAAATGTGGAATACATAGGATAGAATATAATTATCATGAAAGCAGTGTTCTCAATATCTGAGGCATCTGACAATTTACTTTCATGTTAAAGTACTGCTTATTCTCACTGAGATTAATTTCCTAAGGAAGCAGGTACTTAATCTAATAATTTACATAGCAAGGAATCTTCAATTGTCTTCAAAAATTAAGTTAATAGAATAGCAATTAGAATGGAAAAATTTAAAAGTCATTTTCCAGGGTATGAAGGTCAAATAGGAAATACTAAACACGAGTATTATAAATTGTAAGGCTCTATTTAGTGTATTTATATCAAATATCTTATTTTATAAGTAGAAAATGAATTCTGTTAATCTTTCCATGAGTCACAAAAAAAACCTTTAATAATTTTTTCAAAGTGGAAAAGTATACAAGTTTCATCTGACACAATGCAATTAAACCAGTATTTTAATCATCCAGAGAATTTAAAGATGCTCTTCTTAATGAATGATGATACAATATAAAAAAAGTCATAAAAAATATTTAATACCTTTTAATGATGATAAAATTTGAATTAGATATAAAAATAAATGAATTTTTTTAACTCAAGAAACTTAAAACTAATTACCAATTACATTTAAGAAAAGAGAAAGAAAATAATAGTATAAAGAATATTAATAAATTATAAACAAAAACTAAGAGTAGATATGGTAAATGCATACAGCAGTTTATTATGGAAAATTGTGCAACAAAAATACTTAGACATCTTAGTGATGGTTAAGCTAAGAGAAGATAAAACAGTAATACACCATCTTGGGGATTTTAAAAAGGAATAAATACATCATCAAGCACAGAGTTTTAAAAGTTGATAGGAGGCTAGTACAAATAAACCCCTATAGAAAATTTGAAAATTTAAATTAAAGTATTAATATTTTTTGAAAACACAAATTACTAAAATTTATTTTAGAAGTAGAAATCCAGAGGAGAATAAAAATTACGAGAGGAATTTCAAATACTGTTAAGCACCCATAAAACTTTCTAGATATACACAATATATAGGAGTACACACACACACCACTCATACACAAAGCTGGCAATTATCCATGGAGATAACTCTGGTAGTGTGATGGAAAGTTAACTTTCAGTTAGTTTTGCCCTAGAAGAAAACCTAGGCAATACCCTTCAGGACATAGGCATGGCCAAAGACTTCATGACTAAAACACCAAAAGCAACAGCAACGAAAGCCAAAATAGACAAATGGGATCTAATTAAACTAAAGAGCTTCTGCACAGCAAAAGAAAATATCATCAGAGTGAACAGGCAACCTAAAGAATGGGAGAAAATTTTTGCAATCTACCCAACTGACAAAGGGCTAATATCCAGAATCTACAAAGAATTTAAACAAATTTACAAGAAAAAAACAACCCCGTCAAAAAGTGGGCAAAGGATATGAACAGACACTTCTGAAAATATGACATTTATGCAGCCAACAGACATATGAAAAATGTTCATCATCACTTGTCATCAGAGAAATGCAAATCAAAACCACAATGAGATACCATCTCACACCGGTTAGAATGGTGATCATTAAAAAGTCAGGAAACAACAGATGGTGGAGAGGATGTGGAGAAATAGGAAAGCTTTTACACTGTTGGTGGGACTGTAAATTAGTTCAACTATTGTGGAAGATAGTGTGGCAATTCCTCACGGATCTAGAACCAGAAATACCATTTGATCCAGCAATCCCATTACTGGGTATATACCCAAAGGATTATAAGTCATGCTACTATAAAGACACATGCACACATATGTTTATTGTGACACTATTCACAATAGCAAAGACTTGGAACCACTCCAAATGTCCATCAATGCTAGACTGGATTAAGAAAATGTGGCACATATACACCGTGGAATACTATGCAGCCATAAAAAAGGATAAGTTCATGTCCTTTGCAGGGACATGGATCAAGTTGGAAACCATAATTCTAAGCAAACTATCACGAGGACAGAAAACCAAACATTGCATGTTCTCACTCATAGGTGGGAGTTGAACAATGAGAACACATGGACACAGGGTGGGGAGCATCGCACACTGGGGCCTGTCATGGGGTGGGGGGCAGGGGAAGGGACAGCATTAGGAGAAATACCTAATGTAAATGATGAGTTGATGGGTGCAGCAAACCAACATGGCACATGTACACCCATGTAACAAACCTGCACGTTGTGCACATGTACCCTAGAACTTAAAGTATAATAAAATAAAAAAAGTTAACTTTCAGTTTTGTATTGTGTGAATATTTCCAATGTATAAGTATTTCTATAAATAAACCTGTACAATAGGAGTTTCTCGAATTGGGGCTGTTGGATCCCAGGGAATCCTTAGATATATCCTTTGTGGATTTAATTAGTTGTTTATGATACTTCTTTTAATGCATTTATTAATTTTTTTTGAATGGGGCAATTTTCACATCATTTAAATTGTTGAAGTTCATATAACTGTGAATAATGGAAAAGTGTTTTATCTGCACATTTTCCCCCATTTCAACATGTATTCTCAATGGCTATAATTTTTATTTTACAGTTTTATTATCTACATAAAAATTACTACCAATAGAGAGTCTTATTCTTTCCTTCCTTTTTATACATATATTCCATGCATTGTATTCCACCTGGCTTTATTTATGAAATTAATCTGGAAACATTTTCCATATTAGTACATAGAGAATGCCATCTTTCTTTTACAAAGCTGAATAGTGTGGCAATGCATGATGATATAATAATTTTAAGAGTAGTGCCCAGTGTAGAAACATCTGGATTGTTTCCATTCATTTGTTATTTCAAACAGTGCTGCAAAATGTAATCTTACACGTATACATATCAATAATTTTGAGTGTCTGAGTTTCACTCCCACCGGTGGAATTGGGAGACCAAAGGATATTTGCAATTTAAAATTTAATGACTATAGTAAAATTGTTCTCCGTGGAGATTTTTAGCAATTAACACTTTTACCAACAATATATGAAAGTGTCTGTTTCTTCACAGTGGAAACAGGTGCTCGGATTGCAGCAAGTCGGTTGGGCAGAGGAAACAAATATTGGAGCCAAGGACTACTGCGTTGACCGATGTTTGCAGGGGAGTATACTGAGGAGGAGGTGACCAAGAGAGGACCTCCAGAAAACTACATAGTGATCCTTTTGAGTCTTTGGTCAAATACTTAGCTGTGTGCAATAAGAGACTCCCCAAGACATGACAGAATGATGGTATTCAAGGGCTGTGAGATGCATAGATATTCCAAAGTCCACATGATGGTGGAAAATATTGGAGTTTTGACCAGTCAAAGTAGTGACATTGCACTGAACACCGGGGCATTAAGTTAAGAAACAAAAATATTACTCCTAAGAGTAATGCTAATTAAGCCCTATCATAAAATCTATTCTAGACACAGCATAATGTAGTCCCAAAATAATTCTTGATAAGACGAAAGACCACAAAATCCAGACTTTTAACAATATTGTATCAGCAAAGTTTAGAATTAAGCTAAATAATATATTAGACATATGAAGAGACAGGAAAAGGCATCCCATAACCGGAAGAAAAATGTTAATAGAAAAAGAAGAAAGCTGACATAGATGTTGCATCAACATAATGGCCACTACAGAAAAAAAAAAAACAGTGGCTTAAAGACTGATCCAAAGGCACTTTCAACAATAAACAGATCATCCAGACATGGAAACAGTGGATTTGAACTATCCTTAAGACCAAATGGACCTTGTACATATAAAAGATATTCCACCCAATAACAGCAGAATACATATTCTTCTCAAGTGCACATCAGCATTCTCTAGGATAGATTATGTTAGGCCACAAAAGAAGTCCTAACCAAGTTAAGACCACTGAAATCATATCAAGTAGAGTTTTTGACCACAATGGTATAAAACTAGAAATCAGTAACAGGAAGGAATTCAGAAAAGTTACAAATAAAAATTAGACAACCAATAGGCCAAATAATAAAAAGAGAAATTTAAAAATATATTGAGACAAATGAAAATGGAAACACAATAGACCAAAACTTATGGAATGGGGCAAAAACAGTTCTAAAAGGGAAGTTGATGGTAATAAATGCCTACCTCAATAAAGAAGAAAGATCTCAAATAAACAACCTAATATTACACCTAGAGAAATGAGCAAAAAAGAAACTAAGCCCCAACATAGTAGAAGGAAGGAAATCATAAAGATCAGAGCAGAAATATATAAAATAGAGATGAGAAAAACAATCAAAAGTTAAGAGTTGGCTTTTTGAAAAGATAAAATGGACAAATATTTAGCTAGACTAAGAAATGAAAAGGGAGACATTACAGCTGATACACCACAGAAATGCAAAGAAGCATAAGAAACTACTATGAACAATTACACCCCCCAAAATTGGATAACCTAGAAGAAATGGACAAATCTCTAGAAATATACAATCTACCATTACTGAATCATGATGAAATATAATCTGAACTGACTAATAATAAGTAAAAAGATTTAATGACTAATAAAAGTCGTTCATCAAAGAAAAGCCCAGGAACTGATAGTTTCACTAATTCTATCAATTTTTATTCTTTTTCTTTTCTTTTTTGTTCACATGAGGTCTTGTTCTGTTGCCCAGACTAAAGTGTGGTGGCATGATTTCAGCTTACTGCAACCTCTGCCTCCAAGGCTCAAGTGATTCCCCTGCCTCAGCCTACCAAGAAGCTGGAACTACAGGTGCACACCACCAGACCTGGTTATTATTATTATTTTTTGAGATGGGGTCTCACTATGTTGCCCAGGCTACTCTCAAACTCCTGGCCTCAAGTGATCCTCTAGTCTCAGTGTCCCAAATTGCTGAGATTATAGGCATGAGACACTGTGCCTGGCCTACCAAATGTTTAAAGAATAATTAATGCCAATACTTTTCAAACTCTCCCAAAAAACTGAAGAGGAAGGAACACTTCCAAACTCATTTTAGGAGACAAGCATTACCCTGATACTGAAACGTGAAAATTTCCCCCTAACCCCTCGGAAGGTGTGAGATGGGGTTATGGCTCGCTTCTTCAGTGCCCCACTGCTCAAACCTCTAGGAGAACATACAGATGGGCAGGCTGTGGGGCTCCAACCCCATGGCAGTGTCTAGGGGTGAATGTTATAGCTCCTGAAGCCCCAGTGGGCGTGTATTACAGGATGCCCTTTTAGTTTGCCATCTATAGGTGGCTTGTGTTAGTCAGCTCAATTAGACTCTCTACCTTCTTGCAAGGACAGAGGGCTTTCTGTATCCCGGGATTTCTTGCCTTGGTGTGCCGGAAGAATCAGATCACAGGTGGGCTTGGAGAATGAGTGCAAGGTTTTATTGAGTGGAAGTAGCTCTCAGCAGATGGGGGAACCACAAGGGAGATGTTTTTCCCTTGGAGTTTGGCAGCAGGCCTGACTCTTCCTCGACCACTCCAGCCAAACTCCATGTCATTCCACCAGCTGATGGCCTGCCAGCCTGCCAGTGCCCATTGGTATGCTCTTCTGCTGGCATGCTCTCAATGACCAGCCACTTGTATCTTCTTCATGATGTCCAGTCACTTGTGTATCTGCCTGCTGGGGTCTCCAGGGGTTTACAGGCACAGGATGGGGGCATGGTGGGCCAGGGAGGTCTTCGAAAATGCAACATTTGGGCAAGAAGGCAGGAGTGCCTGTCCTCACCTAGGTCCATGGGGGTGGAGCCCTAGCCAGGGACCACACCTTCCCTCTACCCAGCACTTCTCTTCCCTCTTTCCATATCATTTAAAGGGGCCATGCTCTTCCCTTCCCAGCACTCCCATATCAATACTAAAAACAGACAACGAAGCTACAAGAACAGAAAATTATTGGCCAAAATTCCTAATTAACATAGATATAAAAATTATCTACAAAATATTAGGAAAGTGAATTCAACTGTGTATTGAAATGATAATACACTATTACCAAGTGGGATTTATTCTAAGATTCGAAATGCTTTAATATACAAAAATTTATCAAGGTGCTACACCACATTACAGAATGGACAAGAACCATATGATTATTTCAATAAATACAAAAATAGCATTTGACAAAATTTGACACCACTTCATTATACAAACTCTCAACAAATTTACCTTAGAAGAAATATTTCTCAACACAATAAAGGCCATATATGACAAACCCAAAACTAATATCATACTCAATGGTGAAAAGTTGAAAGCTTTTCCTCTAAGATTAGGAACAAGAGAGAATGGCTACTATCACCACTTCTCTTCAATGTATTACTGGAAGTCCTAGCCAGAAAAATTAGGGGAGAGAAATAAATAGAAGAAAAGGCATCCAAATTGGAAAGGAAGAAATTAAATTGCCTCCATTTTTAGATAACATAATTTTATATATTAAAAACCCTGAAGACTCCCCAAAAACTTTTAGAACAAGTAAGTGGATTTAATAAAGTTGCAAGATACAAAATCAACATACAAAAATTAGTGACATTTCTATACACCAACAACAAACTATCCAAAATGGAAATCAAGAACACAATCTCATTTACAATAGTATCAAAATAAAAAAAATAAATTTAACCTAGGAGATGACAGATCTGTCTGTACACTGCAAATTATAAAACATTAATGAAAGAAATTGAGGTAACACAAATAAATGGAAAGTTATTTTATGTTCCTGACTTGGAAGAATTAGCATTGTAAAAATGTCCGTAATGTCCAAATTGATCCACCAATTCAATGCAATCCCTCTCAAAATTCCAACATTTTTCAAAGAAATAAAAAGCAATCCTAAAATTTCTATGAAACTGGAAAAGATTCCAAATAGCCAAAGCAACCTTGAGCAAAAAGAACAAAGCTAAAGGCAACACATTGCCTGGTTTCAAACTCTACTACAAAGCTACAGAAATCAAAACAGTGTGGTGCTGGACTAAATACAGACATATAGACCAATGGAACTGAATAGAGGGCCCAGAAATAAGTCTACACATTTACAGTCAATTGATCTTCAGCAAGTTGTTAAGATCACACAATGAAGAAAGAGCAATCGTTTTAATAAATGGTGTTGTGAAAACTAAATATTCACATGCAGAACAATGAAATTGGACCCCTATTTCACCTTATTTCACTCTTATAATCCAGTTTCACAATATCCAGTGTATATGAAAAGGTGTTCAACATCCTAATAATCAGAGAAATGTAAGTTAAAATCTCAATGAGATTATCACCTCACACCTGTGAGAATGACTTTTATTAAGAAAGACAAAAAAGCAACAAGCATTGTCAAGAATTTGGTGAAAAGGGAACCCTTGTATACTGTTAGTGAAAACGTAAATTTGTACATTCATTAGGGAAAAGAGTATGGGGTTTCTAAAAAAGTTAAAAATAGAACTATTGTGTGATCTAGCAATCCCACTTCCGGGTATATATCCAAAGGATATGAAAGTAGTATGTTGAATAAATATCTACACTCTCATGTTTATTGCAGCATTATTTACAATGGCCAAGATATGGAATCAACCTGGGTGTCCATCACCAGATAAACAAATTTTTAAAAATGTAGCGTATACACAATGAAATAGTAGTCACACTACACAATGAAATAGTAGTCAGAAAAGAGAGAAATACTATTATCTGTGACAAAACAGATGAAAATGGTGGGCATTTTGCTTAATAAGCCACATACAGAAAAACAAATACTTCTTGATCTCACTTATATGTAGAATCTTAAAACAATTGAATTAATAGAAGTAGAGGGCAGAATGATGCTTACCAGGGGCTTCAAAAAGGGAGGTGGTTAGGGGAATAAAGAGATGTTGTTTAAGGGTACAGTTTCAGTTACACAGGAGAAATAAGTTCTGGAGATCTGTTGTACAGCATAGTGACTATAGTTAATAGGAATAGACTGTACACTTAGAAATTGCTAGGAGAGTAGATTTTAAATGTTATCATCACAAAAAAAGAGGGACTCTTCCCTAACTCATTTTATGAGGCCAGCATCATGCTGATACCAAAACCTGGCGGAAACACAACAACAAAAAAAAACTTCAGGCCAATATGCCTGATGAACATCGATGTGAAAATCCTCACTAAAATACTGGCAAACAGAACCCAGCAGCACATCAAAAAGCTTATCCACTACAATCAAGTCAGCTTCATCCCTGAGATGCAAGGTTGGTTCAACATAAGCAAATCAATAAATGTAATCCATCACATAAGCAGAACCAATGACAAAATTCACATGATTATCTCAATAGATATGGAAAAGGCCTGCAGTAGCATTCAACATCTCTTCATGTTAAAAACTCTCAATAAATTAGGTATTGATGCAAAGTATTTCAAAATAATAAGAGCTATTTATTACAAACCCACAACCAATATCATACTGAATTGGCAAAAGCTGGAAGCATTCCCTTTGAAAATCTGCACAAGACAAGGGTGCCCTCTCTCATCACTCCTATCTAACATGTAAGTTCTGGTCAGAGAAATCAGGCAAGAGAAAGAAATAAAGCCTAATCAAATAGGAAGAGAGGAACTCAAATTGTCTCTATTTGCAGATGACCTGATCCTATATTTAGTAAACCCCATCATCTCAGCCCAAAAACTCTTTAAGCTGATAAACAAGTTCAGCAAAGCCTCAGGATACATAATCAATGTGCAAAAATCATAAGCATTCCTATACACCAATAATAGACAAGCAGAGAGCCAAATCATGAATGAACTCCCATTCACAATTGCTACAAAGAGAATAAAATACATAAGAATACAGCTAACAAGGGATGTGAAGGACTTCAAGGAGAACTACAAACCACTGCTCAAGGAAATAATAGAGGACAACAAACAAATGTAAAAACATTCTATCCTCATGGATAGGAAGACTCAGTATTGTGAAAATGGCCATACTGCCCAAAGTAATTTATAGATTCAATGCTATTCCCATCTAACTACCATTACATTCTACACAGAATTAGAAAAAAAAAAAAACACTTTAAAATTCATATGGAACCAAAAAAGAGCCCACATAGCCAAGACAATCCTAAGCATAAAGAACAAAGCTAGAGGCAACACGCTACCTGACTTCAAACTATACTACAAGTTTACAGTAACCAAAACAGCATGGTGCTGGTACAGACATATAGACCAATGGAACAGAAGAGAGACCTCAGAAATAGGTCTATATATTGGTCCATATAGACCAGTGGAACAGAATAGAGACCACACACCTACAATCATCTGATCTTTGACAAATCTTTGAAAAACAAGCAATAGGGAAAGGATCCCCTATTTAATAAATGGTGCTGGGAAAACTGGCTAGGCATATGCAGAAAATTGAAACTGGACCCCTTTCTTATACCTTATACAAAATTAGCTCAAGATGGATTAAAGACTTAAATGTAAACCCTAAACCATAAAAACCCTAGAAGATAACCTTGGCACTACCATTCAGGACACAGGCATGGACAAAGATTTTATGATAAAATTGCCAAAAGCAATTGCAACAAAAGCTAAAATTGACAAAGCGGATCTAATCAAACTAAAGAGCTTCTGCACAGCAAAAGAAACTATCATCAGAGAGAATAGGCAACCTACAGAATGGTAGAAAAATGCTGCCACCTACCCATTTGACAATGGTCTAATACCCAGAATTTACAAGGAACTTAACTTACAAAGAAAAAACAAACAACCACATCAAAAAATGGGTGGAGGATATGAACAGACACTTCTCAAAAGAAGACGTTTATGCAGCCAACAAACATATGAAAAAAGCTCAGCATCACTGATCATTAGAGAAATGCAAATCAAAACTATAATGAGATACCACTTCATGCCAGTCAGAATAGCGATTATTAAAAAGTCAAGAAACAACAGATGCTGGCGAGGCTCTGGAGAAATAACAATACTTTTTTGGGGGAATGTAAATTCTTTAAACCATTGTGGAAGACAGTGTGGTGATTTCTCAAAGATCTAGAACCAGAAATAACATTTGACTCAGCAATCCCATTACTGGGTGTATACCCAAAGGAATATAAATCATTCTGTTATAAAGATATATGTACACATATGTTTATTGCAGCACTATTCACAGTAGCAAAGACATGGGACCAATCAAAATGTCCATCAATGATAGACTGGATAAAGAAAATGTGGTACGTATACACCATGGAATACTATCCAGCCACAAAAAGGAATGAGACCATGACCCTTGCAGGGACATGAATGAAACTGGAAGCCATCATTCACAGCAAACTAACACAGGAACAGAAAACCAAACATGGCATGTTCTCACTCATAAGTGAGATTTGAACACATGGGAATATATGGACACAGGGAGGGGAACAACACACACCAGGGCCTATCGGAAGGCAGGGTGGGTGGAGGGAAGGGAGAGCATCAGGAAAAATAGCTAATGGCTATGGGGCTTAAAACCTAGGTGACAGGTTGATAGGTGCAGGAAACCATGTATACCCTTGTAACAACCCTGCACATTCTACACATGTCTCCCAGAACTTAAAGTAAAAAAAGAAAAAATGGGATTTACCAGAAAAAAAAGAAAAAGAAAAGACTCATCATCCAAATCGAAGTACAGGAAAAAAAGCCATAAGAAAATAAAAACTAAAACTAAAAAACAGAGCCTAAATTATTGGAGGAAAGCATCAAATGGTCTAACATATGGGAAATGGGAGTTTCTGAAGAAAAGGAGAAAGAGAAAGAGGCAGAAAAATATTTGAAGAGATAAGGGCTTCAATTTTTCAAAATTTGATGACAAATGTTATCCTATATGCCCAATATTCCAATATATGTCAAATAGGATACGCACACACAATCACAAACAGTTATTTATCTCTCTGTTTGTCTTTTTCTTTCTCTCACTCCCCACCTAGCCACATGATAGTCAACTTGTTTAAAATAAAAGATAAATAACAGATTCTTAAAATAAAGAGAAAATAATATCTTAAAAATAACTAGAGGAAAAAATATGCTACATACAGGGTCACAATGCTAAGAATTACTGCTGACTTTTTAATAGAAACAATGTAAGCCAGTAAATAATGGAATGACATCTTCAAAGTACTGAAAGAGAAGAAAAAAAATTTTCTACGTAGAGTTCTGTATCCAGAAAAATATCTTTCAAAAAGTACAGGAGAACAAAAAAATCGTGTACTTAGAATGCTGTATCCAGAAAAATATCTTTCAAAAAGTAGAGGAGAAATAAATACATTTTAGATAAACAAAATCTAAAATCATTCATCACCATTAGACTTGTGCTAAAATAAATTCTAAAGGAAATCCTGAAGCTGAAAGGAAATGCCATGACATGAAAACTGAGATCTACATTAAAAAAAAATCAAAAGCATTGGAAATGAAAACTAAGTGGAGAGATTTGGCTTTTTTCTTGTTAAAATATTTTCTAAAAGACAATTGTTTATTTAAAGCAAAATTTATAGCAATGCTGTTGGAGGTTTATTGCATACATAGGAGTAAGATGTATGACAACTATAAACCAAAGGAAGAAAGGAAGTAAATGAAAATATAATGTTGTCCAATTTCCTAAATTATACATGAAGTAGTATTGTTAAAAGGTTGAAGATGCTTATTGTAACTTCTAGAACAACCACTAAAAAACAAAACATAAACTAAAAATGAATAGCCAAAAAGCCATGGAGGAGAAAAAAATGCAATATGAGAAATATTCAGTTAATTGTTTAACAGCAGAGAATATAAAATAATAGAAAAAAATAAAAATAGGATTTAAATAAAAAACAAGTAGTACAATGATAGACTTAAACCCAATCTTATAAAAAAATTGCATAACATGTAGAGTAAATAATTAATTCAAGGGCAAAGATTTCCAGATTGAATACAAAAGAGTGATAGGTGAAAACTAAGAGAATTAAATAAAATGCTAATAAGTCATGCAAACCCTAAAAGGTAAATTGGAGATGTTATATTAATATTATAAAGATGTACTTCAAGAAGTGTGTTTCTTGAGATAAAGAGGGAATTTCATAATGATTAAAAAGTTCATCATTCAAGAAGAAATAAAAGCTATGAATGTGTACCTAATTACAGAGCTTCATGATACATAATATAAAACTAAAGGAGAACGAGACTAATATACAATTATATTTGGAGATTTTTAACCATTTTCTCAAAGATTTAGGATAAATGTGGACAATGGAAGGGTGTCACTCACCAGTAGTGTGCAAATTAGTGTTCCCACTGTGGTGTCAAAATCATTTCCCTCCTAACCCAGGAGAAGCACACATCATCATATATATCTGTGGCTGACTGTGTTATCAGTGTTTAATCATAATGGCAGGACAATCACTTGTCATATGTTCATCTGAAGTGCTGAACTTGACATGCATCCCTTTAGATCTAGGCAAACACATCCTCTATGTGCCCTGTGCTCTTTTCTATGGAACAATCAAATTGATAAACTTGGAGGCCTAACAACTCTATCCTTAACCTCAGGCTCACTTCTTTAGAGAGGGGAAATACACCCAGAAGGGCAGCTGGGAGAATTCGGAGACATACTTTTAAGGACACAATGTCTACAAATCTTCCATAAGGGAAGTAATGAAAAGGCAGACTCACACATAAAAAGGAAATACCTTTTTTTAAACCATACTACTCATGATAGTCAAAGAAATAGTCATAAAATGTGTATACTGAGCTAGAAATAAACCTTAATAGAAATATTTTGGAGAAATGTTATATTTAGCCTGCTTCCTGTAAAACACCATCATTGTGAGCTTAGGGAGTAGGCAGAGGGACTTCTGCTCAGCTAGGAATGCAAGCATCCCAAAGGCAACTTTGTGACTGAAAGCACAGCTGGCATGTGTTCACCACTAAAAGCCATTCTGGGAGAATTCCTAATGTTTTATTCAAATCTCTGTCAAAGAGAAAAACAGTCAGACCTGAAACAATGGATAGTTCTACCTGGAAAGCTGAGATCTCGAACAAAAACACTACAAGTGTGTTCCTGACATTTATTTTATTAAGTGAGGGAGTGAAGTTTTGGGCAGAGATCAAAAATAAAAACAATTATTAAGTAAATATACATTTGACTGGTAAGAAAATCAGTGCTTCTGCAAATGTCTCAAATTACTAATTTGTCTCATTTTATAATTATAATGTTACACATTGTAAGAAATCAAATAGAGAATTGTAAGATGTAAAGTTTAGAAAACTCTGCATTTATATACGTACCATCCTTTCTATTTTTCTTTTAATTTCCCTTTGTTAGGCGGCCTCAATATAAATTTTGGTTTCACTATTTAATGGATGAATGACGTTAGGAAAGCTAATCAAGTCCTCTAAGCTTAATTTCTCTCATCTGTAATAATGTTGATGGGACCTTGCTAATAAGGTTGTTTGGCAGATTAATAAAGACAATACATGGAAAGTGCTCAATAACTATTGGTTATTATGGTACATTCAATATTACACATATTATTATATGTGTAAGTTTATTTATATATTCTGTTTTATAATTTCTTTTTTCACTCAATAATATCCAAATAAACTTCTTAGAGGTCACCACAAGTTCGCTGGAGAAATGGGGAAAGAAAGATGCCAGTGGAAATCTTCCATTTAGTTTTAGCCTTTATTTGTTAACATTCTTCTGTCACAAGATCTTCTCACCCTTGCCAATTATAGAAAGCCATTAATTCAAAACCTATTAAAAGCCATCTTATGATCAAGAAAAGTTCAAGCTGAATTAAATTTCCAGCCCAGGAATATTGATGTAACTGAAACACAAGATGGAAAATCTGGACTTGAAGATCCCAACTAGCCTGCATGTTCTCAAAGCCATGTGCTGAGAAAAGACCCCCCCCTGTTCATTTTAAGCCTTGTACTTGTACTTTCCTTTGAAAACATTGAACTTTAGATTTATTTGACTGAAAAACAGATCTTAAATTTTCCCCTCAAAAATTTTTAATTAGGATATTTCCAACTCATTCCTTTTATTTTAGGAATGGAAGTAAAAGCAAATGTATACTAATTCTTTCATTGCTTATTTAGAAGAGAATGAGTAGATGCTTATTTACATCAATAGAAAATTAAGTAATGTTATAAAATTATAAACACAGCTACTAGAAAAACACAAACGTCCCAAATAATCAGAAAGAAACACACATACGACAAAGAAGACCACTTACTGAAAGATAAAACAATGAAATACATAGTAAAAGCAAAAAAAAAAAAAAATGAAATAAGGCATGTGTGAAAATAAGACTGAATCACACAGCAACACCTGAAGTTGTGCCGGACATAAGAGGAACACCTAATGAAATGACTATGAAAGGAAAAAAAATAAATGAATAGGCAAACACATGAGGGGCAAATGCAGAGAAAAAGGAATTTCTGATCTTAAAATATCATAGGCCTGAATTCAAACCAGAATAATTAAATGAGAAAAAGAAGGGCACTTTATAATGGTAAAAGTTATAATCAGTAATAAAGTCTATCATTTACAAATATCCATGTACCAAAGAACAATACATCAACCATCATAAAGCAAAATATATAAGAAATACACAGAGCAATGGGCAGAAACACATCATTAGATAGAAATTTAAATTCACCGCTCTCAGACTACAATAGTTCAAGTGGATTAAAACTATATAAAGATAAACAAGACTATATTAGTTAAATAATAAATTACTTCTACCTCATATTGTAAATTTAATAAATACTTCTATTTAATATTGAATCCTGAGCTAGAAAACAGAGTCCGTGAAACAGTCGCGAGTTGACCATACATTAGACCACAGATAAAACATCAATTTCATCCCTAAGTAGAAATGTACAGATACTATCTAATTACACTTTAATAAAACTAGAAATTAAGTACAAAAATAGAAAAAGTAAAAACAAGAATCTCTACCACCTGGAATTTTAAAATTTCTCTTAAAGGACTTTGTGTTAAAATAAAACATTTTAAAAATGCTAATTAAACAACCAGCTTAAAAATTATGGATACAGTTAAAACTATTGTCAGAGAAAAAAAGTATGGTACTAAATACTTATATCAATAAGTAAGAAAGAATGAAAATATGTGAATTTAGCCAGAAATAAGAAGTCAAAGAAAATATTAAAATATATGGAAAGCTTAAATACTGAATTTAATTAAGTATAAAAATAAATAATACATTAGAAAACATAAAAGGGTAGAACACACAAACCCTAGAGCTAGTTGTGAAAAAAAACCAAATGATAAAATAAAATATAAACATGTAAAATATAAAAAGCATAAAATACAAAATATAAGAAATTTAAAGTGCAAAAATTAAAAAATATGACAGTAGAAAAATATTTTAAAATATGGAAAAAATTAAAATAATAAGAAACTTAATTTATGCAATAAATTTGAGAACCTACATAAAAGAGATACATTTCTAGCAAAATATACATTTTAAATAATTTTAAAATAGAAATTGTCCTGAACAGACTAATTGCTACAGAAGATATTTTAAAAGTCACAATGGAACTACATCTAAACAAAAAACACCAGGTTTAAATAGTTCCTAAGGTAATACTGCCAAAACATGAAGGAACAGATGATTTTAAGCGATGTAAAATATTTTAATCTAGAACATAAAAAAACATAAATTTTTCAGCATGTGTAAATATTGTTTCAAAAATCCTACAAAGATTAAA
>NW_026652276.1:134479052-134988607 GCF_009828535.3 Hylobates moloch
ATGCACTTGATAAAATTCAACATCTTTTCTTGAATAATATTACCACTATAAATTATCCATTTGTCCCTCCGCCCGGTGCCTCTACCATCCCATTCTGAAACGTATTCCTTGACTAACCATTTTCACCGTTTCCAGTGCTAACAGTTCACCTCTCCATCTTCAGTTTCTTGGTCTATTGCTATAATCTCTTTCCTGGTTTTTTGAATATCTCTTGCCCCTGGTATCCCTTATCATATATCTTATTCCTCAGCTTAAAATTCTTTAATGGCTTTCCTTTATGCTTAGCACAGGGTTCATGCCCTTAACATGGTCTGTGAACCCTGTATGACCTTATTTTACACCACTTCCACATAACTCCCTGTGCTCCCAGCCATCATGATCGTCTTTCTCATCCTGGAACTTCTCAGGCTCATTTCTGCTTTAAGATTTTTCAATTCAGCATTTCTTACTGAAAGACTTTTCCCTGAAGTATTTTTGTCATTCAAGTTTCTACTCAAATGTCGTTTTTCATAATTTTTTTCTAACTGCTTTCTCAAGAAGTTTCCTTCTCCTGCCAAAGTCCCCCTTTGTATTCTATTACTCTTCATAGAACTTTATCTAAAATTACCCAATTATTTGTTATTGTCTTTCTCCTCCAATTAGAGCGGAAAGCTCAATGTAAGTAGCATCATTCATTTTGCTGCCTGAAGCCAGAGAGCAGTGGCATCCTGCATCTGTCAGGGACAGAGGATGGGGTCTTTCAGTCTTTGGGCTGGGTTGAGGCAAGCTTAGGACCTCTTCAGGAAGTTACCTTTGCAGAGGATGAGGCTTGGTTGGGGCAAGTAATGGATAAACATGAATAACACAATTGTCAAACAGTAGTCCTGATTTCAAAATCACAGTATTTAAAATTGAGTATAGTAAACATATTTAAAATAAATGCAAATCTTGGCCAGGCGCGGTGGCTCAAGCCTATAATCCCAGCACTTTGGGAGGCCAAGGCGAGTGGATCAGGAGGTCAGGAGATCGAGACCATCTTTGGCTAACAAGATGAAATCCCGTCTCTACTAAAAGAAATACAAAAAATTAGCCGGGCGTGGTGGCGGGCACCTGTAGTCCCAGCTACCTGGGAGGCTGAGGCCGGAGAATGGCATGAAACCACGAGGCTGAGCTTGCAGTGAGCCGAGTTTGCGCCACTGCACTCCAGCCTGGGCGACAGAGCAAGACTCCGTCTCAAAATAAATAAATAAATAAATAAATGCAAATCTGAAGGAGTATAACCGGTAAATATTAAAAATAAGTTTAAATCTGAAACCTCAACACTCAAAAATGTTTCAGTAAGCAACAAAAGGTTAATGAGGAAAAAAACAAACCTTGTTGGTAGGTAACAAGTGTTATCTGTATGCATATCATTTCTCTTTGTTCATAAAGACCATCCTTTTATTATTTATGCACAAAAATCCACTTCATGTTTTCCTTCCCCACTTACTTTTTTTTTCTCTTTCCTTTGTTATTTTTTCTCTTTGGCTTCTTTACATAAATTTATGATTAGATTAACATCTCTGGAAGGGCTAAGGTGCTATGGTTCTGAACTCCTAACTATTCCATCAGATCTGATACGTGGTAATGTTTTTCTGTGGGAAGGCGTTTCTATAATTCACTGGATTTTAAATAAACCAGCTACAAGACAGGAATATTTGTATGTGTATGTGTGTGTGTGGCAGGTGTAGAAAAACATTGGCTGTTCTCTTTTTTGTTTTCAAATTTCTCTACTCCCCATGAAATTCCTCTGGAGTATATTAAATAATGAAAAAAAATCACAATAGCTACAATTTAGTAAGCTCTTCTATCAGAATATGCACCCTTTTGTCATCACAACGATCCCATGAAGGAGACATGAAACTGGTTAAATGATGTGCTCCAGGTGATATAGCTGACATTAATAAGTAGATAAAGCAAAATAATCAGTGATAACCCTACAACCAAAGTGCCTGGGCTCTGAGTTGGAAGACCTTAGCAAAGTAGCTGCCAGTGATACAAATATAGGGGCCTTTGGATATATCTCTTGTTCTTCAAAATACTTTTCCTACTTATATATTGAGCAGAAAGTATAAAGCTCCTCTTGGTACAGGATGCTATCACAAATTACCATAGACTGGGTTGCTTAAACAAACATATTTCTCATTGTTTTGGAGAAGGGAAGTCCAAGATCAAGGTGTTGGCAGATTCAGTCTCTGGTGAGGGTATTTCTCCTGGTTTGTATGCTTCTGTCTTCTCATACCCCACGTGGCAGGAAGAGAGTGAGAGAGCTCTCTGGGGTCTCTTTTATAAGAGCACTAATCCCATTTATGTGGGCTCTACCCTCATGACCTAATTACCTTCCAAATACCACACCTCCTAATGTCACCATATTGGAGACTAGGATTTCAATATTTGAATTTTAAGGAGACACCAAACAATTGATAACAGAAAGTTTCCACATAACCCTTTCCACCATACACACAGAGCCCTATGAATATCCCAATCCAGAGTGGTACATTTATGACAATTGATAAACTTATATTGACATATCATTTTTACCCAAAGTATATAGTTTACATTAAGGTTTACTTTTGGTGTTGGACACTCTGTGGGTTTTGACAAATGTATACCGACATGTATTTACCACTACAGTATCATACAAAATAGTTTCGTACTGTAAAACTCTTCTCTGCTCCACCTATTCACCCCTCCATACCCCCTCACCTCCAGCAAACGCTGATCTTTTTACTGTCTTCATTTCGTCTCTTCCAGAATGTTGTATAATTGGAATCATACAGTGTGTAACCCCCCTTTAGAATGGATTATTTCATTTAATAATATGCATTTAAGATTCCCTCATGTATTTTCATGACTTGATAGCTGATTTCTTTTTAGTGCTGAATAATGGCCCATTGTCTGGATGTACCATAGTTTACTTGACCATTCACCTACTGAAGGACATCTTGGTTGCTTCTAAGTCTTGGCAGTTATGAATAAAGCTGCTATAAACATTCATGTGCAGGTTTTCATATGGACATATTTTCAATTCAGGAAATACCTGCTGCTCTTCAAAATACTTTCTATACTCACTTGCTGATGCTTGAATTTTTTCTAAGGAGTTACAGGAGCTTCCATTTTGAAATAATTAATGAGAATTACAGTGCAAAGTCTGTGGCAGAGGTAATGCTCTGGGTCCACACTGACATATACATGACTACATCTGAACCTTTCCTAAGAGTAGATGTCAGGACAGCTGTGTATCAAAATTAAAATTACAAAAGCAATTTCCAGAAATTGCAAAAATGTAAAAAAATAAGGAAAGTGGATCAACTTACGTTACACAATTTTTATCCTATATGTTATTTAATTTGTTGCTGAGGCCAATTTTTTTTTAATTCTTCTCTTGCCTTATCCTTGTGACTCTGCCTCTAGATGTCTTCCTTTGGAACTGGGAAATTCATAAACTTAGCTTCTGGCTTCCAAGCTCTTCCTGACCAAATGATGCAGCAGAGTTTTGTCTTTCGTTGATACAAAGATAGAGAATACTGACATCCATATTCAACCCCTCAGGAAACACTAACCTTTTTTTACATTTAAAGGAAAAAACCTCAACATCATTTTAAATCCTTTTATTTTAAAAAGATCAGTGTGATTTATGTATTTGAAAAGGCAGCACAGCAACACTGCTGCAGATACAGCATTGCTCACCAAATATTACTTGTACATCTCTATATTTCCCAGGTTCACTGGCAGCTAAATTAAGGACACATGACTAATACTATTCAATTGGCCATGAATCAAAGTAAGATGACACTTCCAATCCAAGAAAGTTAAGAGTGGATGGGAGTTCTTCATCTACTCTGTTTTTTGCAGAAACCTGGAAGCCAAATGTAGAACTGGCTGAGGAGCCTGTCTGCTGAGTCATTGCATGGAGGAGAGCTACTCTGGAGGGTCTCACACCTGCATCAGACTTCTCAACTTGTTACTGCATCATAGCCTAGCCTAAGCTGAATAATATAAACTCATCCAAAATCCCAAGGTGGAAGTCTTCCTCTCAACACTGTCTCTCAGTTTTCCTTCTAGAAGGGAAACAATGTTACCACTTTCTTAAATATCATTCCAAAGATATTCTATGCATATGCCAGGAAATAAATTACTTCTCTCTCTCTCTCTCTCTCTATCTGTCTCTCTCTCTCACTAAAAAAAAAAAAAAAAACAATAGCATACATAGTATTCTGCACCTTGTTTTTTTTCCTTTGCAATATATCTTAAAGATTATTTCATAGCAGTAAAATAGAGCTTACTGACTCTACTGATTATATTTTGTATCTTCCTACTGTTTTGTTTTATCAATTTAATAATTTATTTAATATTGTAGGTACAGACATTTGAATTGTTTCCATTTTTATTACAAACATACAAACATTGGCACACTGCATAATCTTTCCTTCAATCATTTCCCATGTGATACAAATATGTAGATCATGTAGATCTATAGACTAAAGTCCTAAAAGTGTAACTGGTAGGTCAAAGAGATATATATATATATAATTTTGGTGGCTACTGCCAAAATTTTCTCCATAGAAATTGTATCAGTTTACACTCCCAATAACATCATATGAGAGTGTCTCTTTCCATTCAACCTTACTGATGACATTAATCTTTCCAATCCATGAGCATGGAATGTTTTTCCATTTGTTTGTGTCATCTCTTATTTCTTTCAGCAGTATTTTGTAGTTCTCCTAGTAGAGATCTTTTAGCTCCTTAGTTAGATATATGCCTAGGTGTTTTGTTTTGTTTTGTTTTGTTTTGTTTTTGAGATGGAGTCTCTGTCTGTTACCCACACTGGAGTGCAGTGGCAT
This sequence comes from Hylobates moloch, assembly GCF_009828535.3. Lineage (NCBI taxonomy): Eukaryota > Metazoa > Chordata > Mammalia > Primates > Hylobatidae > Hylobates > Hylobates moloch. The sequence continues at coordinate 134,483,915 of NW_026652276.1, forward strand.
GATCTTGGCTCACTGCAACCTTTGCCTCCCGGGTTCAAGTGATTCTCCTGCCTCAGCCTCCTGAGTAGCTGGGACTACAGGCACGCACCACCACACCCAGCTAATTTTTGTATTTTTAGTAGAGACAGGGTTTCACCATGTCAGCCAGGCTGGTCTCAAACTCCTGACCTTAGGTGATTGATCCGCCTCGTCCTCCCAAAGTGCTGGGATTACGGGTGTGAGTCACTGCACCCAGCTGGAATTACATTCTTGATTTGGCTCTCAGCTTGAACATTATTAATGCATAGAAATGCTACTGATGTTGTACATTTATTTTGTATCCTGAAATTTTACTGCAGTCATTTGTCAGATCTAGGATCCTTTTGGCAGAGTCATTAGGGTTTTCTAGGTATAGATTCATATCATCAGTGAAAAAAGATAGTTTTACTTCTTCTTTTCCTACACAGTCAATGCTATTCTTATCGAGCTACCAATGTTATTTTTCACAGAATAAGAAAAAGCTATTCTAAAATTCATATAGAACTTCAAAAGAGCCTGAGTAGCCAAATCAATTCTAAGCAAAAAGAACAAAGCTGCAGATATCACATTACCCCACTTCAAACTACTCTAAAAGGGTGTGGTAACTAAAACAGCATGGTATTGACACAAAAACAGACATATAGGTTGATAGAACAGAATACAGAACCCAGAAATAAAGTCACAGACTTACAACCACCTGATCTTCAACAAAGTTGGCAAAAATAAGCAATGAGGAAAGATATATCTATTGAATAAATGGTGCTGGAAAAATCGGCTATCTCAATGCAGAATAATAAAACTACCTATTACCATACACAAAAATTAACTCAAGATGGATTAAAGCCTCAAAATGTAAGATCTCCAACTATAGAAAACATAGAATATATCCTTTAAACATCAGCTTTGGCAAAAAATTTATGGCTAAGTCCTCAAAAGCAATTGCAACAAGAACAAAAATTGGTAAGTGGGACCTAATTAAATCAAAGAGCTTCTGCACAGCAAAAGAAACTACCAGTAGTGGAAACAGACAACCTATAGAATGGGAGAAAATATTCACAAACTATATATCTGACAAAGATCTAATATCCAGGGTCTATAAGAAATTTATATTAACAAGCAAAAAAAAATTACCCATTAAAAAGTGGACAAACGACATGAACAGACACTTCTCAAAAGAAGACATATAAGTAGCCAGCAAACATATGGAAACATGCTCAACATCACTAATCAGAGAAATGCAAATGAAAACCAAAATGAGATGTCATTTAAAATCAGCCAGAGTGACTATTACTAAAATGTCTAAAAATAACAGATGTTGGTGGGGCTACAGAGAAAGGGAATGCTTATACACTGTTGGTGGGAATGTATATTAGTTGAGCCACTTTGGAAAGCAGTTTGGAGATTTATCAAAGAACTAAAACAGAATTACCATTTGACCCAGCAATCCCATTACTAGGTATATACACCCAAAGGTAAATAAATTGTTCTACCAAAAGGACACATGCACCCATATGGTCACTGCAGCACTATTCACAACAGCAAAGATATGGAATCAATCTAGGTGCCCATCGACACTGGCTTGCATAAAGTAAATGTTGTAGTATATACGTAGAATACTACACAGCCATAAAAAAGAGAATCATGTCCTTTTGAGCAACATGGATAAGGCTGGAAGCCATTATTCTAAGTGAACTAAAGTAGAAAATGTAAACCAAATACTGCATATTCTTACTTATGAGTGGAATATATTAATAAGCAGTGGGTACTTCTGGACATAAACATGGAAACAATAGACACTGGGGATTATAAGACAGGGTCAGAAGAGAGGGGACAAGGCTTGAGAAACTACTTATTGGGTACTGTGCTCACTACCTGAGTAACAGATTGAATTGTACCTCAAATCTCAGCATTATGCAATATACCTTTGTAAGAAACCTGCACACATATTCACTGAATGTAAAATAAAAGTTGATCCGGAAGCAGACTTTTCAGTGGAAACCTTACAGGCTAGGAGAGAGTGGCAGCATGACATATTTAAAGTTATGAAGAAAAAAAAAATCCTTAAATAGTATACCCAGTGAAAATGCCCTTCAAACATGAAGGAGAAATACAAATTTTCCCAGACAAAACAAAAGCTGAAGGATTTCATGAACACCAAACATTTCCTACAAGAATGCTAAAGGAAGTTCTTCAATCTGAAAGAAAAGGGTGTTAATGAGCAATAAGAAATCATCTGAATGGGTAAAACTCACTGGTAATAGCAAGTACACAGAAAAACACAGAATAATATAACACTGTAATTGTCGTTTATAAACTACTACAATTCTCTAGAGATTCATTCAGGTGTTTGTATGTGTTAATCATTTGTTTCTTTGTATTGCTCAGTAGTACTCCATTGTATGAGTGGAGTACTACTTAACTCCACATTTAAGATTTATACATTAAAGGATAACTGGATTGTTTCTCATTGGGGGCTGTTACAAACAATGCTGCTATAAACATTCATGCACAGGTTTTAGTGTAAACATAATTTTTATTTTTCTGGTATAAATGCGAAGGAATGCAATTGCTGAGTCATCTGTAGTTGCATGTTTATTTTAGAAAATTGTTTTCAGTGAGCTGTACCATCTTACATTCTGCAAGCAATGTATGAGTGATTCAGTTTTTCTGCATGTTTCCCACCATTTGTTGTTGTAGCTACTTTTTATTTTAGTGGTTCTGATACGTGTGTATGATATCTCATTGTCATTTTTAACTTGCATTTCCCTAATTGGCAAGGGTGTTGAACATGTGTTTATTTTTTATCTGTGTATCTTTTTTGGTGAAGTGCTTCTTCATGTACTTTTCTCCAATTTTTTAATTGGATCGGATTTTCTTTGTATTTTTTAGCCCAGTTACTCTTATTATTAACATCTTATACTAGCATGACACATTTTTCACAATTAATAAACTAATATTGATACATTGTGTTAACTAAAGTTTATATGTTGATATATTATTCAGATTCCCTTAGTTTCTACCTAACATCCTTTTTCTGTTCCAAAATTCTACTCATGACACCACATTACATTTACCATAGTCCCCTCTCATCTGTGGGACACACTTTCTAAGACCCCCAGTGGATGCCTGAAACTGTGAATAGTGTCAACTCCATATACACTATTTTTTCCCTATATGTACATAACTATGATAAATTATAATTTATAAATTGGACACAGAGTAACACTAAGAATAAAAATTGCTTGTTTTTGTCAGGTTGTTGAAGATCAGGTGGTTGTAGATGTGTGGTCTTATGTCTGAGTCCTGTATTCTTCTCCATTGGTCTATGTGAAAAAATATTAGAAAATTTTAAACAATATTTGAGTATAATAAAATCAGAATATAAAAATGATTAATAAATTTGATTCTATACAATTTAAAAAATATTCTTTATTATAAAAACCAGCATAAGTAAAGTAAAAAATAAACAAGAAGCTTTAAAGAAATATTTTATAAATTAAATCAGAAACAAAAGCATAGTTGACAAAGTAGTTTCTAAAAATCCATAATGAAAGACTAACAATCATAGAAAATTAGCAAAGAATATGAATTGAGGATTTATAGAAAAGGAAAAGGAAATATAAATGGTTTTTTTAGAAAAATATGAATTTTTCTAAACTTAACTGATTTTCTTCAGTAATATATAAATTTTCCTACCACAGTAGGAAGCCAAAACAAGGGCTAAGTCATGGCAGTGGTGGTGATAATACTGAGGAAGAGTGTGATAGCTATCCACAGTTAGGAACCAGGAAAAGTAAAGACAGATCCTGCTGTACAAGGACACAGTAATTCACATCACTCACAAGACACAGTATCAGCAAAAAGGATGATAGATGACAGCTCAGTAGCATAGGAGAAGCAAAGGCACCAGATCTGCCAGACAGGGCTGGCTTCATGGGCATGTGTATTCATTCTCACACTGCTATCAAGAAGTGTGTGAGTGGGGTAATTTATAAAGAAAAGAGGTTTAATTGGCTCCTGGTTCTGCAGGCTGTACAGGAATCATGGCTAGGGAGGCCTCAGGGAACTTTTACTCAAGGCAGAAGGCAAAACTGGAGCAGGCATCTTCACATGGCCTGGAACAGGAAGGGGTGGTGTGAAGTGCCACAGACTTTTAAACAAGCCGATCTCACAGGCACTCACTTGCTATCGGGAGACCAGCACTGAGGGGGAAATCTGCCCCCATGATTTAATCACCTCCCACTAGAACCCACCTCCGACAATGGAGATGACAATTCCACATGAGATTTGGGTGGGGACACAGACCAAAACCATGTCAGCATGCAACCAGTGCAGTTGATCAGGGTCCCACTCAGAAGATTCCCACACTTAGTGTGTGGCCACCACTTTGAGATTCTTAATAATTCTTTTTAATAATTTGTAGTTTGTAAGTGAAGGCAAATGGGACCGTGGGGCATACACCAAGGGGTTCAAGTTTAGACTTGTGTGCAGTGTGGATTCTTACCACCTCCCCACTCTCCTCCTCCTCACCTCCCACTTCCCCCATATTGATTCTCAGACTCTCGTCCCTCCAAACCTTGGCACCCTAATTATACCTGGCTTTCTCCTCCTTGTCCTGACTGCTGCCACCCTCTTTCCCCTCTTGGGCTCTGGGCACTGGTATAAAAATGACTGGGGTCAGCTGTGTGTGCCCAATGGCATCTCAGTGTGGGCATGGAGGTGCTGTCCCTGCTCCCACTGGCCCCGTGGTATGTCTGGCCAGCCAGAGGTCATGTCTTGGCTAAAGCCCCCTCTCACCTATCCTTAATCCAAGCACCAAGCACATCCTAGCATGGAGATCTTCGGGTTTTGCTAATCTTCTATGAATTGGTGTGGCATGTTGTGGGAAGGAGAGAGACCTGGATGTACGTCCCTAGACCCCACCATAGGCCAAGGCATGACACACTGATCCAGCTGTAGGCAAGAGGGGGAATCTGGGAGCCATCAGACCTGAGTGAGGGCACAGGTGTCCCACATTATGTGGTGGGGCTCACAGGCAACTGGGAGGGACTATATACACCCTGGGAGAAACCTTGTGCCCAGTGGCACCCCCTTGATAGCCTCCATACCTAGGAGACATTTTCTTCCTCTTTCCAACCTCCTTAAGCCTGGCCTATGTTTGTCTTTTCTGGCCAGTTTAAAGCATCTTCCAGTGACGAGCCAGGATTATAGCATTATTTGGGATTATTTTTATAGTTCCACTTATGAGTTAATGTGTAAATATTTGCATTTAAAATGGGCATCATACAACATAAAGATGTATACTTAAATTCATGTTAATAATGAAAAATTCTTACTTTCTTTTGCTTAAATGACTTTAAATAGCATGTGGAAACACCATGATGAGCCACAAAAGAAAAATGCTTCATGTATACCTTTAATGACACTTTACTCACGCTGATATTTGAACAGAAGGCCTTACGTTTTCATTTTGCCCTAAATCCTAAAAATTATGCAGCCATCCCTGTTCCCAGGCTCTTGATAAATCCACAGACAGACCTGCCTGGATGGAAGGGGCTGGACATGAGGCAAGAGCACCCTAGAATAGAAAATCCTGTCCCAACCTCTTTACATGTTTATCAGCCACCCAAGGGGAGCAGGAAAAACTTTTTAAATGTATGTAACAGGAATGTAACATGAGGCTTTTAACCCACAAAGCAGTCTCAGTGGCTGACAGTTCATGACCAAGAGTTTTCATCTTTTAATGCCAAGAGCCCTCAGGTATGAACAAAACTGTATATAGTTCAGTCTCAGATCCAAATCAGTAGAGTCAAAGGAGACATGGGAGTTTTGATAAAATCTGACAGGTCCAGAATAGTTCCCAACAATTGTTTGTATGGGCTCTGATATAATTTGGCTGTGTCCCCACATAAATCTCATCTCGAATTGTAGCTCTCATAATTCCCACGTGTTGTGGGAGGTAATTGAATCATGGGGGCAGGTCTTTGCCATGCTGTTCTTGTGATAGTGAATAAGTCTCACAAGATCTGATGATTTTATAAATGGGAGTTCCCCTGCACAAGCTCTCTTGCCTGCCACCATTTAAGATGTGACTTTCTCCTTTGTCTTCTGCCATAATTGTGAAACCTCCCAGCCATGTGGAATTGTGAGTCCATTAAATCCCTTTTTTCTTTATGAATTACCCAGTCTCGAGTATGTCTTTATTAGCAGCATGAGAACTGATTAATACAGGCTCCTTGAGAAAGTTTGATACTGGGACATCAAAAAGTTTGGCTTTATTCCAAACCATGGTTATCAAAGACACAAGCCACTGGTTGGTTTACTGATTGGTTAGACCCTCAGTAAGTCAGACCATAACTAACTTTATTTTAATGATTCAAGGTCATCATTATTAAATCAAATATGTGAAGTGAGAAGCTAAATGAGATAGAAATTTACAACTTTACTCAAAGAGAAAGAACATTTAATGGTAAATCCTATATTTAGAATAAGTCTCTAGCATGACCCTGAGGCAGGCCCAGGGCTCTTACTCTTGGGTAGTTGGGGCAGAAGACCACTGTGTTTTACTAAGGATTCTAGGAAGGAGTCTCTTCAAAGAAGGGAGGGCTAAAGATCTTTATTTTCAAGTTCCAAGTTAGTTAAACACATCCATTGGACTGAGTGATCCTGACTGAGGCCACCCGGAAGAAGGCACTGGGGTCTCCAAAAGGAAATAGACCGTTAAGTGGGGGACATCTTGATTTGGGGCTCCAGGCTCTACATCAAGATCAAATCTATTGTAGGAAGAGCTGTTTTGGGGCCTGCCTTTGGCTCAGGTCATGTCCCTTCTGAATCTAGCTGCCTGGGTGCTGTGAATTTGCCTGGAAGAATACCCACATGTCTACAGGCTGAAAGAGCTGTATCACTGCAGAACTGGAGCACTGGGAACCCAGGTTTACCCTGGCATGAAGCACCCCTAGCTGAGAGTGATTCTGAGGAGACAGACATTTTCTCCTGTATCCTGAGGAAACACTGTTACTTTGGATGGTGGCCATGACCCTCTGAGTTTCAGCAGTTGACTGGATCTTGATTTGAGCCTCTGGACTTCCTATTATTGCTGCATGAATGTGTGGCTGTAACAGCATCAGCTGTGGATAATGTTCCCTTTGAGCAGACTGACCAGACATTCTAGTGTCTTCAACAGAGTGTTAGTGACGAGATCTGATGCTCTTAGACTAAGTAATCACTGACCCTGGGATTTTTTGCCCTGATGTGGAAAAAGGAGATTGAAAGAGAAAAATAGATTTTCATAATCAGTAAGACAGGGAACTGGAATTATTATAATATGAACTTGAAATGTGAATTTTTCATTATAAATTGGTGAATCAAGATGTGCCACTTAAATATAATGTTGTGTTGTATTGTATTAGTTTCCTCTTGCTGCTGTAACAAATCAATATACATTTAGTGGCTTAAAATAACACCAATTAATTTGTTCATGGTTTTGAAGTTCAGAGTCCTGAAATCAAGGTGTTGTTCGGGGGGCAATCTTTCTGAAGGCTGTAGGGCAGAAGCCATTTCCATGCCTTTTTCCAGCTTCTAGAGTCCACCTGCATTCCTTGGCTTGTGGCTTCTTCCTTAATACTCAAAGCCAGCAGTGTAGCATCTTCAAATCTCTCTTTTTCATCCTTGCTTCTCCTTCTCTAACTCTTCTGCCTCCCTCTTGGTGAAGATCCCTGTGATTTCTTTGGGCCCACCAAGCTAATCCAAAATACTACCCTTATCTCAAAATCTTTAATTTAATCACATCTTCAAAGTATTTTTTCCATGTAAGGTAACATATTCAGAAATTCTGGAAATTTAGACGTGGACATCTTTGGGGACCATTCTTCAACTTACCACAAAATGATGACACTCTTTATTCCACCTGTAAGTGAGGGACTGAGCATTTGCCTCACACTAAATGCCCTGAGGTTGCTCTGCTGTGAGAGCATCTATGCCTCCTATTCATTTTTCATTCTGCTTTTAGTGCTTAGCATACCTCTCTCCCTTTAAGGCTGTTGATGTTTATTTCTTGTTGCTTCTAGCTATGTCATTCCTAAATTGCTGCTGTTTGAGAAATCAGACAGGAAAGCTTGTTGGTTGCATGACTATAATAAATGAAAATAGATTTTTTAATGTAGGCCTGAAAGACATACCTGTCAACCAAGAAGGTACATCTTGTATGTGTAGCTTACTTGATATGGAGTATTCAAATGGAAAATAGCAAAATTCCTGAACTACTGTGATTAAGGGATGTTTAAAAGTATACAAATTGGTATCAAGACACTTTCCCAATTTAGAGCTTTTGTCATATTGCCTTGATGTTTTCTCTGGCATCTTTTAACTATTTATTTACTAGCAATTATGTAATTAGCATTTTGATGTTTCTGTTTCAATAGGAAATCAAGTTCTTTTAGCCCTTTTTCCATATTGTGATTGGTAATAGTGTCTATTAATGTCCACTATGCAAGCTGCAAATTGTAAGATGTGTCTACATTTTATTTTTCACATCCTTCTCCTAGTTATTATAATTGGGATAAATGAGGATTTTAGATCCAGATTGCCCTTATTAATAATCACAATAATTACATGTATTAGTTTTCAAAAATTATTTTGACATTTTGCCAGCCTTTATGCTGTATTAAAGCTATTAAAAAGAGAACATGGCTACTTAGTCTAGATTGTGGTGGTAGAAACAGAGAATGCACACTAAAGTATTTGGTTTTGTTAGTCTGTTTGCTTTAAAGTAATATACTATTTTTAATTTTTTTAACATCTTAGTTTTAAAGAAGCCAACTAAGCCATGCTTCTAATGGAGGAAAACATATTAATAACCATTATTTGCACATTCCTATGGTTTGAATGTCCCCTCCAAAACTCATGTTGAAATTTAAGTATCGTCCTAACGTTATTAAGAGGTAGGCTCTTTCAGAGGTGATCAGGTAATAAGGGTTCTGCCTTTATAAATGGGTTAACGTTGTTATTATAGAAATGGGTTAGTTATCATGGGAGTTCAGCCACCTTTTTCTCTCTGTCTCATGTTCTTGCTTCCACAATCCCCCTTTCTGCCATGGAATAATCTCACCAGATGCTGGCACCATGCTCTTGAACTCCCCAGCCTCCAGAACCATGAGCCAAATAAACTTCTGGTTTTTAATTAATTACCAAGTGTCTGGTGTTCTTTTGTAGCAGCAGAAAACAGACTAAGACAGACATTAAATATAGGTTTAAGCAGTTTCATTATTTTATATCTATATGTTTATGCACATCTTCACTTTTCCTGAGTTAATTTTTTTATCTATTTATTTATCTCAGATGGCTCAATCACCTGTCTCACTGGGGAACATTTTATAAAGTTCTTGCATATCTCAGAATATCTTAATGATCTCATAAATCAATTATAGCTTGGCTGAGTATAGAATTTTTTTTCCCTTAAAAGGTATGTATGCAAGACTTGCCTTAAAAATCTCAGAAATGTTTCATTTGTATTTAGTATTCAGTGTGGTAAAGAATAAAGTTTTGGTTCTATCTTGATTTTTTTTCTCTATAGGTTATATTATTATTACTATCATCTGATAGTTGATGTTCTTTCCCTGGTAAAGATTCAATTTTTTTCATCTCGGACAACTTCTACTCAATTATTTATTTTATTTTGCTTCTCTTTGTGCTCAATATTATCCTCCTGCACCACCTATATCGTGTATGCTGGATCTCCTGGATCATTCTTCCTAGTCTCTTGTCATTTTGCTTATCATTATATTGTTATCTTTATCTTTTTCCTCTTAGTTCTGAGACAATGTTTTGAGTGCAATTTTTGCCATTTTTTGTTTCTTTCATTATTCAACTTACTAGTCACTACTTGCATAGTATTTTTTAAGTTATCGATGAAGTGTATTGTCTGAAACAATTTTTCTGAATATTGAATATTTATTTTCTAACATTTTCTGCCTGCAGTCAGTCATATGGAATCTAATTGAAAACATTAACTACAAAAATTGACATTTATTGTAATTTCTTAACTTTATTCCTTTTCTTTTGAACTGCTGAATCTTTTTACCTGGCGGGTTTTGCTTATTTGTACATATAAGAGGGTCAATGAAATGTTGCAGCCATGCCAAAGAACCTTCTTCATTTATGTGCAACCTAGAGGTCATTGATGCAGACCCCCTCACCCACACCTCCTGTCCATTATGACAGAAAAGCATCCAAGCCAAGTATAACTTTGGAGTGAGATCCACAGCCTTCACTTTGGTACACTTCTTGAATCAAGGTCAATGTTTTTCACTCTTACAGCCACTCTTTCATCCAGTCCACACCTTTTTAAGGTAGAACTGTGGTAGGGATTTACATCCACTTATTTCTCAGGTGCATTTTTTCTTTGTATATGGTAAGATGTAAGGGCTTGCCATTTTCTTATCCCAATTGCCTACTCTCCAGCCTTTTGAAAATCTGAATAGCTCTCTTTTGGGGATCCACGGATCTTTATTACATCTTCTTGATTACTTCAATGGATGAGTCAGAGAGAAAAGAACCATAAGGGTGATCAAATTATCATTCCAAATGAAATCCCCAGGGCTTCTTGTACTAGAGTAGCTCTGATAATAAATTAGATATGTCACAAAATTATAAACTCTTGCTAATCAAACACTATCCTGCATGGGCCACATTTCTGGGATTCTATGTGGAGGTTATCTGTACTATAATAAGTCTCTAAGATGATGTGACTCTATTTCATTTAGTCACTCTCCTTGCATCATCCAAGCTTTATTTTTTTTGGTCCTCCATATGTATGTGTCCATCAGCTTCTTGCTACCAATTTGTTGACAACTAAAATGAGAACTATATTTTCTTGCTGATTTCCAAGCTGCTTAGAAAAGATGCCAGTCTCCTGCCTAGACCCTTGTTTTATAATTCGTTTAGGGTTATGCTCATCATAGATGTCACTACTCACTGACTACCTCCTCCTTAATTGCTGTCATCATTGCCTGATAGACCGTCGTCAGCATGGCATAAGTTGTATTTGACAATTTTCTCTGCTGTTGAATCATCCTGTTAAAAGTATTTGGAAATCTCATCCTTAAACCGGAACTACCACCTTCCCCAACTCTAACTCAGCAAGGTCTTTTAAGCAAAATCATTTCACTTTCTATTTTCTTCTCTCCTTCAGGGAAGTTATGAGTCAGACAGACCTGAACTTAGAGAAAGAGGTTGGCTGAGGCTGGGGCATTTCATCTTCTAGAGAGAATGAAATGTAGAGAAGGGGAAAGGGGAGGGACAATGCGGGAAGGGAGAAGGATAAAGGTGATGGGTTTCTAGTGTTTCGAGGCTCAACTTCTGTAGTGTGGTATCATCACTTAATTAGACGTGTCGGAAGTTTTTAGATGGTCAGACTTTCTCGCAATCAAATACAAATAAGAGAACCTTCGAAGCCAAATTAAAATGCTGTTTTGGACAGAAGTACGTTTGGTTTATTTGTACTGTGGTGCCCTGTTGAAAACACTGCCAGACTTACTGAATTTATATACAAAGAGAATTGTAAGGAAAGAAGGACACTGGCATTCACTGAGTGTCTTCTACCAGCCAGACATTTAACATGCCCTCTTACTTGATCATTTTCAATCCAATGCAATAGGATTTTCTTTACACAATTTTGCAGATGAGGCCCAGAGGGGTTAAGTAATTTGTCAAAGGTCACAAACCTAGTAAGTGCTAGAGCCAGGGTCTGAATTTCCCAATTCTGTGAGCCCATATCATTTCTCTCAATCCTGCTTCACCACATTGGTGCTGAGGTCAGCAAATAATGGCACATGGGCCGAATACAGCCTGCTACTTATTATTGTAAACACATCTAAACCCACCCATTTACATGTTGTTAATGACTGCTTTTGTGCTATAAAGGTAGAATGAGTAGTTGTGACAGAGACAGAGTGACCCATAAAGCCTAAAAGTTTGTCAGTCTCTGTATTACGGCAGGTAGTATGGCCCAGTGCGTCTCAGATTTTAATTTGCATTTAAAACACCTGGAGACCTCATTGCCATTCAGATTTTGGTTTAGGAGATCTGAGGTGGGGTCTGAGATTCAGATCCATGTAACTGCACCATGGATCATACTTTGAGTAGAAAGGATGTATTCAGTAACAGAATAGCCTAAATATAACTACTCACTTTTCTCTGAGATTCCCTGGGTTAAGAAGAGAAAAATACCTCTTCTGGTTCCCTTCCAGGTGAAATAGTTATTAACTAATTGGGTTCTGCCTCATTCAAAGAAGAATTACTGTCAGCAGGAGAGAAAGCGTGTGTTGGCCCCATCACGCGTCAGCTGTGGGACCTTGAGAAAGCCAGTGTAGCCCCAGGCTTCCTCTGGTGACATGTAGGTACTAATCTTCCAGATGTACACCTGTGGTTCTCACCCATGGCTGCACGACACGCTTCCCTAGAGCCTTGAAAACATTCCAGTGCCCACCCTCAGAAAACATGACATCATCAATCTAACAGTGATTCTCCTCCTTGGCTTCAGTCACATGGAGGACTTTTAAAAAACTCTAATGTGGCCGGGCATGGTGGCTCACACCTGTAATCCCAGCACTTTGGGAGGCCAAGGTGGGAGGATCACAAGGTCAGGAGATAAAGACCATCCTGGCTAACATGATGAAACCCTGTCTCTACTAAAAAATAGAAAATAAAATAATAATAATAAAAATTAGCCAGGCGTGGTGGCGGGCACCTATAGTCCCAGCTACTTGGGAAGCTGAGGCAGGAGAATGGCATGAACCGGGAGGCGGAGCTTGCAGTGAGCTGAGATCACGTCCCTGCACTCCAGCCTGGGCGACAGAGTGAGACTCCATCTCAAAAGAAAAAAAAAAAAAAAAAAAAGAATTCTAATGCCTAGGCCACACCCAAATGAAATATGTCAGGATCTCTGAATGTGGGAACAAGACATCGGCACTTAAAAAATCTTCCTATCTGATTACAATGTACAGCCAAGTTTGGAGACCACCAATCTAGGGTGAAGGCTGGACATTCAAGATTATGGTTGTTACTGTCATATAATTCCAAGTTGATTCTAATGTGCAAAAAGGATTGAGTGCCACTGATCCATACTCTCACATGGTATTGTGAGGAGCAGGAGAAATCATGTAGTAAACAAAGTTAACACCTCAATCGTGAGGCAGACTAATATCCTGTACTTCCCACTGTGATGCTCGGAAAAGTACGTAATATCATTTCTGTGATCATCCTGCCCACAAGGGCATTGCCGTTAGCAGGAAAACTGAAACTGAGAAACATTTTCAGAAATGTGCCATGTACTGTAACTTCTGAAAACACCAATGTCATTTATGAAAGACAAAGAAAGATGAATGAGCAATTCCAGATTAAAGGTGGCTAAAAAGATATGGCAAATAAAGGCAGCATATGAAAACTAACCAAGAAAAAAATGTTATAAAAGACATCATTAGGCTAACAGGCCAAATTTGAATATGGACTGTGGATTAGACAATAACGTTGTGTCAATATTAACTTTCTTGATATTGTACCTTACTGTAATTATGTAAGAGAATATTTTGTTATTAGGAAATACACACAGTAAAGATTACGAGCGAAAAGACATGATGCCTGCTGCTTACTCTCAAATGGTTTAGGGATAAGTCATATATGTATATATTATATATATACATATATAGAAGGAGATTACATATGAGACAGTGAGTTACGTAGCAAGTGTGGCAAAATGTTAACAGGTGGTGAACCTGAGTGAAAGGCGTGTAGGAGTTCTTTACATAGTTTTGCTTCTTGCAACTGAGTCTGGGTGAAGTGATTTCTAAATCATTTTATTATTTTTATTTTTGTGGGCACATAGCAGATGTATATATTTATGGGGTACATGAGAGGTTTTGATACAGGCATGGAATTTTATAACTTTTCTATAGATTTTGAATTATTTTAGCAACAAAAGTTAAAAAATACAAAATAATACTGTTTTTTTTTTTAGAGAAACCATTTGGAAATAGCCTAGATGTATGGTTATTAACTATGCAAGTATAAGGCACAGCCATAGGGAAGAGAATAATCCATGACAATTCACAGATACTGTTCCAAGTTCCTTTCTCAGTTATACATCTGGTTTACTACTGGTTGGGTTTATGTGAAGGACACTGAATATCTATGCCTCTGCCACCCAGGCACAGAGTGCAGGTGCTGAGGACAATGTGCCATAGACGTGGAGGGAGAATGGTGGTGTCTTAGCCTAGCACAAACACAGGAAGCACGGGTGTGTGACAGTGCCACCTCCTGTGGAGGGAAGAATTACTCTTCTTCATTTCTGCTCATTTCAATTCTGCTACTTTCAGAAGGGCATCAATCACAGTGCCTTTCTTCTTCCTTCCTGGGTTCAGGTGAAAGGGGGCTTGCATGAATGCCATGGTCAGAGCAGTGAGAGTGTCATTGCCAGAATCTTCGGCATGAAAGCAAAGGGAAGAACATGCAGAAGAATTGGAGGGCTTTGTGTAGCTTCCCCACATTTGTAGCCCTTGGAATGCACCTTTAAATAGTGTTACAAAGAAAGCACCATGTACCTGAGCTCCTTCATATAGTCCTCTTTTTATTATCATCTAATTTGAGGCAATTGTTTTAGATGCTGTTACTTCTCAGAGTCTGAGAATTGGCTTCTTCTTCTCCCCCTTTGTTTTGGTGATTTGGTTACAATGTGAAGAGTCACTGCGCCAGCTTGCCAAAACTTCTGCAGCTGGCTGGAGATTGGGCTCTCAGTTCCTGCCAATCTATCTATAACAGTGAACAGTTATTGATACCCAGGCTCCTAATACCATCAGTGTTCTGGCCTTGAAATACCATGGTGCCTTGAGTCTTATTCCACAGGCTCTTACTAAGTTTCTCATTTTGGATTCTTTGCTTTGTCTTTTCATTTTATTTCTAATGTGATTTGGGTCTATGTCCCCACCCAGATCTCATAGCAAAATGTAATCCCCAGTGTTGGAGGTGGGGCCTGGTAGAACGTGATTGAATCATGGGGGTGGATTTCTCATGAATGGTTTAGCACCATCGTTATGGTGCTGTTCGTTTGATAGTGAGAGTTCTTGTGAGATCTGGCTGTTTAAAGGTGTGTAGCACCTCCCTCCTCTTGCTCTTGCTCCAGCCATGTGACATGCCTACTTCTCCTTCACTTTCTACCACGATTGTAAGTTACCTGAGGGATCCCCAGAAGCTAAGCAGATGCCAGCATCATGCATCCCATGCAGCCTGCAGAACCATGAGCCAATTAAACCTCTTTTCTTTATAAATGACTCAGTCTCAGATATGTCTTTGTGGCAATGCAAGAACAGACTAATACAATCTCCATGCTAACTCCTTGGAAACTGAACAACTGTTAGTTTAATTTCCCTAACTTCATTCAGAGGAGAAGAATGAAGTTGAGAGTGTTTAATAATTTATTAAGGTCATGCAACTAGTAAGTGAGGCAGTCAGGATTGGACCCAGCCCTAGCTGACTCCAGATCTGTGACCTTGCTACTATGTTATTTTTCTTAAAGCAGAAATTCTCTCTTCTACTTGTACTCAGAGGGATAATGATATGGTTTGGATGTGTGTCCCTTCCAAATCTTGTGTTGAGGTGTGACCCCCAATGTTGGAGGTAGGGCCTAGTGGGAGATGTTGCGTCATGGAGGAGGATTCTTCTTGAATGGCTTGGTGCCCTCCCTGCAATAATGAGTGAAAATGAGGTCATGCTAGACTTGGTTGTTGAAAAGATTGTAGCACTTTCCCTCTCTCTCTTGCTCCAACTCTGGCCATCTGATACAACAGCTCTCCCTTTGCCCTCCACCATAATTGTAAGCTTCCTAAAGCCTCACCAGAAGCCAAGCAAATGCTGGCACCATGCTTCCTGGATAGGCCTGCAGAACTGTGAGCCAATTTGTAGACATATTTTCTTTATAAATTACCTAGCCTCAAGTATTTCTTTACAGCAATGCAAAAACAGACTAACACAGATGATATCCAAAAAATATATCTAAGACTTATCTTCCAATTCACAAATTAGGGAGCCAGGGCCGAGTTTGTATTTGATAAAGTTACTAAACCTAAATGAAAACCTGCCAGAAGTGAGATGAAGGCTGGGTATGTTTTCTTCCCTTCACTGAAGCTGACTATTCCTTTGGGGTGGATAGAAAAGACAGTGATGTGATTCCAATGAAAATGTAATTTCCCTATAAATACAGGAGGAGGTGATTTGAAAAGGAAGCCTCATAAAAGATAGTATTGAAATCTTTAAGCAAGGTCTCCTCTGCAGTAGATTCAGCTTTTCTCGAGTCTGGACACTAGGTCTGATTGGAAGTCACTCACCTGCAGAGACATACAGAGACAGCCGAATGCAGCCTGCTGCTTTCAAGCTAATCCTTGCTTTGGTTGCCAGAATGCTCTCTTCTAGCTTATTTTATGTCAGTATCTGACTTCCAGTTATGAATGCTGAAAGAACCTTTTCAAAACCTGTGCTACCCAACTCATCCTTTCAAAAGACTGAACCTGCTCTTCCACAGATGGTCCCCACCCTGCCTCCCTGCAGTAACTCCCCATGGCCACAGTGGGTCTGAAACTCTAACCCTCTGCCTCTAGCTTGGAACACTTTTCTCATTCTCTTTCATCTGACATTGCCCACTCTCTTGAGAAGTGGTCACTGCATTTGAACCAGTCTCTTGTAGATAAAGATATTAAAGCCCAAGGGCAGGATGGACTTGTTTGAGGTCAGACAGCTAGTAGATGATATTGATAGAATTAAAAGCTTAGATCTTGACTTCCTGAGAGTGCCTTTTCCCACTACCTTATGTCTTTGAACCAGATGGTTTCAAAAAAGGGGCAGCCTGGTGGGTCTAGACTCTGGAGTCAAGAAGACATGAATTAAAGCTCCAGCTCTACCACTTGCTAGTGGTGGGACATTGAGCAAATAGATGAAACTTTGTCTTCATCTCTATAATCCCTATGAGAATGGAAGGATTAAAGGAGGCAATGTATACAAGTGCCGATAAATACAAAGTTTCTCAATAAATGTAAATATCCATCCTCTAGCCTTCTTCATAAATGCCTTACAGTGGTCAGTCTTCCCTCCTCTTTAGTATGCTTGAACCTCCACAAGGACAAGTGTGAAGTGAGAGCCTTACCCGTGTGTGTAGCCCATGATTCTGAACACCTGATGTATTTCCTAGAACTTTAAAAAGTACATAGGTAAATTGCAACCATGCAAGCAGGGAAAGGCATTTTTAAAGGCCACGAAGAAGTTTAAAAAGTTAGTGTTTACTTCATTTTTTTTAAAGTGAGTAATAGGACTCAATATCCTTTCCTTGATTAGAAAAGGAAACAGCTAAATATCTTGCCCAATCCACAGTGCTAATTGGCATCAGAACCAAGAAAAAATTCGTGTCTTTTGATCTTCAGGCCTTGCAGCTTTTTAGGTACCACAGAGGCTAGGACCTATTATTAGAGAAAAGCATTTGTATTTTAAGAAAGTTATTTTACTTAAAAGCTAACCAAATTGGGAGCATAATGAGTTGCTCTGTGATGGACTTTTATTGTTATTATTATTTATTTAACTCTCAGAGCAAGGTTGTATGTCTTTGCAAATACTCTTGTCGTTCTTTTATTTGTTAATTTCCTGCTAGCCTTCATTAACTTATTGCTTTTCTTATTCAATCTAAGACTTTTTTTTCTACAGACTTGCCAGAAACAAGCATGTTTCACAGTTGGTAGAAGCAAAAACTCCTACCAATCCTGCCAGCTTCGTTGCTATGGTGACAAATGGTTTAAGTAAGTCTCATTTATTTGAAAATATATTTAGAAATAATTGAGCCCTCTGAGAGCAAATTGTCCTGAATTCCCTCTATGGTAGTGCTTGGTGTGTTTCCTTCGGGGGACCAATAGCCTTTGAAGGAAAATTCTCTTAATCATGGTAACTTGGTTGCATATATATGAGTTTCCACATTCCTTGATTAAATCTTGGGCTGGCGGGACATGTCCCAGGCTCAGCAAATAGCCGCCTCAATCACACACCACTGGGGATTAGGAGAAGTTTTGCCTGGTGTATGTTTTTCTCTGTACTAATTATAAATTGGAATTTGATGTTAATTAGACAAAATGTGATTAGAACAAAAGTGAATGCTAGAAGCCTGACAAAGCAGACTTTAGAGAGAAAAGCGGGATAAGTACTTTCTACTTGGCCAAAAGAGAAGGGGCAGGGCAGTCTGCGTAATCCTGTAATCACCCACTCATTCCACAGATAATCCTTTCTCTTGTGGATTCCTTAAACTGGTGCCTACTAACGCCCCATTAACTCCTATGTAAATAGGAGTATTAGGCCCATTTGACACTATGGATAATAATTTATTGGGGGCATGCTGTGTTCCAGGACTCTACTTACAGCCATTATCACTTTTAAACTTCCATAAACCTGTATGGAAAATACGATTATTGTGCTCATTTTACAGATGAGAAACCTGCATTTCAAAATGGCTGTGTGACTTGCCCAGCATGTTGGGCACTAATACTTGGAGTGGGATTCAAATGTTTGCCATTGGGTGCCAGCTCCCTGCACTGCCTTAACATGGGCTTGGAGGCTGAAGCCAGGTTCTCCCAATTTGTATCTTCCTGGGATGAGCAGACTCTTGCACTTTGCTATCTGAGGAAGGAGGATAGCTATCTCTGCAAGGAACAAACAGAGGTGGGAGAAAATTTGAAGGCTTGAGGCTCCTCGGGCTATTTCACTCAAACATTTGACACTGAGATTACGTGTGTTTCCCATCTGACTTAACAGTAATACTCAACCTATGTTTTTTACCCTCCTTTTCCAAAGTGCTGTTATCTCATATGTTGAGAACAGAAAAGAACGACTGTCCTTCTCAGGCATCAGCGGCGGCTGCATAGCTCAGGGATTGAAAACCTGTGCTCTAGAGTCATGCTGAGGAGCTTCAAATCCCAGCTCCCACTTCTCATTAGCTGTGTCATACCTTGGTTTCCCTATTGATAAACCGGGAATGTTAATACTGCCATCCTCATGAGGATGCTTCTGATGGTTAAAGGGTATGCATTTAGTCATGAGAACGTGAAGTTCATAAAGCCAGAACCTTTTGTTTATTACCTCTTTATTTCCAGTATTCAGCACATTTCTGTCACTCAGTAAATACATATTGAATAAATAAATTAAAATGTTTAGGACAATACTGTCTCTGTGTTCTTGGCTTCCTCAGTTACGCACTAATTGGAACATTATTCTTAGCTATTCACTTGTTTACTTAATATTCCTACTTAAATTTATCATAACCATTACATGTTTAATGTTCAAAATTATACTTCTGATGTTTTCTAATCTCTAGGCTTCTACTGATCTTTCCCCATTGCAAAGAAACAACACTGTTACCTCTCCGGCTACTGAAGTCAGAAACCTGGAAGTCATCTTTGATTCCCCTCCCCTCCTTTACCCACTGTATGAGCAAATCCTATTGATTTAATTTCCAAATTTGTGCAAGAAACTATCTTTCACTTAGAGTAAATTGACATCACCTTTTACCTGACCACTATCATAATATCATAATTCTTTTTCTACTTCTTCTTTTGCTTCATTTTCACCCAATCCATCTTCAAACAACAGTGAGAGTGATCAATTGGTTTAGAGTCATTCAACTCCTCATTGCATTTCAAATAAAATTTGTCTCTCCTACCTTTGCCTGCAAGACCTCTACATGTTCTGGCCCTTGTCTGCTTTTCCAGTCTCTGTTTGTGCCATTGACTTCCTTGGCCACAAGGTGCAGCCACATAGACATTGACTTATCAATCAATGTCAGCCTTTAGTATTATGAGAGCACCAGAACTTAATTTTTGCAGTAATTTTTAGAACTCCTTCCTCCCTACTCAATCCTTTCAAAGCACCCCTTAGAGAACTTGCACCTGACTGCCCATGTTCAGGCCATGGCCTTCACATTCCTGCCTCTTCCACGTCAACAGGGATTTGTGCACAGTCACAGAATCTGTATTGGTTGGAAGAAGAGCCTCTTGCTGCTGAAGTATCTGTGCCTTCACCATTTTATTTAACGCAAACAGCTTCTGCTCTGTGCTGTGGACAAAGGCCAGGCAATCCCTCCTCCTCCAAATGGTCAACCTATTCATTTACTTTCCCTTGAATGCCAGCAGGATTTTCTTTCCAGACACTAAGTTTTTGATCTATACGGTATCCATTACTAATTTTTGCTAATATCCAGTTCTCCTTCACCTTCAGGTACATGGAGGATTCCTGCATGCTTGAACATAGGGGTGGCCTGTAACAAGGTCTTTGAACTAAATGTGGTTGGAAATAACATGCATCACTTCTGGGTAGAATAATTTATGAGCCAGTACAAGGCACATCATGTTATTGTCCTCTACTGAGTTGATCAGGGAAATATATTTTAAGACGGAGGCTGTATCAGTTGGAGTTCCTGAGCTGAGCGTCACTGTCAACCTGCTCTGGCCATCTAATATGAAGAAAAACTGGAACTTTGTTTTCTACTTTTATTTTAGGGCATTGAGATTTGGGGGTTGTTTGTTACTGCAGCACAGACTAGACTGTTTAGACAAATAGAATCTGAAAATCTTACCCACTGCAGCGCTAGGCCATTTCAATGGGTTGTGTACCCTGCTGGGCACAGAAGTCTGAACATCAAACACTGTTTCCCTTTTTCCTCTCAGACACTGATCCTGAATTCTTGCCTGAGAGCTCTTCCTCCCCTCATGTCTAGTCTGACTCTTTCCCAAAGGATTTAATAACTAATTGCATGGAAACCTTATGTTTCCAGAACAGGTTTTCACTAGCCCACCCTAGATGGTCTTTGGATTTACATAAAGCTAAGGATAAAAACTTTATTTTTTCTTTTCTGCTCATAATTTAAGTCACAGAAGCAAGAGCAGAAGCTGAGAGGATCATTGGGGATTATAATCCCAATGTTCTTTGAACATTTCCAAATTTGTATTGAAATGTGGCCAAATCTGTTACTACTTGGCTTGAGAGAAGTGATAACCCTGCATGATAAATGAAAAAAAAAATTAGGTACCTAATTGCCAACACTATGAACTACCCATGTTTGCAAGAAGATTTCAATTATTTTTCTTGGCCAGAGCCCTTGGAAGAAGTTTTCAAACACGGAGCAGTTTGTGGTAACATCTGGTCCTCTATTTAGTTGAACATGGAGCTTTCTGTAAACACTTCCCTATGGTTTTGGTTGTCTGCCTCTTCTGGATCATGTTTTCTAAACCTTTCCCCAACAAACTATATTTCTGGGGTGTCTAACAAATTAACATAATGAACCAACTGGAAATTGATCTGTCTATCACTGTTTTCCTATGCAATTTAAAGAAAGCCATTTCTTCCAAGTCTTTCTGGAAGTTGCTTTTAGATTTACCTTCAGATTTAAGATAAAAATACAAACCACCACATGTTCTCACTCATAAGTGGGAGTTGAACAATGAACACATGGACACAGGGAGGGACACATCACACACCGGGTCCTGTTGGTAGGTGGGGGTGAGGGGAGGGAGAGAATTAGGACAAATACCTAATGCACGCGGGGCTTAAAACCTAAATGACAGGTTGATAGGTGCAGCAAACCACCATGGCACATGTATACTTATATAACAAACCTGCACATTCTGCACATGTATCCTGGAACTTAAAGTACAATTAGAAATAATAATAATAATAACAAACAAACCACTATGGGGATACTGTAGTATTTTCCAGCCCTGGTGGTGGGTTTTGGTGAAGCAGCCACAAGCTCATCCTCAGCCACATTCAGGCCAGTGTGGCAGTTCAGATTGTGACTATGAAAGTGAAAGGCCTTCCAAGAGGACCTCTTTAGCTTCTTCTGTGACTCACGGAATGGGCTTGTACCATTACTGTGGAGCCAAGGGGCAAAGCCATAGAACCACAGACAGAGGCAGTGATTTCCATTTTAACTTCACTTCAGAGGCACCAAAGTGCTTCTGAAAGCGCCACAGAGTTCAGGATTCCACATTAGACTTAAAGAATCTCAGTTTCCAGGTATGACACCAGCAATCTCTATTTTAAAAGATTCTAGGTAGTTCTTATAGACAGATTGGCTCTGTTCATAAACAGAAGATTATTGGAAATAGCACCAGACTTGGAGGTAAATTGGTTTCAAATTTTGGTTCCATCACTTTGGAGTTATGTGTTTTGAGGAAAATTATATTCTGAATATAACAATATAATTAATACATTAATTCTGGATATATTGAAATTGTCTGAATAACTTTTCATTGGTACAATGCTATCTATTTCATTAAGCTGTTGTCAGAACATAATTTTAAAAATAGAGCATATGTGACAGCAAATAGCATGTTCCCTGGCACATCATGGTCGAATAATAATATAAATCTAAATCTCTATTCACTCGTTTAGCAATTTTATTGAATACTACCAATAATATCATCATCATGATCATCATCATCAGAAGTGATAGCAGTAGATAGTAGTAACAGTAGTATTTACTCTGTGCCAAACCTTATTCTAAATGCTGTAAACATATTTCTTTTACTTAATATTCATACTACTCCAATAAGGTTACATTTGATCATTCTCATTTTACAGATGTGGAAACTATGACATTGAGATGATAAAAACCTTACTCAATTTCTATGGAGAGTAAATGCTAAAGCTAAGATTTGACTGTAAATTGTTAGACCCTACTTACTGCCACTGTGCTCAGAGCTGAGTATACTGTGCAGGGATGTATACCAGTGTGGGAGACCTACAGTAAGCAATGAACAGGCACATGATTGCAAGGAGGAAAAAGCTAAGAATGAAACAAACAGGGAATCAGAATGGTGGATAATGAGATGGGTGTGATACTGATTTAAAGAGAAAGGAGTTGTAATGGCCCAAAGAGGTTATATTTACTCTGGAACCTGAAAACTGAGAGGGGGGTGCCATGCTGCAGGGGTTGGGAAGAGCATTTCAGACCAAGAGTATAACAGTGTACAGTCATTGCGTTGGACCAAGCTTGGTGTGTTTGAAGATCAGTGTGGCTGTAGCTTGTGCCCAAGGATGGCACAAATTATGATTGGAAAGGTGGACAGGGGCCAGAACATGTAAGAGGCCTTACAGGGCAAGGTAGGAAATACAAATTTTATTTGAAATAAAATAAACGAGGAACTAAATGACTCTAAACCAATTTATGCTTTTCAAAGATCACTCTCACTGCCGTTTGAAGAATAGATTGGGTGAAAATGGGGCAAAAGAAGAAGCAGAGGAAACAATGCAACATGATGTCAGTGGTCAGGTAAAAGGTGATGGTGATTTACTCTAAATGAGAATAGATTCTAGTCCTGTTCTAGAAGTTAAATCAATAGGATTATCTAATAATAATATTCTAAGAGGGGCATAAATGTGGAAGTCAAGAATATAGATATGCTAGGGGGAAGTCAAGGGGAACAAATGCAATCTCCTAGAGAATGGAGAGAGAGACAGAGTGAAAAATATGAGAACGTGCAAACTATACCTGTGATCCAAGGAGATTTTAGTTTCTCCAACGTTCAAGGGATAGAAACAGTTAGAAGACTCAGAAAAAAGGAAAATCAGCCATAGAGATCTGAGAAAAATTGGGAATATGCCCCATAAACCAAGAGAGAATGTGTTGAAGCCCTAGAGAATTGCCCCTGGTGTGCAATCCTGCTGGGAGGTGAAGGATGGAAACTGAGAAACATGCATTTAATTTGGAGAGTCCTACTGATCTTTCATATATAGTATCAGTGTGGTCAGGAGCAAAATTCAGAATAGAGCTGTTTCACAAGTGAATGAAAGGAAGTATCAAGATGAGGTTTCAAGACCTTTGGCGTGAGAGAAATGCGGCAATAGGTGAAGCTTACTGTTGAGCCACAGATATTTCTTTTCTTTTTTTCTTTCTTTATTTTTTCTTTTCTTTTTCTTTCTTTCTTTTTTTTTTGTTTTTTTGGGTTTTTTTGTTTTTTTTTTGAGACAGAGTCTTGCTCTGTCCCCCAGGCTGGAGTGCAGTGGTGTGATCTCAGCTCACTGCAAGCTCCGCCTCCCGGGTTCACGCCATTCTCCTGCCTCAGCCTCCCGAGTAGCTGGGACTACAGGTGCCCGCCACCACGCCAGCTAATTTTTTTGTATTTTTAGTAGAGACGGGGTTTCACCGTGTTAGCCAGGATGGTCTCGATCTCCTGACCTCGTGATCCGCCCGCCTCAGCCTCCCAAAGTGCTGGGATTACAGGCTTGAACCACCGTGCCCGACCTTTCTTTCTTTCTTTCTCTTTTCTTTCTTTCTTTCTCTTTTCTTTCTTTCTTTTCTTTCTTTCTTTCTTTCTTTCTTTCTTTCTTTCTTTCTTTCTTTCTTTCTTTCTTCCTTCCTTCCTTCCTTCCTTCCTTCCTTTCTTCCTTTCTTTCTTTCTTTCTTCATTGTTTCTAAGATGGGAAATATTAAAGGCTATCTCAGTACTGCAGAGCATGATCCAGTAGGAAAATCATAAAGATACAGTGGGGAGGTATAAGGAAAAAGAAGGAGGCATTAAAAGAGAGAAGGATTTGTTCAGGTGACAGGGCAGGGGTCTAGATCTCAAGTGGGGCATGCCGGCCTTCGAGAAAGGAAGAACTGTTTATCCGTAGAAACTGTGGAGAAAAGAAAAACTGCCAGAAGACGTTGATAGATCTTCAGAATTAGTCGTGTTACCATGAAGAAGAGCTCTTTTGAAGATTTCAGGTTTTTTCAGTAGAAAGAAGAAGTACATATTGCAAGCTCAAAATACAGTAGCAAGAGGAGGGTTGGGGGTTTGAAGAGGAAGAGAGGTGAAATAGTTGCTGATGAATGAGGCAGATCACCTAGAACTGACTAGAACATATGGTATGGTAGAAAGCCCATTTAGAGCTGGTGATGGTTAGTGTGGAGAGACTTCAGCCTGTCCAGGTAATGTTTTTCCAGTAATACTGGCCTGTGAGTGCAGACCCAGTGGTGGCAGTTTTTAAATTCATCCAGATTTTTGGATTTGTAAAAGCACATATGAGGGGGGAGAATGGATAGGGAACTCAAGTAGTGTTACCCAAATTGGATATAGAAGAAAATGAAGAGAGAAAAGACTTTATGTTAGAAGACAATGGTTTCACGAATGAATAAGAGAAATTGCCTTCATACTTTGTAAACAGGTCTTTTTTCTCTAAGTTAAAACATTTGGGGCATTCTTCTTTTTTTTTTTTTGAGACAGAGTCCCACTCTGCTGCCCAGGCTGGAGTACAGTGGCACAGTCTTGGCTCACTGCAACCTCTGCCTCCCGGGTTCAAGTGATTCTCCTGCCTCAGCCTCCTGAGTATCTGGGATTACGGGTGCCCACCACCATGCCTGGCTAGTTTTTGTATTTTTAGTAGAGACAGGGTTTCACCATGTTGGCCAGGCTGGTCTCAAACTCTTGACCTCAGGTGATCCACCCACCTCAGCCTCCCAAAGTGCTTGGATTACAGGCATGAGCCACCGCGCCCAGCCCAGAACATTTTCTTCTACAGCTCCTAAGCTCTATGTACTTTGGAGATCAATATAAAGGGTGTAGGTGAAGACTGAGTACAGTGTTATTTACGCAATTGAGCCAGAAGGCTACAAGTTTGTGATTAGAGAGTGGGGTAAGGCATTTCTAATTCCAGCAGTGGCTTAGATCCAGAGTGTGTCCTTGAAATTGTGTGGCTAAAGTGAAGGATGGAAAATTATTTGAAACAAGAAGATAAAGAAATTAAGAACACAGAGGCTTAACTGGGTCATCCACACAGACACTGAAGTTCCTAAAAATGAATACAGGAGTTGAGATGGAAGGTAAGACTGTACCTTACCTGCCAATGTCATTACAAAAGGAAGGGGAAGAACCGGAAAATCAGCTGATGAAAGCAATAAGGAGAGGAGATGGTAGAAGGATTGTCCACAACAGATATAGACCCAATTGTTGAAATACAAATGACAGTTCATTCTGCAAGGAATTTTAGAATGTTTGATGAGGAAGGGCTGCAGTATTGACTATAAGCTAAAGGTGACTTTAGTAGGCAGAAAAACTTGAGGCTACTCAAGGTTGGAATCACTGGACGCATAGGCAGGAGGAGATCCTACATTTGCCTACCACATCAAGAAAGGATTCATAGAGAAGCTAATATTGTACTTGACTTGATATAGGGAGAAAGACAAAGTGTCAGTCATATAGACAAGGAGA
This sequence comes from Hylobates moloch, assembly GCF_009828535.3. NCBI lineage: Eukaryota > Metazoa > Chordata > Mammalia > Primates > Hylobatidae > Hylobates > Hylobates moloch. Next base: position 134,510,197 of record NW_026652276.1, read on the forward strand.
GGAAAGGCACTAAGGGGAAGACTCAGCATGGGGAGACATTGGGACAAGAAAGAATATGGTATATATTCAGTATTGCTTAGTGTAGATTATTAGGGAGTAGAGTTGGGGAGGGGTAAGGAGAGGCCAGATCATAGAGAGAATTGCATATCATTTTCAGAGAGCTGAGATTTATCCTGTATCTAATGGAGACCCACAGAAACATTCTGAGCTGCAGTGGATAATAGTCAGACTTGAACCTAGATGCAATGTTGAGGTCTGATTGAATGGAGTTAGGCTGAAAGAAAAGGAATCAAACAGGAAGCTCTAAAATCGTTTTGGCAAGACCTGAAGGGGCCCAAAAGAGGAAAAATAAGGTGTAGATTTAAAAAAAAAAGGTGAGAAATTATAGTAATGTTTAGGAATAAAAAAATGGCAAGTTATTGTCTGAATAGTTATGGGGTCAGAAAGAGGGAAGCCTGTGGTAACCAGAAGGATCCAGGTGCATGAGTGGTCTGAGTGCTATCCACGAATCCAGGAAAGATGGGGAAGAAGCAAAGTAGAAAGTAGTGACTTCTGCTTGGTAGCTGTTGAGTTTGAAGTGCCTGGAAGGGTTCCAGGTGGTTACCTAAGAGGGTTGGGATTCTAGAGAAAGAGAGCCCATCTTTTCCATTGGCTCTCCCAGAAGAGCTAACAAATTTCCATCACTTCTGGAGACTTCTAGAAGTAAATGTCTTCCCCTGTCTTTTTGACCTGAATTGAACTATCTGCCCTTCCAGAATCCAACATGGTGGCTGGATATGGAATGCACTGATTTTTTTTTTTTTTTTTTAAGACAACTGGTTATCCCTGGAACTGAGAGTGGTTAAGTTTTAATCAGATCATATGGCTGACCTTGGGGAAAAGGCAGTTTCCTAAAGGAAACTCCATTAAACATCGAGTACATGGACCCTACACCATTGTGAGGCACAGGAAAAAGTAATAAATACATCTCTACCCCATCTTCCAAGGGTCACATAGACCATGGCATCACACAGAAAGGAATTCTACTCCTATCTAGGGGCGCTGAGAAAGGCTCGATAGAAGAGGTAATGATTGACTGGGGTTCTTCAAGACTGTGAAGAGGTTTCCCAAGCAAAGAAAGGGGATGAACAAGAGTATTTTGATGGAGTGCTAAAAAGCCAGAGGCCCAGACAGTACAGCCTGATTGAGCTTGCGTAGGGAATTTCCCTCACCTGTGATTCAGATACCATCCGGTTTTGGCAACCAGGTGTCTTGTTTCTGTGCAGAGAATGATATATCATTGTCTTAAACCATTTCATTTATTTTTATTTATTTATTTATTTATTTATTTTGAGACTGAGTCTCACTCTGTTGCCCAGGCTGGAGTGCAGTGGTGTGAGCTCGGCTGGCTGAAACCTCCTCCTCCTGGGTTCAAGCGAATCGGCCTCCCAGGTACCTAGGATTACAGACGTGTACCACCATGCCCAGCTAACTTTTGTATTTCTAGTAGAAACAGGGTTTCACCATGTTGGCCAAGCTGGTCTTGAGCTCCTGATCTCAGGTGATCCACCCACCTCGGCCTCCCAAAGTGCTAAGATTACAGGCATGAGCCACCATGCCGGGCCATTTCATTTAATTTTTATTATGACTTCTAATTTTAATTTCATCTACTTTTGACAGTGGAAAAAGGAAAGGGGTTGTGTGTTACATGAGGTTATTGAATATAACTGCTGTCATTGTAGATTTTGCCCAGAATGACTCAAATTTTGACCCAAAGGTAATATGACAGTTGTTTGATAGTAGCTTTGGGAACTTGAAACACTTAACCTCTCTCTACCTCAATTTTCTCCTCTAGGAAGTGAGAGATAATAATCTTTCCTTCAGGCTCATTGTTGGATTTAAATACTGTAGCATATGCAAAGTATCCTGTGGATTGTATCTTTCTACTCAAATTGGAACAATCACTATTATTATCATTATAATTATTATTATTATTGAGGAGCAGGGAAAGATGAACCAAGAGGAGCAGTTATAAGACCTTTTTTGGAAACAAAGTTATAGTGGCCGGACTACAAGCTGATGAAGCAGCAGGTGCCAGCCTTCGGAGCAGGCTGACCACATTGCCTCTCAGTCTTTTGGTTACATAAGAGATAATTCATCAACTGATTCCATCAAGGACACATGTGCCATAGCCACACACACACACACACACACACACACACAAAAAAAAAAAAAAAAAAGCAGAAAATTGTCTTTATGAGTAGCACAAACGGCATTTGCTTTATGGAGCTAACAATAACCGAGTTTCTACTCTGTGCAGAGGACTCTGCGCTAGTCATTTTCATGTTATTTAATTTAGGCTTCGAAACAATCGTGTGTTGGTTCCATTTACAGAACAAGAAACTGAGGCCTAGAATGTGCAAAGTTACACCAGTAGCAAGTGGCAGAACCAGGATGAAAGCTCTGAGTCCAAATCCAGGCTGTTTCTATTTTATTATTGTGCATCTTCTTCAGTGGTTCTCCTAGTGTGGTCCTGAGAAGAGCAGCATGAAAATCCCCTGGGAACTCACTAGAAATGCACATTTCTACACCTATGGAATCAGAAACCTGGAGGTGGGACTAGCAATGTGTTTTAACAAGCATCTTGGAAACAGGATATGGGAAAGGTGAAATCAGAGTGTAATGGAAGCAGAGAGAAGAGTAGAGGGTGAATAGTGAGGAAAAGCAGCTTTGACTTAGGTGGGTAGGCCTTGGGCAGGTGGAGGAAGACAAGATTGGAGAATCTTTCCAAATGGGACAAGTGTGATCAGAAGTATAGAGGCAGGAAAGCAGGGCTGTGTTTGGGAAATGGTGAGACAAGGATATTGGTGCCTTCAGCTTGTAAGGAAAGAGTGGGAGACTGGATTAGCAGAGAGGGCCAATGTGTATAAGGAGTTTTTGTTTTATTCTGTAGCCACTGAAGTGGTCAAGGGTTTAAACCTGTGCCTTTGCATTCAGAGCACTAGCAGAACCCAGTGTGTCCCCAAAACCGAGCCTTACAGTTTACAAGGTTTGTCTCCACCAAGGAGCACCAAGAATATCTGGAAGTGAATGTCACTTCTTGAACACCTAAGATGTGGTAGCCATCTTGTTAGATGTGCAAAGGAAAGTAAAAATATCAGGACCCCCCAAATTCTTTTTTTTTATATAATAAGTATATGTTAAAAATTGAGATGAACAAATTGATAATTAACAATTACTTGCTAACTATTAACTGAGTAGCCACAATTAGTAAAGTACTATACCTTAAAACAACCTATTTGCTGATCTAGTAACTTGCAAGTATTTTTTTTTTAAAAAACAAAAGCTTGAGTTTAATCAAATAGGAAATGAGGACAAAACCTTGATTTTCTTCAGTATGTTTCAGATGATGATGTTACTCCTAAAGTTCTTAAAACACAGAGCTTAGAATTAGGAAAAACAACATGGCATCCTGATACTAAGGGTAACTGCTCTTTGAGCACTGAGTCAGGACCCCCCAAATTCTTAGGCAAAAGGGAAGCTCAAGCCAGGAGGCTGCTTCATTGCAACACCCTCTTCCAAATAAATAACTGTTACTAACATCAGCCAGACCCCATGGAAAGATAAAAGCCCTCAGGCTGCCCCCACAGATTATTCATAAGTAAATTCTTTGCTGGCCTCCCCTAGACAAGGACATGCCAATGGCAACTTTAGATCTACAATCTAAGTCTGGCTTCTAAAACTCCACAATGCTAAGGCCCATTACAAGCTTAGCTTCTCAGGTGCAGAACAAAGACATGATGAGACAAAACATTCTCACCTACCCAGAGGCAGCTGCATACTGACTCTTCTTTACTCATTTTTTCCCTTCAGATGGTCATCTTATGAAAAATGTAGATTTACTGGACACTAAAGTCTCACAGAAATGTAACTATGCACCTTACTGTCTACCTATCCGTCTTCCTACTTACCGCCCCATATACCCACCCCCCTGCTTTAAGGGAATGTATATAATACTAAACCTCTGAAAATCTCTTCTGTAGAGCCCCCACAGATGTGTCTGTGGCTCGTGCTTTTCTCAGATGTGCCCTAACGCTGGTTTAATAAACACAAAATGATCGAAACTTATGTCCCGGTCATGGTGCAGAAGAAGGAAGCGAGGCTCAGAGAAGTCCATGCAGGAAATGCCTTGCAACAACAGAGTGTGAGATGCACTAAATAGTCAGGACAGGTTGTGTAGGCTTTCCATCCATCTATCCTGTCATCTCACCATCAGTTCATCTGTCCATCCTGGGCTCAGCTTCATGAAGGATTGGAAAAGGATCATTATGTATTCGCCTGAGTCCTCCATGCTTACCTTGGTGCCTTTCCCTCTTCTCATGGCATTGTAACTCTGTCCTATTTGCAGATCTCCAAAGTAAGTCACGCACACCAGTCAGCCTTTGAATCAACCACTCTAAATGCCAGCCCATCCTCCTCCCTTCCTTTCTCTATCTGCTCTTCACTCCTTGGCTTCCTACCACTTTTACTTCAATCTCTGCCTGCCCTCCCAATCTCTATCCCTGGGTCTATGAACCTCCCAGACCTCTTTTTTGGTTCCTTTGGATCGTTTCCACTGCCTGCTCTCCTCATATTGGACCTTCATTTATTCTTAAAGCATTGCATTAGCTGTCTCAGGACCCCCGCCACTGGCATTTCCTTAGGAAGAATCACTGAAGTCTCCTAAGTCCAGGCATCCAAATCTGCTCTAAGATATTCAACTAGCCACTCACAGGACTAGCAAATTTTGACAGTGATAACCCCATTGCTTTATATCTCAGATTTGCTAATGGCAAGCTGCCATCTGCTATGCTTTCTGTTCTTAGTCTCATTTAAATTCATCTTTGCCTGCTGTGTTGCTAGCATTAGGCCCTGACCCATCTTTTTCTTCTCGAGGTATAATTTGTCTTACTTCCTAAATTCTCCCTGGGGTACAACCTGATCTTGTTTCTTCTCTGCTTTTGGCTTCAATGCATCCATCTCAGTGCCTCTGAACTTGCCCCAATTCACAGTCCAAACTAGGACAAGGCCCTGGAAAAACAAATAGGCTGGAGGTAAACCTGAAGATGCAGAAACTTGTTTCTTTGCCCTCCCACAGCCTTTAAATCTCTGAAGAGGTAGAGGTCTAGGTCAGAGAGAGTATCCCGTGTTGAACTGAAGTTGGAGACACCATCTCAGACTTATTTTCTAACAATGTCGAAAGAGAGTAAGTGCTCAATACATTTGAGATCTTCTTTCCTTCTCCTCTTAAGGTAATGATTGTAGTAGAAAAGCACATTTTGACACCTATGGGAAAAGGAGCTATTTCAGGGCATCTTTAAATTAGTTAAAAATTGGAGACAGTCTATTGAATTCGCTGTACTTCAGCAACCCATATCAAATGAATTATAATCTTTTAATATCAGGAACTTTAATAAAAAGGAGTGAGGCCTAATCAAGATACAAGGGTGGGGTGACAGCAATGTCAGCAATCATAGTCATGATCATCATACTTGCTAACACTAATTCTGCATTTACTGTTTTACTCTGCTGCATTGCATTTACTATGTTACATTATCACTTTGCAACATAGTAAAACCTCACTCTAAGCTTCAGAAAGGGCTTGAGGTTCAGATGGAGAAAAGGTCGCACAGCGTGAATTTGGGGCTTAGGTCATGGAAATTTGGCTGGCCACACAGAAAGACCCTTTCAGAGTGAAATCACCTTCCTACATTAACTGATGTTGAGGGCCTGGCCCCCTGCCACGTAGGCTCATAAAAACACCCTTGTACATGTATCAAAGTTAATTGGATTTAGAAATGCTGATTTAGGCTAAAAAAAAAATAAAGTACTGAAGACTAATGAGTAAGTCAGAATCACAATTTATTCATTTCCAGTAAGGAACAGCTGTCAAACAAAATAGATATTCATGTCAGCCTAACCAGCCTGACCAGCACATTCCCTCCCTGAAGGCAACTCCGAAGGAAAGCTACCTGATCATTAGGAGGAGCACTGGTGAGCCAAGGGAGTTGGCTGTGATTTCACTGTTGATTAGTATCTGGCCGGGTTAGCCCAACACAGCAATTTGTTTAGTTTTTCCATTGTTTCGATTCCCATTTTTTTAAGCAGATAAGGATATAGAGACTATTGTTGCTAAAATAAGCAATAATACAAGCACTTGGTGTGGGATAAACTGGAGACTCCACGTCTAGTTTAAAGGGAACAGATGCTACTCAGATTCAGCCAAAAGTTGCCAAGTGGGAATTTAGGAGTTTTCAGGTCTTCAGGTTTCCCAAGAGAAATCACAGAACTGGATTTTTTTCCCCCACAAAATTGTCTAAATCTTAACTATTGTGTGGGCAGAAAACACCTCTCTATAGGTTGAACAGGGCCTGTGGGCTGCCAGGCTGTGACCTCTGGGCTACAGCTGGCAGCCAACACCTCCTCTGCAAACCACGTTGCTCTGTGCTGGTGTCCGCAGGGTGACAGGTCTCCATCAATATAGGCAGGATCTTTCGTTCTCTTCAGAGGGTTCTAAGGATGGAGGCAATAAAAATCACATATGAGGCTTTAATTATCCAAATGGCCCTTTTACCACTAAATTCCATCTTAACAGTTGTATCTAACAGGCTTTTGATCTCCCTCAGGGTACTGCCTCCTGATTAAAAGCCCTTTATGCCTTTTAAAATTCCTCAACCAGTTTTGATGTTCTATGCCAGCTCATTTGGCTGCCTTTCTCCACGTCTTTCTCATGCCCACTGGGAGTATGCCAAACTTAGCAACAATGGGCTCCAATGGGCTCACTCTGATTAGCATTCTCCCATTTCTAGATGCCTGAATTCCCAGCAGGTGCTTGATGCAACCTGTCCTGTAAACACAAATGCAGTCGCACTCCCTGTCTGTTTGGAAGTCTCGTAACAAACCTAAGTGTTCACTTCTTCCCCTCAATGACTTAAAAATTTTTCAACAAAAGTAATAAACCATTTTGAGCCAGAAGAAATCTACTTTTAGAGCTATTGAACCAGAATTCAAAATATCTTTAAAACTGAACCTGAACCCAGCCAAAGTTTTATTCTGTTTGGGACTCTGATTCAGAATTTTGAGAGAGGACCTTAAGTCAACAACTCCAGCAGAACAATCTAGAAGCCTCTTTGTCTGATTCTCTCCCCTGGTCCCCAAACAAGAGCTCATTTCCCTTTAGGTTATGACTGAGATACATTGGAGGATCATAACCATTTTATCCTCTCACTCTCACGAGATTGCATGTTCCTTCCTGACATCTGGGGACACAACTCATTCAGTTTGATGCCAAGTATAGAATAGGTAGGAATGTTGGTGAAATAAATTCGTGGATGAATTCCAAGAACCTGAACCAAGAATTCTGCGTGGTTCTGGTATTTATTGCACCTAAGTTTGCCATCTGTACCCTAAGGTTAAATCATAAAAGACCTGAATTCCCCTAATAAGATCATGTTTGTGTTAATAACTAGACTTTTTTAGAGAGTAAGGGAAATCTCTTGAACTAACTAGTCATTTCTTCTTATAACCTGGATTTCTAAAACATAAAAACATTTTCTAAACACATGGAGATAAACCAGATGGAAAAATTAAGCTGAATTTAAACCTCAAGTTGTTTCTTAAAATAAAACTTTTGCAGCATATGTAAAAGGTACAAAAATAATTTCAGAAAAAGAAAACACATTATCCTTGGATTCTCAGACTATGGCAACTGTCACATAGACCACCAAAGGCCAAAAGTGGCAGCCAGGACATGGCAAATGTTACAACAGATAGATGATGGTCTGAATATATGAGGGGAGAGATGGAAAAATGTTAAGTGCCAATGTGCATTTTGAAGTATATGTTTCTGGAACTAGACCTCATTCAATATCCAGGCTCTGGAGTCACCAGCAGAAAGTTCTCAGCCCAGCATGCCTTGCAAAACCTAGAAGATATTTTGACCACATGGTTCCTGCTTTCCAAAGGGAAGCGGGATACAAAGCTGATCTAATTTAGCTCAAAAGACTTGGGTGGACAAATATCTCAAGTCCAGAGTGTTCGCCCAGTGCATCTGGCTTACCCTCACACAACTCCACTCACACCCCGACACTCACAGGAGCCTACGCCTCAGGCTGGGCAATGAGAGTATTAACAAGGAGAAAAAATATTCTTCATCTCAGTGGGTGATGCCTTTCTCCAACCACTTGCACAAACTGCAAAACTGAAAGTCATTTTTTGACACCTTCTTATCCCCAATCATTTATTTTTAATTTAATTTTTTATTTATTTTTAATGTTTTAAAATTCTTGTGAGTACATAGTAGGTGTATATATTTATGAAATACATGAGCTGTTTTGATACAGGCATGCAAAGTGAAATAAGCAAATCAGAGATAATACGGTATCCATCCCTTCCAGCATTTATCTTTTGAGTTACAAATAATCCAGTTACATTCTGTAAGTTATTTTAAATTATATCATTTAAATTTTAAATTATACCATTAAGAGACCTTTTCAGTGTCTCTGTTTCCATATCTATAAAACGGGAAAGATATGTAAATAACTACATCATAGAATTTTGAGACGTAAATAAGTGAATACATGAACAACATGCCATAGTGTTTGTGAGACTTGCTTCTCAAGACAAGGCAGCTTCTTCAAACACTGAAACTGGCTTGAGAACTCATGGGACTTAACCTTTGCAGGGTCTTCAGAGATGGAACATCAAGGATTTATCAAAATATGACAGATCAGTGTTTGCACATTTAATTGTGTCACTGTTGGCCTCTAGGTTCTCAGAGGGAACCGAACAAAGATTTATCACCAACATTTTATTGGATCATGCGTCAGGCCACTTTTGCTTCTTCATTAAACTAAATTAATCACACTGAGTTACAGCACGTGCCTGGTTAAAAAAAAAAAAAAAAAGCAGACCAAATTCCCTTTACTCAAAAGTCAAGCCTGGCCTATCCTATCTTTCCAATATAATTTTCCATGACACCTGGTTGAGGTTTGCTTATGGGATCTCCAACTGTTGCTCAACCTATGGGCAGCACGTCAGTTAAGTCCCCAAATCTAGGATTTGGTTTTTATATTTTAGCCTCAGACCAGATACATATTAGCTCTCCCAGAGATGGTCACTTCCCGTGATAGATTTATTTTGACCAGATACCCATGAAACCAAAGAGTAAATTGGATGATATAGTTGATTTATTATATCGTCATGGGAACTTTTGGTGTTTTTTTTCCAGATCTTCCTCTTGTCAGCATTAGTAGTAACAATAATGCAAATAGCTCTTACTTATTGAGCATTTACTGTGTGTGGAGTGTTTCCTATGTATAATCTAGTTTAATACTCAATAGAACCATTAGGTATGTCTTTTAACCCCATAGAAAATGAAAATGAAGCAATAATAGCTTAAATAATTGTGCTGAGGTCATAATACCAGTTAAGATTCTTTCAGTGGTCTAGAGATAGGAAATCAACCCTTGCTTAGGAAAAGAGGGACTTAGGAGCCAGGGTGGAATTGGCTCATCAACCTGGGGAAGATCCTGTAGAGATAGTCAAAGGAGCTCCTGGGGCAGGGAAAAAGTCAACACAGAATTTGAAGTCTCTCTTTTAGTCCCTCTATATCCCATAGAGACATTCTCAAAGAAATGCTACAGGGATCAAGAGACTCAGGGACAGAACCTAAGAAGTCTCCATGCTATTACAGGATGATAGCTCCTTCCCTCGGTTCCTCATTTGCCCCTGCCTGTCCCTCTAAGGACCTTTTTTTGCAGATAGACTCTCAGATGTGATAGGCTGCTGTACCCTCACCTCTAATTAGAAACTTCCAGGGAAGAGCTCGGATGGGCATGGGGTGATTCACGCATCTTTTCCTTGGACCTGTCCAGGAAGATATTGTACAACGAGGAGGGGGGAAAGAGGTTGATCAGAGGAAAGGAGACACTCTGTTACGAAAGGATATAGCAAAAGGAGATGGGAAAATGAATGCAGCAAAAAAAAAGAGTGGTTTTAGCATGCACGACATTTGGACACTAATGAAACAACATTAGCACTACAAATCCACCTGTTCTTATTCAAAAGCCAGCTGCTGTTTTATCTACCCTGTGCCCTTTCATTTCCCCAAGGGCCTGGCGTGGAATAGGCTCTCAATGAACGTTTGTCAAACAGCCTTGGTTTTGATGTATTCACCGGCACATCCTGGGCATAAATGAATCCAGAGATATTGATGTACACCAGGCCTTGGAAGGCCAGATTATAAAACAGTTGGTTAAAATTTCAGATTCCCTTTTGTTTCTATTAGTTCTCTATTTTTGAATTATTTTCCTGTGCAAAGAGAAGGGTTGAAACTCTGAAGCTGAACTTGAAACTCACAATGCTTTGAGTCACAGTACCCTCTTCTTTCTTCCCAGAAGCAGGGTTTTCTGGCCTGGGGCCGCTATCTACTATTTCCATCATCTGAACTTCAAGTGCCAGCACAGAAATGAGTATCTGAATTCTGAAAAGCCCTTCATGCTCAGCGCTCAGTCTTTCCTGATGAGAAATCAGAAAAGACTGCTAATGTGTTTATCCCAAGGGAATAAAAATATCTGTGAAAGGAGGGACTTCAAATTCTGTGTTGACTTTTTCCTTGACCCAACAGTTCCTTTGATTAAATATTATTTGCTGTCAAACTTGACCTGAATGGAGGCTAAAAAAATCCTCTATGGAAACCACTTTCAGTTAGATGAGACTTACTTTGAATACCTGGGACTAAAATCTCAGCAATCACCTCACCTAATTACCTGTACGAGGCCAGGCCTGGTGCTAATTTTCTAGGCAAGCCATGTCTTTAGAGATGGCTTGGATAAGTGGCCTTTTTGTGCAGCCAGCTTCATCTGTTGGACAAAGGGGAGCAGTCAATAAATATTGGGCCAATTTGAGATAACTGATTGGAGAATTACTGAACTAGTGAGTTTACTTAGAAAGAAAAAGAGTGCTATCCCAGAGTATTTTGTTGTGTGAAAATGTTTTAAAACAAAAACTCTAACTGATTAGGTTACTTGTAAGGGCTAATCTAGCTACAGTTTACTTATGCACCAAGCTTCTGTGAGGTTTGGTGTTTAGTGCAGTGTGCAGCTTGCTGCCTGTGATTCTTTGAAATGAATATAACCTTCGGGAAAGACAAATGGGCTTAGAAAATAAATACAAGCACTGCTTCAAATGCTAGGTGTCTTCATCATCTTCAAGGAAATCTTGGTTTTGACACTGATAACTCCGAGTTTGTGCCATGAAAGGGCACTGTGGAAAAGTGAACTAACACTACCCAGTGTCCTCCTGACACACAAGAGACAATAAGGACTTTCTTTCAGTAGCAGCTTTCCCAGTACCACTTTGTCCTTTTTCAGGTATCTTTTACTAGTACCACTTTTTCCCTTATTTTTTTCTTGTTATGAAGTGTTGTGTCAAGTCTTTATGGCTTCCATCAGTGGTATGCCACTTGCTAACATTTCACCTTAAGAAATAAACTCTCCAAGCTGCAGTTTCCTCATTTATTAAAAACAAGATCATAGTAGTGACCTCATAGAGTTGTTGGTGAGGATTAAATAAGTTTCAGTGGGCACAGGCACCTGGCCATTAGTATGAAACTAATAAATAATAGCTATTATTACCGTTCAGTATTAAAAAGCCAAAGATTGACACTGTGATCTGAAAGGAAAAGCGCAGGCACATTGTAATGTTAAAAAAAAAAAAAAAAAAAAAAAAGCGCTCCTGTAGGCCGGGCCGGGCTTGGTGGCTCAGGTCTGTAATCCCAGCACTTAGGGAGGCCGAGGTGGGCAGATCACTTGAGGCCAGGAGTTTGAGACCAGCCTGGCCAACATGGCAAAACCCCATCTCTACTAAAAATACAAAAACTTAGTATGGGCATGGTGGTGCACACCTGCAATCCCAGCTGCTTGGGAGGCTGAAGGAGAAGAATCGCGTGAACCTGGGAGGCAGAAGTTGCAGTGAGCCAAGATCACGCCACTGCACTCCAGCCTGGGTGACACAACGAGATTTTGTCTAAAAAAACAAAATAAAAATAAAGAAATGCTCCTGTGAATTTATACATTCAAGATCTTACAATAAAGGGTTTTATGTAAATCATAAACAGATAACATATTCAGTGACCTATTTGCACGGGGCTTAACATGATGACTGGTCCATTATTGTTATTATTAGGAAGTTTTATCCCCTTGTATTCCCATGTATTTCCATCCTTAATGCAATCTGCTTATGTTAGCATTCACACACACACACACACACACACACACACACACCCACACCTTGTACTTACCTGGGTTGGTGAGTACGTTGAGGGGCCAGCCTGTCTGGGCTTAGATAACTGGAGGTTAACAAGATGTGTTTTAATTTGGAGTGGCTCAATTATTGCCTCTGTATACATCAAAATGTCTTTTAAAAAGTCCAGGAAACTCACCCATAGTTTCCTGTTTATTCCTTATTTTCTTTATGTATTAATATCTGACAGAATGATGAATAGTTTTGGAGAGGTGAAGACCCACCTGATCTAAATGTGGTCCCACAACTTCCGTCTATCTCTGACCTCTTTGGAAGAAACTTATTATTTATTCCATTGATTTATTATTATTCCATTGATTCTTAAACTAGGCTTTTCTTCAGGCAGTGATACACACAGGAAAATTAGGTTTCCAGACACTCTCTTTATAAACCAGGTGTTCCTTAGTTCTTTCACAATTTTCTTATTAGCATGGTTAATTCAATATAAGTCCCATCCCCCATGACTAAATTGTACTTCATGCAGTAAGCAAGTAGGTAGTGAACGAATGAGTCCATCTTTTTCTGAGTTTCTTGTGTACCTTACTAGTTCTTCACTTCTTTGGGTCACTTTGCCCATGAAGATTTCAATAAAATTGTCTCCAATTGCCATAACGATATAGTGGGAAACAAAGCAGTATATAGTATTTTCTCCGATTTCCCCTGACTCCAATTTCTAGCTTCTATTAAAATGTTTCTGATTTGTCTTTCTTTTCCTATATAAAAGAAAGACAAATCTATTCTATTCCTACATTTTTGTATAATCCCTCACCACTCAAAATGAATAGCCCCCAATTATTTAGCTCCTCAAAGCATCTTAGACTCAAACTTATGTTTAACACATTTTGCTAAAGGTTCATGATAATTGTACAGCAAATTACTTAAAATTGTATATTAGACATCCCTGGGCTTAAAAGAGCTTGACTTATTCTTGTCACCAGTGTTAATCTCCCACCAATCTCCAGGGCTGTTCTCTCTCTGAATCTTCATCCCCCTTTGTGTAGCTCACTCATCTTCAACATCTTGGTAAATGTCTTAGGCAAAGCATTTTTATTACCTATGAGCATTATCCCTGCAGCCTCATCTTTATGACCTAGTGCTGGTGTTCCCCTCACAGACACCAAGTTCTGCCTGAGAGGAATTGTATGATTGGCTCTTAAGGAAACCATCTTTTTCTCTTTAAGCACTTGGAAAACGTTCCCTATTCTATTTGCAGTTGTTGTTTTCAGCTAGAATTTTCTTCTTTATTTCTTGCAATCTGTTTTAATATTTGTTCCATATGGCTGAAATCACAGCTACTGAGTTGACCTTCATCTGTTTCAATAAAGGAGAGATAATTCTTGTCTTCATTCCATTCTGCTTCTATGTGGAGCGTAGTTGGATGACACCTCGCATGCTCTGGCCAGTGAAGAAGTTTTACTCTTTCTGAATTTCCTTTTGGGCTGGTTATGGTGGCTTATGCCTGCAGTCCCAGCATTTTAGGAGGCCGAGGTGGGAGTATTGCTTAAGGCCAGGAGTTTGAGACCAGGCTGGGAAACATAACGAGACCCTGTCACTACAAGAAATTAGCCATGGGTAGTGATGCACACTTGTGTTTCTAGTTACTTAGGAAGCTGGGGCAGGAGGATCATCTGAGCCCAGGCGTTCGAGGTTGCAGTGAGCTATGATAGTGCCACTGCACTCTAACCTGAGTGACAGAGAAAGAGAGACTCTGTCTCTAAAAAAGAAAAAATAGTATTTTCCCTTTAGGTTCAGACAAAAAATGCTCTCCCAGGATAACTGCTGCAGGAGTTACTTATGTGGGTGCCCCATCCTCCTGAGTTCCCTTGGACATTTAGCCAAGGGTAAGTCTAACTAGGGTCTTTTCTAGCTTTTTCTAAACTGACTTCATTCTTCCTCTTGCTAATCCCCAGTTCTCCCTGGCTTTCTTTACTTCTTTTCCCCTGAGATATCTCATGTTTTTTCCATATACCATTCGCATTAGTTCATTATTGTCCCTCACCATATCGTATGGCACCTTCTTAGCTTAACCATACATCTTTATTCATTAATGGATGTCAAAGCTCCACTTTTATACTTTACATCCAGCTGATAGTTCTTGTCAATAGACCAAAGAAATATAATACACAAACAACAAGAATAGGATTGTATAATTAATTCATTTAACAAACATTTATCATGAACTACAGTGTGTGACACATTTTGGTAAGCGCTGCATGAGATTCATGACAAAATTGATATAAATCCTGCCTCCAGTAAGTTTATAGTTCAGTAGGAGGAAAAATAAAACATACATGATGGAAAAACCATAACAGAAATTGGACAGTGTCAAGGGCGTTAAATTGGTACACATAAAGTACAGTCCTGTGTTGCTTAACGATGGGGATGCATTCTGTGAAATGCATCTTTGGGTGATTTTCTCTTTGTGGGAACAACACAGAGTGCACTTACACAAACATAGATCGTAGAGCCTACTACATGCCTGGGCTATGTGGTATGGCCTAGTGGTCCCGGGCTGCAAACCTGTATAGCATGTTATTGTACTGAATACTGTAGGCAACTGTAACACAATAGTAAGTATCTATATATCTAAACAGAGCTAAACATAGAAAAGTTACCTTAAAATTATGGTATTATACTCTTATGAAACCACCGTCATGTTTGTGGTTTATCATTGATCAAAACATCATTATGTGGCATATGACTACTGAAGAAACAAAAGTTTATGAATCTTCTAAATGACCTCCCGTCGCTGTGGACGTTTATTCAGAACTTAATACTTGGAAGGCTAATTTCTTGCTAGGGTGTCTGGATCTAACAAAGCAATTAAGAAAAGGGATCCCTCATGTTGATGTTTCTGAATGCCTCTGTTTTTCTGACCGTCAGAGAAATCGTATCTTCTTCAGAGATTTCATCAGCATAGAAGATGGAAAGGACATTTGACGTGGCTTAAAAAAATCCCTGGGTGCAAATTCTGTTTGCTACCGAATAGAATCATGACTAATATAGCCACACGCTAATTATCTTATTTAACTCCTCTGAAAGCCATCTGTATAATGAGAAGAACAGCAGAATTGTTGTGATCAAACAAATTAAGTGAAAATGTTTCAAAAAGTATAAAGCACTTGGAATTAGGTGTATTGTTAATATAACTAAATGAAAAATCTGCAAATATACATGAGAAAATAGAACTCCAGCTTTAAACAACAAAGAACTGTGAAAATATGAGTGGGAGAGTCATCATTCTGCCCATTTTGAATGGCTTCCTTTAGATTTGCTTACATCTATCCTCATGGACAATTTTTTGCTGTACATATGATTTTTCCTGTTTTGTTTGTGCTACATGCAACATTTATCCTTCCAAGAGTATTCAGGATGCATAGTGATTTGTTCATTTTTAGGCTATGCATGAAGACTCATTTAACTCAGATATAGAGTTGCTTTTAAGAAATGCACAGAATATAGTAGCTAGGCCAACATGAGGTCCTCAGTAGATAATATAAGTAGTGATATAATAAGGCTTTGCCTATACACATTTTTTTCATCATAAAGCCCACATTATGGCTATAAAATACACTCTAGTGATCTTAAGTAGCTAAAAAAATTCTAATACAGAATGTGCTTTTTATGTTCATCAATTGATTAATATAAACAAAATTTGCTGAGAGAAGGTAAGAAAGAATTATAATCACCATCATAGTCGCACCTTGTATATTAAAAGTAATTCTAAGTAATTATTGATGTACACCTCTCCAAAATCTTATCATAATTTATAGCCTAATTATTGTCCTTTACACCTGGAAATAGTATCAAGCATTTGGCACGTTCCTCTTAATTTGATTTCAATCCTCCAAGCCACGATGTTATTTTGTCTACTTCTACTACACTGACAGAAAAGAGAGTTTTATAACTTCTTCCTCTGGCCTGTTGAAATATTTAACAAAGAAACTTTCTTTTCATTGTTAATTTTACTTTTGATCATTTCTTTTATGTTAAAATCATAACTGAAGACAGTAATGGACTATCATTATCTTTAAAATAACATGTAATACATCCTCAGATAACTAAATTATTGTTTTTATTCTTCATATCCTCCTTTACTTTTCTCTCAAGTGCAGGATGAAACTCACCCTTAATGTGACTTACCCTTGTCTACTCTTTCCCCTTACCAGGTGTATATAAAACCTGTGGCTATGCACTGAAAGCTCCCAGTTCCAATACTTCTCTAGCCACAGCCGTGCTCTTTGACAAGGCTAAGGCAGATACAATCTGTCACTTAGCATCATTCTATTATGTGTGTACATGTATACATGTGTATTTGTATATACACAACTCTTTCCTGCTTCACAAAAATGAACAAATGGTGCTACTTCTGGTACTGGTAGTGTGGTGTGGGATGATTGTCTTCTCAAGACAATGAGTATAAGCTGGAAAAAAAATTTAAATAAAATTTAAGGGCACAGGTAACAGACTAAAGGTAGGCAACAACTTGAAAGTGTTTAGTCAGGAATCACAGATACTTCATTGGTTAAGAATGATTTGTGGTCTTACACTGTGGCCATGTCTATACCTTCCACAAATAGACAACTAAAACCCACAGCTTTAGTAAGCATAGAGGGTAGGGTCAGTTTGGAGTTGGTTGCAGAGCAGTGAAAAGTTTAACATGAAGATTTTGGAAATGAGAGCTAAGAGATTTATAGAAGTACAGATATGAAGTGCTTCGTGTATGCCTGTCTGACTGATAAACAACACACATCTAAGTGAGACTCCAGGGAACCTAGCAAGCTTGAAGAGCCATACAAACATGCTGTTTGCCTTTGAATATATTCTTCACATTTAGGATAGCTAAAACTAAAAAGACTTACAATGTCAAGTGTTGGCAAGTTGTGGAGCAACTGAAACCCTCATATGCTGTTAGTGGGAATTTAAAACAATGCAGCCACTTTGAAAATTATGTTGGCAGTTTCTCAAAAAGTCAAAAATAAACTTGCCATATGACCCAATGATTCTATTACCCAAGAGATATAAAAACCTGTATCCACTAATCAAATGTATGCAGATGTTTATCATAGCATTATTCATAATAACCCCAAGCTGAAAAGAACACAGGTCCATGAATTGCTGAATGGATAAACAAAATGTAAGTTATCTATACAATGAGCTGCTGCTCAGCAGTAGAGAAAGAACAAGCTATTGAAACACGAATAATACAGAGAAAACTAAGAAACATCATGCTAGGTGAAAGAAGCCAGGTACAAAAGCCTACATGCTCTATGATTCCATTTATATGATGTTCTAGAAGAGATAAAACTGTAATGACTCGAAGCAGACCAGTGGTTCCAAGTTGAATGCTGGTGGCCTGTATTGATTGTCAAGGGGTATCAGGGAATTTTTCTGGGTGATAGAAATGTAATTAAACTTGATAATCATGGTAGTGATTTACCAGGTCTTCAAACTACAAATTTAAAACGGGCAGGTTTTTATTGTATGAAAATTATATCTCTATTATCTCTATAAGCTTTAAAAAATGGATTAAAGAGCTTTATCTTATTTCCTAGTAATTTCTGTAAGTGAACTGTGGTGTGTAGAGGCCTCTAATTTTTTTTTATTTTAAAGTCTTACTTTATGATTTCTAAATTGCTATTCATTACTACTCATGCAGTTCTTTCTATTTTCTCCTTATTTATCTCAAAATCTGTTCCAGTCTCTGGGAAAACCATAAAAATGCTTGTATAGAGCTATAGAAATAAAATTAAAATCTGAGATCCAGATTTATTTATATTATATATTTATAATATATTATAAATTTAATTTATTAAAGACAATTATTGATGACATAATCGTTTATGATCTACTATGATTTCTTATACTTTTTCTTCTGTATTTTTCAAGCATTCTTTACCTCATAAGATACACTTGTAAGAAGACATCTTAAATTTACGTTGAAATGCAATTTTTTGGCCATTATAGCATTTAGACAGCCATTTTATGTTTAATTTTTCCCAATTCCCAATGGAATACCTATGGGAATTCAGAAAATGACGATAATTTGTAACTACATCTTAAACTAATTCTGACAGTCAACATATTGCCAGACCATAGGGAGCATTTTCACTAATTAAAAATGTATGAAACATAAATGAGAATTAGAATGTGAAAGAGAGATTGGCATATGGTTTTCACCTGAGGTAAAGTAAATATTCTTTCCTGAAGAATAAAGAATATAAAATTTCTCACATAACATCTTTGCCCGTGAATCAGAAACTCAAGCCTTTTCAGCCTCAAACGGGAAACCCATTATTCTACTGCAATTACTTATTATTTTGAAGTAGTGAGACACTGCCCCTTACCCACTCCAAAATTTCTCTTAGTCAAGTAGCTTCAGAGATTGCAACCCTCAGAAAACAATGAGTTAGACAAAGCAAGTGAAACTTGTGATGCTTTGTGATGCTTTGATGCTTTGTATATTGTTCTGAGGAGGGAAATGCCACAAAGCATCCTGCATCAAATATTTTTGTATATTCTACCAATGGTTTATGTTTTCTGAAAAAAAGAAGAAGTAAAAGTATTTTTAAATATATCACTAATTAGGTAAAGGGAAAGCCAAGCTACAAAACCTGACTGCTGTCAAATACTAAATCCGTCTCCTTTTAAAGACTTGGAAAGAATCATACCACACAAAAAAATAATGATTTTACAAATAAACCAAGCTTTAAAAAAAGGAGAACATGAAGCCATTACAAGAGAAGAGATTAAAGAAAAACAGAAATGTTAAGGAAGATGAATGCTATAAGGAAACTAGACAAGAAAATCCAGCACCTGAATTTAAAAACCTCCATTAGAAGACAGAATTTGAAATTCAGAATCTTGAATCAGGGATATAAAGGTCAAATTTGAGAAGCTGCCTTATGATGCAGGGGAAAATAACAAAAAATTGGAGGGAAGTTAAAGATGATAGTAATAGGAGGATAATGAATAAAAATACAATTTCAGAATTATGAATTCCTCGAGAAATAAATCAAAACAGTTGGAATAGAGGCAGAAACACTAATATATAACTAAATAACACTTGACTTGTTGAAAGTATAACTGAGAATCTAGGCATTAAAAAGAAAAGTTCTGAATTCCATAGATACCTAGAAAAAAATTAAACTGTGAAAAAATAAACATCTCAAACACATCTTTAAATATAAGGAAACAACACTAAGATATCACTACACACATATCAGAATAGTTAAAATGCAAAAGGAGAAAAAAGCCCTGATAATACCAAAATCGATGAAAATTCTGAGCAAAAGGAACACTCATTCACTGCTGGCAGAAAAGCAAAATGGTACAGCTACTGTGGAAGACAGTTTGGCAGTTTCTTACAAAGCTAAACATAGTCTTAACATGCAATCCAGCCGTTGCACTCTAAGTATTTACCCAATGGATTTGAAAACGTTATGTCCATACAAAAACCTGCACATAACTACATATAGCAGCTTTATTCATAATTATGAAACACTGGAGGAAACCAAGATGTCCTTTAGTAGGTGAATGTGTAAACAAACTGTAGTACATCCATACAATGGAATGGTATTCAGAAATTAAAAATAAATAAGATAATTTTGATGGCTCCAAAATGGCTGAGTAGAAGTATCTGGCACACACCTCCTTCACAAAGAACAAAAATAGCAGTAGATAACCACACTTTGACCAGATCATCTAAGAGAGAACACTGGAATTCAACAGAGCAGCAACAAGTAACACCTAAGGCAAGGAAAGAGAGGGAAATGAAAGAGCCTGTCAGCCAGGATTGTCTAAAAGCCTGGAGAGTCTTCCCCGTGTGGGGAATGAGTGAGAGACCCCCAGAATGTCACATTCAAATCATGGACTCCTGCCATCCTAGCCAAGAAAGAGCCCCTCAACTCTTGCAGACCCTGAGACTAACACAGGGAATTGCCTGGAGACCATACAACAGCACTGCTTCAAAAAGGGGGTTCAGCCTGGATCCCCCAACCCCTTTGAATCCTAAGCAGCTATAGCATGGTGCCATTTTAAAAGCCCAGACCCACCAGACTGCATCCTACCCTGGGAACCAAGAGCCCCTGCACCGCCATATCCCTGGTGCCCCCATTGACATCCTCTGCCTGCAGCCACTGCCACCGCCAGCTGCTGCTGCCAGGACTAAAGCATGAACCATTGGCAGCAACCCTGCTACCCTCAGCAGTGGGTCTGCCACACATTTTCACACTTCTTGAAGACAAGCTCCCATGCCTGAATCTGACACTACTGCACATTGTTGCCACTGGATCACCAATGGCAGTGACCCCAACCTCCCAGCAGAGGGGCCACCACACATTTGGACATGCCATGAGGACAGTTTTTCCTGCCTGTAGCCACCAGTTGGGGTTGAAGCACATGCTCCCCAGCTGCCTGTCTATGACTGCTGCCACTCAAAGCAAACTTGCCCTCTCTAGCAGCAGGGCTAAAATGCTGCCACTGCTGTTCCACCCAAGCCCTCCACCAGAGGCCTCGTGATGACCCTGTCTACCACAGGTAGCATCCACATGCACCACTGGTGGACCTGAAGATAGGCCTTCCGGGCCAGGTTCTCCTCCCTCAGTGCCTGTGCACGTTGTCCAGGAGCCTTGAGACTTCCCTGCCCATCCAATCACTGATGGCACCTGAGCACTGCTCCCAGGGGCCTGAGGACAGATCTACTTAATCCACTACTACCACCATAGCTGGCACCCACCTGCATGTGCCACCTGCAGGCCTTGGGACTGGCCTATCCAGCCTGATGCAGCCACCACCAACACCAGTGTGGACCACTTGGTGGGTAGAGGGTTGTCCTACTACTGCTACTGTCATTGCCCACACCACAGCCTGCTGCCCAGGGGCCTGAGGGCCTTTCCACCCACCTGGCCCACTACTACCACAGCCGACAACTGAGCAAGCAGCCTAGAGTCCCAGGAATCAGCTTACCTGGACCCACTAACCTCAGTGCCAGCATATGCTACCCTGGGGCCCAAGGACAAACACTCTAGGCCTGCCCACTGCCACCACTGGGACCTGAGAACTGGCCTACCTGGCATTCTCATCCCTAGCAAAACTTCACTAAAGCCTTCATTAACAACTGCACACCAAGCCATTGAGGAAATCACAGATACCAACGATGATGTTTACAGCCAAAGAAATTATATGGAGACCACACTACTGCATGCACCTTGAATCAAAGCCAAAGTGCTGTACTCATCCAACACTGTATATACATCTCCAGGAAAAAGTCCTGCCCTACAAAAGCAAATTAAAAAAAAAAATAGAAAAAGTAACTGTTACAACAAGTACACCAATATCAATGTGAGGACATAAGAAACAAAAATATAAGGAAATAAAACACCTCCAAAGAACACAATAATTCTCTGGCAACAGATTCCAAAGAAAAAGAAGTTTATGAAGTGCTGGAAAAAGAATTCAAAATAGTAATATTAAAGAAGTCAATGAGATTCAAGAGAACAGAGATAAGCAATACAAGGAAATTAGAAAAATAACTCAGGATATAAATAAGAAATTTACTGAAGAGATAGATATTACTAAAAAGAACCAAACAGAAATCCTGGAGCCAAAGAATTCATTGAATGAAGTAAAAAATATATGCAACATCTTCAACAGACTAGATCAAGCAAAAGAAAGAATTTCAGAATCTGAAGACATGTCTTTCAAAATAATCTAGTCAGACAAAACTTTTTAAAAAAATTTAAAAAGTATACATAACATAGAAGACACCATAAAGCCATCAAACATTCACATTTTTAGTGTTCCAGAAGGCAAAGAGAAAACCAAATGTATAGAAATACTATTTAACCAAAGAATAGCCAAAATCTTGCCAAATCTACCAAGAGTTTTAGCCATTCAAGTACAGAAAGCTCAGGGATTTCCAAATAGATACAGTTCAAACTCATTAGACTAACAGTGGATTTCTCAGCAGAAGCCTTACAGGCCAAGAGAGAATGGGATGATAAATAAAAAATGCTGAAAGAAAAAAACTGGCAGATAAGGATACTATATGCAGCAAAGTTATCCTTCATAAATGAAGGAGAAATAAAGTCTTTCCCAGATAAGCAAAAGCTGAAGATTCCTTACCATTAGACTGGCCTTAAAAGAAATGCTTAAGGAGCCCTACATCTGGAAACAAAAGAATAATATCCACCATTATGAAAACACATAAAAGTATAAAACCCACTGGTAGAGCAAACACACAAATATGGAAAAGAGGGCTCAAATATTTCCATTAAAGAAAACCACAAAATCACAATGAAAAACAGTAAGAGAGAAAGAAAGGAACAAAGAAAATATAAAACAACCAGAAATCAATTAATAAATTACAGGAATAAGACCTCACATATCAATAATAACCTTGGATGTAAACAGATTAAACTTTACATTTAAAAGACATAAATTGGGCCAGGCATGGTGGCTCACGCCTGTAATCCCAGCGCCTTGGAAGGCCGAGGTGGGCGGATCACGAGGTCAAGAGCTCGAGACCATCCTGTCTAACACAGTGACACCCAGTCTCTATTAAAAAAATAGACGGGCCTGGTGGCGGGTGCCTGTAGTCCCAGCTACTCAGGAGGCTAAGGCAGGAGAATGGCGTGAACCAAGGAAGCAGAGCTTGCAGTGAGCCGAGATTGCACTACTGCATGCACTCCCAGCCTGGGTGCCAGAGCAAGACTTCATCTCAAAAAAAAAAAGACATAAATTGGCTGTATAGATTTCTTTTTCAAAAAAAGCATGACCCAGTAAAATACTGCCTACAGGAATTCATCATCTGTAAAGACACATATAGACTGTAAAAGGATGAAAAAAGATATTCTCTGAAAATGAAAACCAAAGCAGACAAGAGTAGCTATATTTGCATTAGATAAGGCAGACTAAGATAGACTAAAACACAGTAATAGGTAGAAATTTCAATACCTCATTTTCATCACTGTACAGATCACTTAGATAGAAAATAACCCAAATTGGATTTAAATTGCACATTAGGTTAAATAGACCTAACAGACATCCATAGGGCATTTTATCTAACAGCTACAGAATACACACTATTCTCATCAACACATAGAACATTCTCCAGGATAGACCATGGTTGGACACAAAACAAATCTCAAGAAATTTTTTAAAATCAAAATAATATGAAGTATCTTCCCAGACTATAATGAAATAAAACTGGAAATCAATAACAAGAGAAACTTGGGAAATTGTACAACTACATGTAAATTAAACAACATGCTCCTGAATTACCACTGGGTCATGGAATAAATTAAGGAGAAAATTTCTAAAAATTGAAACAAATTAGAATTGAAGTGCAACATACTGAAACCTACGGGATACAGCAAAAGTAGCACTGGGAGAAAAGCTTATAGCAATAAATGTCTACATCTAAAAAGTAGAAAGATTTCATATAGACAATCTAATGGTGTACTTTAAGGAAATGGAAAAGCAATAACAAACCAAACCCAAATTTAGTAGAAGGAAAGAAATAATAAAAGAGCAGAACTAAACAAAATAGAGACTAAAAAAAATACAAAAGATTAATGAAACAAAAACGTGGTGTTTTAAAAGATAAACAAAATGAATAAACCACTGGCTAGACTAACCAAGGAAAAAAGAGAGAAGACTCAAATAAACAAAATTAGAAATGAAAAAGGAAGCATTACAACTGATACCAGAGAAATACAAAAGATCATCAAAGACTATTACGAACAGCAATATGCTAAGAAACTGGAAAACCTAGAAGAAATAGACAAATTCCCGGACAGATACAGCCTACAAAAATTGAATCAGGAAGAAGTTGAAAACCTGAAGAGACCAATAATGAGTAGATATTCAATCAGCAATTAAAAGTCTCCCATCAAAGAAAAGGCCCAGACAAGATGGCTTCACTGCCAGGTTCTACCAAACTTATAAAGAAGAAATAACGCAAATTCTTGTCAAACTATTTCAAAAAATTGAAGAGAAGAGAATCCCCTTTAACTCATTATCTGAGGCCATCATTACCCTGTTACTGAACCCAAGATACAACAAAAAAGAAAATCACAGGCCAATATCCATGATGAACATGAATGTAAAAACCCTAAACAAGCTACTAGCAAACTGAATCTAACAACATATCAGAAAGATAATACACTATGATCAAGTGGGATTTATTCCCTCAATAAGGGATGGTTTAACATATGCCAATCAATAAGTGTGATAAATCACATCAACAGAATGTAAGACAAAAACTGTATGATTATCTCAATAAACACAGAAAGTGCATTTGGTAAAATTCAACAAACTGTCAACAAACTAGGTATAGAAGGAACCTATTTCAACGTAATAAAGGCTTTATCTGACAAATTCACTGACTTCATACTGAATAAGAAAAACTGAAAGCTTTTCATCTAAGAACAGTAATAAGACAAGGATGCCCACTTTCACCACTCCTACTCAACATAGTACTGGAAGTCCTAGCCAGAACAATCAGGCAGGAAAAAAAGAAAATAAGTCCTCCAAATTAGAAAAGAGAAAGTCAAATTGTCCTTTGCAGATAACATGATCTTATATTATAATTAGAAAAACTTAGACTCTATCAAAAACTCTTTGATCTGATCAATAAATTCAATAAGTACCAGGATACAAAAATCAACACTAAAAAATTAGTAGCATTTGTATACACAAATAATGAACTAGTTCAGAAAAAAATCAAGAAGGCAATTCTATTTAAAATAGCTACCAAAAAACCCCACATCTAAATAAATTTAACTAAGGAAGTTAAAAACCTCTACAAGAAAAGCTACAAAACACTGATGAAAAGAAAAGGACATAAGCAAATGGAGAGACAATTTATGCTTATGAACCAGAAGAATTAATATTGTTAAAATAATCATATTAAACAAAGCAATCTACAGATTCAATGCAATCTCTACTAAAATACCAGTGTCATTTTTCACAGAAATTGAAAAAAAAATCCTAAAATTCATATGGAGCTAACGAATAGTTCAAATAGCCAAAGCAATCCTGAGCAATACAAATAAAGCTGGAGACATCTCACTACCTGACTTCAAAGTATATTACAAGGCTTTAGTAAGCAAAACTGTATGGTACCAGTTTGAAAACATATAGATGAATGGAACACGATGAGAACCTAGAAATAAATCCACATATTTACAACCAAATGATTTTTGATAAAGGTGCCAAGAGCATACCTTGGGGAAAGGACACCCTCTTCAATAAACAATGCTGGAAAATTGGATATGCATATGTAGAAGAATGAAACTTGACCCCTGTCTCTCAACATATAAAAAAATCAACTAAGTACAGATTAAAGACTTAAACATAAGACCTGAAACTAGAAAAAAACACTTTATGACATTGGTCTAGGCAAAGATATTATGACTAGTACCTCAAAAGCACAGGCAACAAAAACAAAAGTATGCAAATGAGACTATATTAAACTAAAAGGCTTCCACGCAGCAAAGGAAACAATCAACAGAGTGAAGAGACAATCTGTTGGATGGCAGAAAATATTTGCAAACTATTCATCCGACAGGGACTAATATTGAGAATATATAAGGAACTCAACTCAGCAGTACAAATACAAATAATCCTTTTAAGAAGTGGGCAAAGCACATGAATAGACATTTTTCAAAAGAAGACATACAAATGGCCAATACGTTAATAAAAAATACACAACATCACCAATCAGAGAACTGCAAATCCAAAACCACACTGAGATTCTATCTTACCTTAGTTAGAATGAGTATTGTTTTAAAAATAACAGATGTTGATAATAATGTGGAGAAAGGAATCTCTTTTTTTTTTCTTTTAGAGACGGATTCTCGCTCTGTCAACCAGGCTGGAGTGCAGTGGCACCATCTCGGCTCGTTGCAAGCTTCGCCTCCCGGGTTCATGCCATTCTCCTGCCTCTGCCTCCTGAGTAGCTAGGACTACAGGCGCCCGCCGCCACGCCAGGATAATTTTTTTGTATTTTTAGTAGAGACGGGGTTTCACTGTGTTAGCCAGGATGATCTGATCTCCTGACCTCGTGATCCGCCCGCCTCAGCCTCTCAAAGTGCTGGGATTACAGGCGTGAGCCACCGCGCCCGGCGGGAGAAAGGGATTTCTTATACACCACTGGTAGGAATGTAAATTAGTACAACCACCGTGGAAAACAGTATGGAGATTTCTCAAAAAACTAAAAATAAGACTACCGTACAATCCAGCAATCCCACCAGTGGGTATTTATCCAAACGGAAAAAAGTCAGTATATCAAATGGATATCTGTACCCCCATGTTCATTGCAGCACTATTCCTAATAGCAAAGATGTGAAATCAACCTAAGTGTATATCAGTGGAAGAATGGAATAAATAAAATCTGATATATCTATATATACACAATGGAATACTATTTGTCCTAAGAAAGAATGAAATCATGTCATTTGTGCAACGAAGATGGACTGGAGGTCATTATGTTAACTGTAATAAGCCAGGCACAGAAATACAAACATTGCATGTTCTCACTCATATGTGAAAAACTGAAAAGTTGATGTCATAGAGGTAGAGAGTGCAATAATAGTTACCAGAGACCAGGAATGGTGTGTGGGTCACAGGTGGGAGTGAAGAGGGGCTGGCAAATGGGTATAAATGTACAGTTAAGTAGAAAAAGTTCCCTGTCTGATAGCCAAGTAGGGTGAATACAGTTAGCAACAATGCATTGTGGATTTCAAAATAGCTAGAAAAGAAAATTTGAAATGTTCCTAACTCATAGAAATGATAAATACTTGAAGTAATGGATATTCTAAATACCCTGACTGATCATTACACCTTCTATGCATGTAACAAAATATTACATGCACTCAATAAATGTGTACAAATATTATGTATTAATAAAAAGTAAATGAAATTACAATTTAGAAAGAAAGAAATTAGCTATCAAGCCACAAAAAGGGATAATTCTTTAAATGCATGTTGCTAAGTGAAAGAAGCCAGACTTACAAGTCTACATACGGTAGGATTCAAATTATGTGACATTCTGGAAAAAGTAAAACAATAGTGACAGTAAGATCAGTGGTTTCCAGAGTTGCAGAAGAAGGAAGTGTTGAATAGGTGAAGAACAGGAGATGTTTTGGGATAGTAAAATTATTCTGTATTATATTGTAATGTATAATGCATTTATTAAAATCTGTAGAATTTTGTAGCACAAAGAATGAACACTAATGTATGCAATTAAAAAATCCTTTGGGAGGTCAGCATATCCCAAGATGAAATGCAAAATGTAACAAAACAATCTAACTGTATTACATATGTATGAAATAATCTCACTGAAAGGAGTGGGAATAAGAATTTCTGAACTAAGTAACTTTGAAAATGCCAGAATTTTAAGATTAAATGCAAATGAACCTGCACATAGACACTGTAGTTTAGTAGATAAATTTGATTCCTACAAAGCTACAGGTTAGCAATACTGATACCACCATACATAAAGAATTAAACAGCTATATAAATAGATGCCAGGTAGTGGAAACCAGATTTTTCACTGTTTGAGTGGAAAGTCACAGACAAACAACAGGAAGAAGCTAGAATGACCAATGTAGTAATGGATTTGAGTTAGACATCAATATGAACTCACATTTAGCTTAATGTTGACGTAGATGTTTACATATAGAAATATTTATAGATATGTATACATACATGGTTTAGTGTACACACATATGTTTCCTTGCTCTGTCAGCTGAGAGAGCCTAGAAATAAAAGCATCTCAATATCAGTGAGCATACCTAGCACCCAGATCTTGGTTTCTAATACAATTTTCCAATAAAAGGAACTAGGGCTCTGGAGAGGAACGGCTGATTCTTTGACAAGGGCTAGAAATATGCAGACTGAGCCTGGGGCATTTTATAGTACCAGAAAGAAAGAAATGTTCACCAAAAAAATAAAAAGGAAGGAAGAAAGAAAAAAGGAAGGAAGGAAGAAAGGAAGGGGAAAGGAAAAAAAGAAGGAAGAAAGAAAAAAAGACTCACATTGAAGGGAGTGTCAAAAGGGACAGCATCTAAATGAAAGAACTCTCAATGGTCAGGGTTGGAACAATCTAAACCACAAACGAAACAAAGTG
Source organism: Hylobates moloch (assembly GCF_009828535.3). Classification (NCBI taxonomy): domain Eukaryota; kingdom Metazoa; phylum Chordata; class Mammalia; order Primates; family Hylobatidae; genus Hylobates; species Hylobates moloch. The sequence continues at coordinate 134,538,653 of NW_026652276.1, forward strand.
GTATTGGATTATTACCTTATGTAAAATTAATATCAATGAATCCATACAGATATAAATAAATGAACAAATACATAAATACATTGAAGGAAAGAGGCAAATTTATAAAGATGAAATCCTAATAAATTATGTAGATACTCCTCCCTCAAGAAGATGGAACGTAACTCCCCACCCACTAAGTGTGGGCTGCACACAGTGAGTTCCTTCCAGAGTGCAGCATAGAAACGGGGGAAGTAAGAGTAACTTTTCAGTTAAGAAGCCTGACAAAAACTACCTTGGCCAGGTGATCCAGGTTACCATAAGCAGTGATGAGTCATGCTGAGAGTGTGCACCCTTGACATGATGTGATGAGAATGGCATTCTGTGTCTGTAGTCTTCCTTTCCAAACCCCATAACCCCAGGCTAATCATGAGAAAAGCATCAGACCAATCCCAATTCAGGGATATTGTAAAAACTATTTAACTAGTACTCCTTTATACAATGTTATAAGAAAAACAATAAGGAAAGTCTGAGAAACTGCTGCAGCCTAGATCCTTGAACAACAGTTGATCCTTGAACAACACAAGGGTTAGGAGCGCTGACGCCCTGTGCAGTGGAAAATCCACTTATAATTTTTTTTTACTAAGATAAAAATATAACAAATTTATTCAACCAAAGTTTTACATGACACAGTAGATGTTAGAAATGAAGACCCAAAGACCCAGGGAAAACTATGTATTTTTATGAACAATCATGCAAAACTGTAACTGGAGGAAAAAGGCATACGATCCTGTGGTAAAATAAACTTATTAGGAAGGACTGTTTGTTCAGATTCTCCTTGGACTCTAGGTACAAGACAGGACTGGTCTGAATGAGGGTCCTAAGATCTACTTTCTGGGAAAGTAACTGTGAGAATTCTTTTATGGCCATACTTCATGGGAAAAAGGGAGAAAATCGGTAAACAATATTGCTACTTCTGTGGATATTGAGTAAATGATGTGGACAATCACATCCAAAAATAAATTATAAATAGATTAAGGACTTTGGGGTGGGGAAAACTTTATCATATAAGACTTTTTTTATTATACTTTAAGTTCTGGGGTATATGTGCAGGAAGTGCAGGTTTGTTACATAGGTATACATGTGCCATGGTGGTTTGCTGCATCCATCAACCCATCATCCACATTAGGTACTTCTCCTAATGCAATCCCTCACCTAGCCCCCCACCCCCCACAGGCCCCAGGGAATGATGTTCCCCTCCCTGTGTCAATGTGGTCTCATTGATCAACTCCCACTTATTAGTGAGAAGATCCAGTGTTTGGTTTTCTGTTCTTGTGTTAGTTTGCTGAGAATGATGGTTTCCAGCATCATCCATGTCCCTGCAAAGGAAATGAACTCATCCTTTTTTATGGCTTCATAGTATTCTGTAGTGTATGTGTGCTGCATTTTCTTTATCCAGTCTATCATTGATGGGCATTTGGGTTGGTTCCAAGTCTTTGCTATTGTGAACAGTGCCACAATAAACATACGTGTGCATGTGTCTTTATCCTTTGGGTATATACCCAGTAATGGGATCACTGGGTCAAATGGTATTTCTGGTTCTAGATCCTTGAGGAATCGCCACACTGTCTTCCACAATGGTTGTACTAATTTACACTCCCACCAACAGTGTAAAAGCTTTCCTATTTCTCCACATCCTTTCCAGCATCTCTTGTTTCCTGACTTTCTAATGATCGCCATTCTAACTGGTGTGAGATGGTATCTGATTGTGGTTTTGATTTGCATTTTCCTAACGACCAGTGATGATGAGCTTTTATTCATATGTTTCATGGCCGCATAAATGTCTTCTTTTGAGAACTGTCTGTTGGTTTCCTTTGCCCACTTTTTGATGGGGTTGTTTGTTTTTTCTTGTAAATTTGCTTAAGTTCTTTGTAGATTGTGGATATTAGCCCTTTGTCAGATGGATAGGTTGCAAAAAATTTTCTCCCATTCTGTAGGTTGCCTGTTCACTCTGAAGATAGTTTCTTTTGCTGTGCAGAAGCTCTTTAGTTTAGTCAGATCCCATTTGTCAATTTTGACTTTTGTTGCCATTGCTTTTGATGTTTTAGTCACGAAGTCTTTGCCCATGCCTATGTCCTGAATGGTATTGCCTAGGTTTTCTTCTAGGATGTTTATGGTTTTAGATCTTATGTTTAAGTCTTTAATCTATATTGAGTTAATTTTTGTATAAGGTGTAAGGAAGGGATCCAGTTTCAGTTTTCTGCTTATGGTTACCCAGTTTTCCCAACACCATTTATTAAATAGGGAATCGTTTTTGCATTGCTTGTTTTTGTCAGGTTTGTCAAAGATCAAATGGTATTAGATGTGTGGTGTTATTTCTGAGACCTCTGTTCTGTTCCATTGGTCTATATCTCTGTTTTGGTACCAGTACCGTGCTGTTTTTGTTACTGTAGCCTTGTAGTATATTTGAAGTCAGGTAGCATGAGGCCTCCAGCTTTGTTCTTTCTGCTTAGGATTGTCATGGGTATGGGGGCTCTTTTTTGGTTTCATATGAAATTTAAAGTAGTTTTTTCTAATTCTGTGAAGAAGGTCATTGGTAGCTTGATGGGGATGACATTGAATCTATAAATGACTTTGGGCAGTATGGTCATTTTCATGATATTGATTCTTCCTATCCATGAGCATGGAATGTTGTTCCATGTTTTTGTGTCCTCTCTTATTTCCTCGAGCAGTGGTTTATAGTTCTTCTTGAAAAAGTCCTTCACATCTCTTGTAAGTTGGATTCCTAGGTATTTTATTCTCTTTGTAGCAATTGTGAATGGGAGTTCACTCATGATTTGGCTCATGTCTGTTATGGTGTATAGGAATGCTTGGGATTGTTGCACATTGATTTTGTATCCTGAGACTTTGCTGAAGTTTCTTAACAGCTTAAGGAGATTTTGGGCTGAGACATTGGGGTTTTCTAAATATACAATCATGTCATCTGCAAGCAGGGACAATTTGACTTCCTCTCTTCCTATTTGAATACCCTTTACTTCTTTCTCTTGCCGGATTGCCCTGGCCAAAACTTCCAATATATGTTGAATAGGAGTGGTGAGAGAGGGCATCCTTGTCTTACACCACTTTTCAAAGGGAATGCTTCCAGTTTTTGCCCATTCAGTATGATATTGGCTGTTGGTTTGTAATAAATAGCTCTTACTATTTTGAGATATGTTCCATCAATGCCTAGTTTATTGAGAGTTTTTAGCATGAAGGGCTGTTGAATTTTGTTGAAGGTCTTTTCTGTATCTATTAAGATAATCATGTGGTTTGTCTCATTGGTTCTGTTTATGTCATGGATTATGTTTATTGATTTGTATATGTTGAACCAGCCTTGCATCTCAGGAATGAAGCCAACTTGATCCTGGTGGATAAGCTTTTTGATGTGCTGCTGGATTCAGTTTGCCAGTATTTTATTGAGGATTTTCACATCAATGTTCATCAGGGATATTGGCCTGAAATTTTCTTTTTTTGTTGTGTCTCTGCCAGGTTTTTGTATCAGGATGATGCTGGCCTCATAAAATGAGTTATGGAGGATTGCCTCTTTTTCTATTGGTTGAAATAGTTTCAAAAGGAATGGTACCAGCTCCTCTTTGTACCTCTGGTAGAATTTGGCTGTGAATCCATCTGGTTCTGGACTTTTTTTGGTTGGTAGACTATTAATTGCTGCCTCAATATCAGAACTTGTTATTGGTCTATTCAGGGATTAGACTTACTCTTGATTTAGTCTTGGGAGGGTGCATGTGTTAAGGAATTTATCCATTTCTTCTAGATTTTCTAGTTTATTTGCATAGAGGTGTTTATAGTATCCTCAGATGGTAGTTTGTATTTCTGTGGGATTGGTAGTGATATCCCCTTTATCATTTTTTATTGCATCTATTTGATTCTTCTCTATTTTTTACTTTATTAGTCTTACTAGCAGTCAATCAATTTTGTTGATCTTTTCAAAAATCCAGCTCCTGGATTCATTGATTTTTTAAGGGTTTTTATATCTCTATCTCCTTCAATTCTGCTCTGATCTTAGTTATTTCTTGCCTTCTGCTAGCTTTTGTATTTGTTTGCTCTGGCTTTCTAGTTCTTTTAATTGTGATGTTAGGGTGTTGATTTTAGATCTTTCCTGCTGTCTCTTGTGGGCATTTAGTGCTGTAAATTTTCCTCTACACACTGCTTTAAATGTGTCCCAGAGATTCTGGTACATTGTGTCTTCGTTCTCATTGGTTTCAAGGAACATTTTTATTTCTGCCTTCATTTCGTTATGTACCCAGTAGTCATTCAGGAGTAGGTTGTTCAGTTTCCATGTAGTTGTGTGGTTTTGAGTGAGTTTCTTAATCCTGAGTTCTAATTTGATTGCACTGTGGTCTGAGAGACTGTTTGCTGTGATTGCTGTTCTTTTACATTTGCTGAGGAGTGCTTTACTTCCAACTATGTGGTCAATTTTGGAATAAGTGTGATGTGGTGCTGAGAAGAATGTATATTCTGTTGATTTGGGGTGGAGAGTTCTGTAGACGTCTATTAGGTCTGTTTGGTCCAGAGCTGAGTTCAAGTCCTGGATATCCTTGTTAAATTTCTGTCTCGTTGATCTGTCTAATATTGACAGTGGGGTGTTAAAGTCTCCCATTATTTTTGTGCGGGAGTCTAAGTCTCTTTGTAGGTCTCTAAGGACTTGCTTTATGGATCTGGGTGCATATATATTTAGGATAGTTAGCTCTTCTTGTTGAATTGATCCCTTTACCGTTATGTAATGGCCTTCTTTGTCTCTTTTGATCTTTCTTGGCTTAAAGTCTGTTTTATCAGAGATTAAAATCGCCCTTTTTTGCTTTCCATTTGCTTGGTAGATCTTCCTCCATCCCTTTGTTTTTAGCCTATGTGTGTCTTTGCATGTGAGTTGTTCTCCTGAATACAGCACACCGATGGGTCTTGACTCTTTATCCAATTTGCCAGTCTGTGTCTTTTAATTGGGGCATTTAGCCCATTTACATTTAAGGTTAATATTGTTATGTGTGAATTTGATTCTGTCATTATGATGCTAGCTGGTTATTTTGCCCGTTAGTTAATGCAGTTTCTTCCTAGCATTGATGGTCTTTACAATTTGGCATGTTTTTGCAGTGGCTGGTACCAGTTTTTCCTTTCCATATTTAGTGCTTCCTTCAGGAGCTCTTGAAAGGCAGGTCTGGTTGTGACAATTTCTCAGCATATGCTTATCTGTAAAGGATTTTATTTCTCCTTCACTTATGGAGCTTAGTTTGGCTGGATATGAAATTCTTGGTTGAAAATTCTTTTCTTTTAGAATGTTGAATACTGGCCCCCACTCTCTCCTGGCTTGTAGAGTTTCTGAGGAGAGGTCCACTGTTAGTCTGTTGGGCTTCCCTTTGTGGGTAACCCGACCTTTCTCTCTGGCTGCCCTTAACATTTTTTCCTTCATTTCAACTTTGGTGAATCTGACAATTATGTGTCTTGGGGTTGCTCTTCTCGAGGAGTACCTTTGTGGTGTTCTCTCTATTTCCTGAATTTGAATGTTTGCCTGCCTTGCTAGGTTGGAGAAGTTCTCCAGGATAATATCCTGAAGAGTGTTTTCCAGCTTGGTTCCATTCTCCCCGTCACTTCCAGATACACCAATCAAATGTAGATTTAGTCTTTTCACATAGTCCCATATTCCCATATTTCTTGGAGGCTTTGTTTGTTTCTTTTTTCTGTTTTTTCTCTAAACTTCTCTTCTCACTTCATTTCATTCATTTGATCTTCAATCACTGATACCCTTTCTTCCATTTGATAGAATTGGCTATTGAAGCTTGTGAATGTGTCACATAGTTCTCGTGCCATGGTTTTCAGCTCCATCAGGTCATTTCACGTCTTTTCTACACTGTTTATTCTTGTTAGCCATTCATCTCATCTTTTTTCAAGGTTTTTAGCTTCCCTGCAATAGGTTCAAACATCCTCCTTTAGCTCAGAGAAGTTTGTTAAACTTCAGAAGTTTGTCTGAAGCCTACTTCTGTCAGCTCATCAAAGTCATTCTCCATCCAGCTTTGTTTCGTTGCTGGTGAGGAGCTGCAATCGTTTGGAGGAGTAGAGGTGCTCTGGTTTTTAGAATTTTCAGCTTTTCTGCTCTGGTTTCTCCCCATCTTTGTGGTTTTATCTACCTTTGGTCATTGATGTTGGTGACCTACAGATAGGGTTTTGGTGTGGATGTGCTTTTTGTTGATGTTGATGTTATTCCTTTCTGTTTGTTAGTTTTCCTTCTAACTGTCAAGTCCCTCAGCTGCAGGTCTGTTGGAGTTTGCTGGAGGTCCACTCCAGACCCTGTTTACCTGGGTATCACCAGCGGGGGTTTTAGAACAGCAAATATTGCAGAACAGAAAATATTGCTGCCTGATCCTTCCTCTGGAAGCTTTGTCCCAGAGGGGCACACACCTGTATCAGGTGTCAGTTGGCCCCTACTGGGAGTTGTCTCCCAGTTAGGCTACACGGGGGTCAGGGAACCACTTGAGGAGGAAGTCTTTCCATTCTCCGAGATCAAACACTGTGCTGGGAGAACCACTGCTCTCTTCAGAGCTGTCAGACAGGGACTTTTACATCTGCAGAAGTTTCTGCTACATTTTTTTCAGCTATGCCCTGCCCCAAGATGTGGAGACTATGGAGGAAACCAGCCTTACTGAGCTGCGGTGGGCTCCACCCAGTTTGAGCTTCCTGGGCCGCCTTGTTTACCTACTGAAGCCTCAGCAATGGTGGACACCCCTTCCCCTGCCAGGCTGCTGTCTCGCAAGTCAATCTTAGACTGCTTCACTACCAGTGAGCAAGGCTCCTCGGGCATGGGATCCGCTGAGCCAGGTGCAGGATATAATCTCCTGGTGTGCCATTTGCTAAGACCATTGGAAAAGCACAGTATTTGGGTGGGAGTGTCCCATATTTCCAGGTACCATCTGTCACATCTTCCCTTGGCTGGGAAAGGGAACTCCCCAAACCCCTTGCGCTTCCCAAGTGAGGCGATAACCCCGCCCTGCTTTGGCTTCCCTTCTGTGGGCTGCACCCACTGTCCAACCAGTCCCAATGAGATGAACCAGGTACCTCAGTTGGAAATGCAGAAATCACCCATATTCTGCATCGATCACACTGGGAGCTGCAGACCAAAGCTGTTCCTATTCAGCCATCTTGGAATGGAATCCTCGAAGCTGTGCATTAATTTTCAAATTTATAACACAAACATGAAACTACAGAACTCTGCATCTTCCCTATTCTGATTCTTAATGGCTGTCAAGGAAGTTTTCTTAATGCCCTTTAGGACTCGTTGTAAATACTGCTCTTAAAAAGGACTGCAATAGCCCACAGATGAACCACAGCCCTCGTGTGCATTCTTTCCCACAAACTATCATTTGTAGTTCTTCAATTTTTTCATATGCTGAGAGGATCTAAAACCACACTTAGATTGCAGTCCCAATGTGCACTTCTGTATTCTACCTTTGGTCCCACCACTTTTTTTTCATTTGTGCCATCATTTATTCTCTTCAAGTCACAGTGCTGTCTTCTCAGAAAAACGAGTTTGGACCATGGCATCTCTCATGCTCCTTCTAGGGCATTTACCCCTGGGCAAAGTGCCCTGACTCCTTCCTGGAAGCATCACACTTTGTGTAGCCTGAGCCCTCAACCATCATCATTATATTCCTCACCTGCAGAATAGCTTGGCAAAGGGAAATGCTTCATCTAAGACTGCACAATGCTTGTTCAGTAACTTGGCAGTGTCTCAACATGGGAGGTTCCCAGGCATCTTAAGAGAGCATTTCTCTCAGCTCAAATATTTGAGGTTTCTGATGTTATCTCTTTCTGATTGTTTCTTCCCTTAGAGTCATTTTCTTCTGTGCTGCTTTCCCTCTGTCCATCAAGAGTAGGAGAAATACAAGACACAGCTCTGTCTTCCCATAGTGTCCCTGGCTGAGTAACACCTCCCTCCAGCAGGGGGGGCCTCTGTGTAATTTTTGTAACCCCTGATGACTGATTTACAATTGTTCATGCTATCATTGCTTCTGGAAGGCATAAGAAAAAAATTCCTTTCTGGAGCATTGGTTTCCTCCCTAGGTTTTCTTCTGCTCTCAATCACAAGACCCAGTCATCCTCTAAAGTGAAACAGATGAAATTCCTGCATTACAGAACATTTTAAATGGATATATATTGGGAGTCATTTTCTTTCATTTTAAGGCTGATATTTCTAAAGAAATCACTGGTTTTTCTAATAATCATCCCCATTCCATTGCTTTTGCCACCAGGCACATAAAGCCTTGACAATACAGGTGTGTTTGAATATAACTTATAAATAATAAATAGAAACTCCCAAATCTCTGTCTAATTCTATTAATAAAACATATGACTAGTTCTCAGAAAGTTGCACATTTAATGAGGGGTCCACACACTTTCTTCTCAAAAGTCTTTTTTCTAGATTTGAACAACCATTCTTCTCCTGCAATCTTGGTGAGTAGGAAATTACAGCCAAACCTCTCTGTCTTCATCCATTTGTGCTTCTAAGACAAAATACCACAGACTAAGTAATTTGTAAGAACAAAAATTTATTCTTACTGGCTCTGGAGTCTGAAAATTCCAAGATCAGGGTGCCAGAAGGATGGGTGTCTGATTAGGGCTGCCCTCTGTTTCCCACATGGTGCTTTGTTGCTGATCCTTCAGAGAGGACCAACACTGTGTCATCACATGGCAGAGAGGGCAGAATGGCAAGAGAGTTCTCTTTAAACTCAACCCCTTTTGTAATGGGGTGAAGCCAATTCATGGGAGTGAAGCCCTCATGACTTAATCACCGCCTGAGGCCACCTCTTAATACTGTTGCATTGAGATTCAGTTTCAACATGCATTTTGGAGGGGATACCATCACTCAAATCATAGCACTCCCATTCTGCTGACGATATATTTAGAAGCATTTTGCTGTTTGGGGAGTAAGGCACTATTTCTGAGGACTCCTAGGAGTCTTTATGTTCTAATGGAGGGTTTAGGTCTCCTTCTAGCCAGATTCTATCCATTGTAAAATCAATACAGCAGAACATCCAAATGCAGACAAAAGCATCATCATTCATGAAGACTCAATAGCTCCTAAACGTATGGTTTCTTGGGTAATATTCAAATGGAGAACACCCAGGAACATAAAGGATATTTCCTACATTCTTCTCCTAAATTTAGACCAGACACAGAACTTTGTGCAAACATGAAGAAAAGCTTGGGTATAAACAGACGCTGAGTCCACTTATTCAGTTAGTTGTGCTGAGGATCACAGTCTGCGCTAAAATATCAGGACCCAGCAGAATGGAGAGGGCCAAAAAAGAGATGGTTCTCTGTTATCTTTTTTATGTCATGAACCAGCCCTCAGGTAAGCCTGGCCAAATGGATGTCAAAGTCTCATTAACTTCATGTATCAGATAAGTCATTCCTACCTTGGAGAAGAGCAAATGTGGGTAGCTCAGTATTTTAGAAGCATCACCTTTAAAATTCTCCATATTTAAAGGGAAGAGAAAAATACATCTTATAAATAAAGATAAAAAGATTAAATGTTTCCCACTAATATGCTCCTATGAGTTGTTTATGGTGAGTACAAAGCATGAACATTGAATGCTCAGAACCATAGGTATAAATTGGAACTTCTTGAAATAAATCAGGTGCAGAGTGGCATCACAGCAAACCTTAAACCAATAGCAAAACACAGAAAAATAATCAAACATTTAGCTTTGCTCTTGAGAATTGTATTAGTCAGGGTTCTCTAAAGGGACAGAATTAATACAATAAATGAATATATTGGGGGGAATTTATTAGGAGAATTGACTCACATAGTCACAAAGTGAAGTACCACAATAGGCCATCTGCAAGCTGAGTTGCTGGGAAGCCAGTCTGAGCCCCAAAACCTCAAAAGTAAGAAAGCCAATAGTGCAGCCTTCAGTCTGTGACCAAAGGCACAAGAGTCCCTGGCAAATCACTGGTGTAGGTACAAGAGTCCAAAAGCTGAAGAACTTGGAGTCTGATGTTCAAGGGCAGGAAGAATCCAGCACAGGAGAAAGATGCAGGCCACAAGACCTTCCATATTCCTTTGCCTGCTTTTATCCTAGCTGTGCTGGCAGCTGATTAGATGGTACCCACGTAGACCAAGTGTGGGTCTGCCTCTCCTAGTCCACTGACTCAAATGTTAATCTCCTCTGGCAACACCCTCACAGACACAACCAGGAACAATACTTTGCATCCTTCAATCCAATCAAGTTGACAGTTAAGATTAATCATCAAGTTGACACTTAGTGTTAAGAAGTATCCATGGGCTACTTGCATTGTATTATATGCCCCACACTCCCCAACCCCTGACCCTCGCCGTGGGAAAAGGGAAGAGACACAGTTCCTATTCCTCTAAACCACATTAAGTATGGTTCACCTATGGGGCATATTTTGTTTTGTTTTCTGCTAAAATATCCTTTGGACAACTTTATGTTTCCATCCATCACCCTGGATCCTAGGTAAGCAGACAGCCCTCAGCAGGATCACGCTGCCTCCTCACTTAAATCCCAGGCTAATAGATATATATCTTGAGTAACTATCTTACTTTATGTCCCTCGAATACCTGTAAATAAATACATCATCTAGAACTAGAAGGACCTGGTTAGACTTCTAAGTCTATGGCTTTGCTAATTCAGAGTGTTTTTCTCTGACTACTGCAAGGGCAATGGCAGAACACTTCTTTTAGATGAATCAGAACTACTTATTTCCTTTTTCTAACAAAGACTCATAGAAGGGTAAGCATAGGCAGTCTCCAACATTAGCAGGTTAACCTGAAAAGAAGCCATATCAAGACCCATTTGAAACAGAAAGGAATACATTAAATATTTAAAATACATATTTATATATGTGAATATTTAAAGACCATGTTGCCCCCAAATGAGGTGCAAAAGGTGAATTACTAACACACTGACTTTCAATTCTATTGACGCTACTTTTCCAATGAAATGTTTAAAGGGTACTGTTGGAGTATTGGAAATAGCTTTTCTGATTGGCATGTGTTTGCCCACACGATGGCCTTTCCCATGTGCTAGTATTGGCTGGAGACAGAGGTTGGCTGCAGCAGGCTGGTTGCTGGATTCCCCCTCCACCCTCATTCCAAGCCAAAAAAAAATTTATGTATATACCCATATACATACATATATATATAAATATTTATTTATTTATATGTATGTGTTGTCATGGTAACCAGATTTGGAGGACTGTACAGTGGAGGGCAGAAGGCTAAAACATGCCAAACAAAGAAGAAAGTGTATCCATAACAACAAGGGTGATTCCAGAGATAATCATGTGGGGGCTCAAATAAAATCTGATTTAAGTATTAGTGCATTTTCATTTGATTTTATTCCTACTATTGCCTGCCCCAGGAATTCCTTTAACAGCATCAAGGCTCTGAAAAGCTAAGAAAATTAGTCTTGACTCCCACTTGCTAACGTTTGTCCTGGGGGCCCATAGCTCAGTTGTAAAGCACCTGATTCCTTTATCAAGCAAGTTGTCTGCATTGAAATTCTGAACTAGATTGACCTTGGCTGGAGTCTTCAAGACCTTTCAAACATTTCTACTCAGGACATTTCAAGTATTTGTACAGAAATGAAAACACAGATAATTTGATTCAGAAGTTTGAGGTTTTAAGTCACATGTATGCTAAACATTTCCAAATGGGAAAGTGTAGCTGGTGACTATACTAGCTTATTTGATCCAAAAATGTGTATGAAAAAATAAAGAACTTAAATTTAAAACATCAATAATTATAGGATTCTTCCTCTAGTTTTCCTTGTTAACTGATGGGCTAATTAGCAGATATGGCCATCCACTGCAGGATAAATCTGTATTTGCTCAGAATACCATGCACGTTTATTTCTGCATCTCCTCTTTTCCCTTGAGCTGCAAGTTTCCTTGAGACCCAAGAGAAGAGACCACCGGACAAGTGTTAGCAAAGTCTAGAATTCTATCAATCAACAAATATTTGCCCATCACTTACTGTGCATAAGACTGATGCTAGGTAGGCAGCTGGGGATAGAGATGTGAGGAATCTCAGTCTTTTCCTACTTTAAGGATGCATCTTATTTACCACCTAAATTTTCCTAAAAAGTACGTTACACTTTGGCTCAAAGATTCTGCAAAAACAATACAACACAGACCCTATTCTTCACCATTGCAACATTGACCCCAGAGTTTAGGAAATGAGGAAAGAACAAAGGAGGGTCAAGGCTGAAGATAAAATTCCTTATGCTCAATCAACATACTGAAAAATAGGTTCCTTACTTTCTTTCCCTGTTCTCCATCTTGCAAAATGAATCCCCAGTGACATTTCAAGCCTTCAATTACAATTAAAGTTCTTGAAAACAAAATTCTGACAAAGTCAATGAGAATAAAACATCTCCCTCTGTGTGTGTGTCTCTCTCTCTCTTTTTTTCCACTTACATTTCCTATCAGAGTCTCCACTTCAAAGGTTTTGTCAGTGTAAATTAAAAAGACTGCTGTGTGCTATGAGCTTTAGTTCTGGAACTATGCAATACCAATAAAAGGAAATGAATTAATCAGAGCACTATGCTATGGGAGTCTGAGCTGGATACTTCAAATTGATTTCCCAGTCCTTGTTCAGCTGTGGGGAAAAACAGAAGGACTGTTTACTTTTTGCCAAAGTTGTCTTGATAGTTTGTTTTGGCGAGTATTAGGAAGTTGCAAAACTTCCTTAGGAAATTACAATTAGGAAATTGCAAAAATTACATTAACATGTAAGAGAAAAAAAATTGCCAAGTCTCAAACATGTGCATATGAAAGCGCCTGAGTCAAGACACTACACCCTCGAAGCCTAACCCTCCTTGAGACCTGTGCCTGTGATTTTGTGGTGTGAACCAGATCAATTGCAAGCCCATCCCAAAGGAGAACCAGAGTCCTCTCCTTGACCAGTTGAATAATGCCCTTCAGAATGCTGCCTTATTGGAGGGAATCTTTCTTTGTTTACCCTGTGTCTAGCCTCTCCACTTTTAATCAGAGTGACTCACTGACCTTACTCTCCAGTGAACACTCTCTCCATTTCCAGGTGTTACAGGCTGAATTGTACTCTCCCCTGCCCCCAGATAAAACCATGTGTTGAAATCCTAACCCCCAATATCCCAGAATGTGACTGTATTTGGAGAGAGGATCTTTAAAGAGGCAACTAAGTGAGAATGAGGTACAGAAGGAAGACCATGTGAAGATACAGGGATAAGATAGCTATCTACAGGCTAAGAAGAGAGACATGAGAAGAAACCGATCCTACCTGAATCTTGGACTCCCAGCCTCCTGAATATGAGAAAATAAAATTCTGGTGTTTCAGCCACCCAGTCTATGGTACTTTGTTTAGGAACCCTAGCAAACTAATATACCAGGCAAGCAATAAACTCAACTCTTTGTTGTTTTATACTTTTCAGCTCTGTTGTTCTTCATATTTTGATAGACAAATGTTACATTATATTTTGTTACAGACAGTACTAATATATAAGACTAACATTTATGAAACATTTATAGAATTTTTGAATAAATTAAAAGCATAGGGATGAAATATATGTGCCAAAACTTGATTCATGGCAAAGTATTAATATTGCGATGAGAAATAATAATGCAATGATTATATCAGAAATAGAAGCACTGACATGTTAAACGTAGGGAGAAGACCAACATAAGTATTAGCAAAAATCATCATCCTAAAAGAAAAACAAGTCACTATTTTAGTAGGGTTGAGAATAAGCATTGCCATAAGGTTTTCCTTTTTAATATTATTTTATTTTGGATAACAACCTAACAAGGAACATTTTTCAGTATATGTGTTGTTATATTTATTGCACATAGAAACACATGTGGGTATAAGGGTGAATGTGAACATTTGGTAAAGAGGAAAGGAATTAAAATCCAAAATTATATCATCCCAGAAATAAAATACATAACTTCTCAAAAACACACAAAGCAGAAGTTTTTAGCTTGAACTGTTTGGGTGAGTCTGTGGTTCTATGAAAAATGAATGCATATGTACATGAATGTAGATGAATGCAGATGACATATTTCTGAGGGAAGGATCTAAATATTTTTGCAGCCTGTTAAATAAGAGCCATTTCTGAAGAAGAGAAAGAATAATACACCTAGTAATTCTGACATTTACCAAATTGTATTAAATACAAATATTTGTTAAATATTACATCACTAGATCTGGCTTGGGAAGCCCTGTATTTGTTGGAGGTCCAGGTGTGTATTTGTTTATTTACATTTGTAGGATAAACTGTCATCTGTGTGAGGTGTGGCCTTACCCAATGTTTCTGGGCATCTGTCAGATAACAAAATTATAACAAAGGCCATAATGCTATGAAATGTCATCTCACCCTATCATTAAAATTTTCAAAGGAGAAAAAGGGAGGATCAGAAAATGGGAGTGTTCAGGATAACACAACTGGAACGGCCAAACTCCTACTTTCTCAATGTCTAGTAAAAGGCATTTTAGCTCATGGCATTAAAGGGTTGAACAGCCTCCTTTTCTGCCTTCAGAGAATAAAGTGTGCTTTCACCAGACTCCCAAGCTGTGGTTACCACCTACAGTCAAGCCCCCGTTCTGCCACTTGACATTTCTGAGGTCCCAGGCAAAGTGTTTAACTTTCCTAAATAACCTATCTTCTCGTATGTAAAATAAGGACAATCATAATGTCTATCTTATTAGAGTTGTTCTGAGAATTCCAGGAGTTAGCAAACATAAAGCCTTGAGAAGACACCCTGCCCATAGTATGCATTGTGAAAATGTAAGTTCACTCTTTCTCTTATTTCTACCTAGGTAAAGTCCCCACTGAAGTTGTCTTGAAGAGTGAAAGTGACCTTTACAAAGATTACATGAGCAGGACTTTGCCTGCTCTCTCCCATAATTCTGTTCCCTGCCCAAAACAATTCTATGATTGACACATGATCAAGGGACCCAACAGAGGGACTTTTATCAGGGAAGACCGAAGTCATTGGTTGGCACATTTGCTATTTTTCCTTTGAGTTTTCTCATCTTACCTTTCTCAGTAGCCTTCCAATTTGACATAAAATGGAAACCTCATGTGGTCTCTGTGAAATGACATACTGAGCTGGATTATTATTGTTCACCTTGGACTTGGGAGAAATGATGGGAGTATGCTTTTCGTGATTTGGCTTGAAAAGAGACATTCTTTCATATGTTAAGAAAATATTCTTAGATTCCTATTTTATTAAGAGTTTTTAAAAATTTTTGGAATGAATAATGAATTTTACCTAGTCTTTTTTTTTAGTATCTACTAAGTTGATTGATAATTCAGGCTGTCACATTTGATCCACTGATGGGATAACTAGGATAATGGATTTTCTAAAGTTTTAATCATGTTTGCATTACTTAACAAACCCTGAATTAGTCACTGATTTTTTTTCCTTTTTGTATACAGCTGAATTTAATGTACTAGTATTTTATTCCAAAATGTGGCATACATATTCACAAGCGAGATGGATCTTTGCCTGGGTTGTATTTCTCAGGTTTTGGGATGGGAGTTACACTACAGATGCAAAATAAAGCTATATTTTCCTGTGTTCTGGGCAGTTAAATATCATGGAGATAACACATCCCTTAACAATGTGAAAGTTCATCTGCAAAATGGTCTAAGTCTAGCATCTCTTTGGAAATAGTCCATGAGCAACTTTTAAAATCGTATTACTAGCTTATTGATTGATACAAGCTTCCTGCTCCTTCTTGAGTCAATTCTAGTCATTTGTATTCTCCCAGGAATTTATTCATTCATCCAGATTCCCAAAAACTTTAGCATAGAATTGGCACATGAAAACTTAATCTCCTCCAAATCTTAGGTTTATCTAATTTCTCATTTTCAAGGCGATTATTTTTCTTTAAGTTGCTATGCCACAGTTTTGTAAAAAAACAAAAGAAAAAAATTGATGAATTCAATTATTGATCGGTCTCTCATTTACGGTAGAAATAATAATAACATGTATAGTTTGGCAGACGTTAGACTGTTTTAATATTGTAATAATTTATATAATTGTGTATTCTGACTAGATATACATATATGTAAATATATATATGCACACACGTACATATAATCTTATATAAGAACCCATAAAATAATTTTGAAGATTTCAGGAGTAAATTTCAGGGAAAAATAAACAGAATAAAAGGGAGGCAATAAAAATTGTGCTATGAGCAAATGTTATATGTTAGGGAAAATTTGAGATGTAAACATGCATTTATTGAATATTTATCATGTTTTGAAAACTCTCTAGGCACTTTCTGACATAAATATTTAATCATTATTATGCTTTACCCACCATAGTGCTTTGCACATGTGAGCAAACTAGGGTGTGCATTTAAAAAATAAAGTAAACTAATGAATGAAAAAACAAAAAGAAGAAAAGAATAGAATAGCCCTGCTAAGCATTGTAAGTACTTAAAGCTTTTCTCTCATGGAAAGCATTAATTCAGCAGCCAGACAAAAACATAAATCTTCCTTCTCAGGGTATATCTTAATTATTCTAAAATTTACAATTCAAGAGTTTTTGCTGATGAAAAGAACACAGGATGAATTACTGCAAAAATAGCTGTTATAATTTCAAAGCAACGTTTGTTACAGAAGTAAGTCTGGTAAAAATAGGATCCTGACATAAGTAGCTCTTGAGACATATTCAGAAGCCTTTTTTCTGAATATGCACCAGCAGAAATGAACTGCACTGGAACTACCCTAGGTAAAGCCCTCCACACAAAATGAGGAAGCCACCAGTGATGCCAGACTCTTCTTTCCATGACCAGTGTTTTCACTTTAATTCCACATAGCTGTGAAGTCCATGATAGCAGAGAATATCAGAACTCCACTGGTAACTACTTGTAACCATGGATAAGCCATTATTCCCTCCTATAGCTCTGTTTCATTATTAAAAATTATAGGGGTTATACTATTCTGCCTATAATTTTCTTTCCAGTTCTAACATCAAATGAGTTTTTGAATCAAATTGCACATAACATTTCAGCTCTAATGCAGTGAGAGGTCTCTGTCAGGAAAATCCTCCAGGAAGCATTCCCCAAAACCCCCATTCAAAAATAACCTTGATATCCTCTGTCTTTCCATCATAATTATCATAATTATAACCCAGCAGCACTAAAGAGGTGGTGGGATGTTTCAAGCTTAATTGTAAGGAGTAAATACTTAAAAGATTTATGCGGATTAAACTTGTTTCTAATTTGAAACATCTTTTCTAATCTCTTCCTTATCAAGGTATCTCCTATCGCCATGCCATAAGAACCCACAATCCATAGTAAGCAGTGGGAGCCTTTATCAAAAGAGGCTCAAGAGGAATGAAAAACAAAGCAAAATGAAATAGACCAAAGTAAAACAAAACAAATTCCTTAATTGAACAACCTCATTCAACAATCTATTCTGCTTCTTGTCGCCCTGAGAACCCTATGACATCTGGTACTTATGCTGGAGGTCTTGAATCATTTCCAGATGAACATGAATATCCTAAGCTGTTTAGCAAGTGTGTGCATCCATGTGCACACCTGCACTCACACCCACAATACAGCTTAGTTCAACTTACATCCTCTCCTAGAGCCTCTATGCACATATCATATACACACACAAAGCATATAACAAAATGCCATCAACTTACATATCTGGGCTCAGTAATAGATGGACCTTCTAACCTCTTATCATATGCTAAGGGAGAAAGAAGAATGTAAGCCACATGGGTTTGAAACATCCATAAATACAAACTTTTTTGCAACAAAATGGGGTAACTGTTAGAGTTCAGTCTATTTCTGTTTGAGCAGCCTCTTTTAGTCTTCTGTAGCAATTCTGAGTTGGGCTTTAGATGGACTCTATGTGGTATGGCCCAACAAAACAAACTTTACTATTAACTTATTACCTACTTTTGCGTGTGATATTACTAAATTCATCTCATAGATTTCTCATAAATGCCTCTGATATACACAACCCATGACTGATCCCCACATCTGATTTTTTACTCTAATAGTGCCTGGCACCTAGTTCATATTCAAATAATGTTACTTGCCTGGAATGAATAGCCTTTAACTTGTGACATTCATTGTTTCTTAATAATTTAGTGGATGCATTTTTCCTTCTCATTTATAAGTTTCCTCTCTAGCAAGTTAGTAACATATTACCTAAACATATTTTCGGTAGTATGTTGTTGAGAAGGTGGAAGTTCTTGCAGCAAATCCGTTTTCAGTAGAAGTTATCCTTTGTAAAATGAATTTATGATTTATTCTACAATTTTGTATTTTCACATCTTCAGATTCCTTAACATGAGAGTATATAACCATAGCTGAAGTTACCTGTCACATAAACAGTTTTGTGTTGCTCCATTGTCATCCCAGCTGTTGAATGTAAGGGATGCCAGTAAAGTGGGTAGCTGGGAATCAGCCACATGCATTATATTGTCTCCTGAAAAGTCGAGCAGCACCATTTAAATTTCAGTGAGCAATTTTCACCTTATCTATGGAAGTATGCTGAGACGTTGTATTAGTCTGTTTTCACACTGCTGATAAAGACATAACGAAGACTGCATAATTTATAAAGAAAAAGAATTTTAATGGACTCACACGTGGCTGGGGAGGCCTCACAATCATGGCAGAAGGCAAGGGAAGAGCAAAGGCACGTCTTATATGGCAGCAGGCAAAAAGAGAATTAGAGCCAAGTGAAAAGGGAAATGCCTTACAAACATCATCAGGTCTTGTGAGACTTACTCACTACCACGAGAACAGTATGGGGGAAACTGCCCCCATGATTCAATTATCTCCCACCAGGTCCCTCCCATAACACATGGGAATTATAGGAGCCACAATTCAAGACAAGATTTGGGTGGGGACACAGCCAAACCATATCAGACAGCAATTTGGTGGGACTAAAGTCACAATCATTATTGCCTTTAAGTAATGAATAATATATAATACATTTCACCCTTCCAAGATGTTAGAGCATTTTATTTTTATTTTAATCAGTGCAGAGTGCAGTTAGAAAATCTGTCAAAATTATTTTATTGACTATGATTATATAGTGAACAACTCAAATTATTGCAGCATTTAGAAAGAAAAAACAGGAGGTATAAAGGGATGAATAGCAGTTTATAAAACACAGAAGGGCAGCATGACCTCAGCAAGTACATGCAAACGTTTTCAATCCTGCATTTTATACCAGGAACTCAAGAGTTATGCATTATGTTTTTATGTATTATGTATTATGTTTTATGTATTAATTCTTTGAACAAAACCAATGATTTTGTTTTGTCTAAACACTAAACACTAAAACTGGCTTTCCAAATTGAGTTGTGTTGAGCAGAGTGTGTTGCTTTTCTTTGTGTTAGACCAGAGACTTAAAACTAAAACTGTCTTACTAAGAGATAGGGTGAAATGTGATAAAAAAAAAAACTGAGTAGTTGTTCCTACCTCATTCACTCACTCATGCATTCATTCATTCATTCATTCAAGTCACAGGATCATCTCCAGTGTGCAGGGCCCTGTGTTAAATGCCAGGGATAGAAGGTAAGAAAAAGGAGCGTGTGGTTACGCTCATGGAGGGAGCCAGAAAATAAGCACTTACATAGATAAACAAAATGCTGTCAGCTTGTGATAAAGGCTACAAAGAAACTAAACAGTGTAGGGTGATAGATACAGTGATCTACTTAGATACTGTGGCACAGGAGGACTTTCTGAGGAGGTGACATTTGTCCTGAAGGAGGGGAAGGGGAGTTGTGAGCACCCTTTCTGTATATCTCATCAAATGATCTGAGGATCTCATTGGCTATCACAGACAGTATATCATACATGACAAACATGGATATGTAAAGATATATCATAACCATTTAACATCCTCACCACCAAAACAATAAGCTGGCGGAGTGGATGAATATATTAATTAGCTTGATTGAATCTTTTCTATAGTGTATACATAGATCAAAACATTACATTGTACTTCATACATATACATAATTATTATACGATAATTTTTAAAAATTAGTAAAAAAAAAAAGAGTCCATCTTGAATATGTAACAACCCCAAATACAGAAAGGACACTAGAAAGTGCACTCAGATAAAACAGAGTGCAGGATGTTAACTGGTAGCATTGGTTGTACATAAAGCAATCCAAGCTGTTAAAAAATGGTACTTGCTAGAGAGTAGCCCTGGTTTCTACCTTGTTTCTGACCTAATCTTCATTCCAGGATTTCTGTCAGTCCTATTAACCATCGAAATCCTGCCAATAAATTGCTCTTTTGTTTAAATTATTGAGAGTTGGCCTCTATTGCCAGCAACCAAAATCTCTCATTCTTACACTTCTCAACAGAGCAAACTGCTATGCATCCTTCAGCTGCAAAGGATTGAATGCTATCAACAACCATACAAGTGGAGAAGCAGATGCTTCCCTAGCTGAGCCTCAGGTAAGAACCCAGACCTGGCCAACACATTAATGGCAGCTTTGTGAAATCCTACGTTGATCTCTCTAGGTCATGCCTGGACTTCTGATCCACAGAAAGAGTGAGATAATAAGTGTGTGTTGTTTTGAGCTGCTGAGTTTGCAGTAATTTGTTATATAAACAGAGATAGAGGAACAAGTTAACAATACTATGATCATACAATGAACCAATTATGGAATGTAGAATTTTCCATGCTATAAATAACTTTGTTTCTTCAAAATATCAATGGCTTCACAAAAGGAAACAAGGGCATCATTAAAATAAAAAAGAGAAAGAGAGAATTAGAATTATAACCAAATGCATTGTGTCAAATTTGTATGGATGCTGATTCAAACAAACCAATTGTAAAAGAAATATTTTGAGAGAATTGGAGAATTTAAATATGGGCTTTATGGAATTTAAATATTAAGTGATATAAAAGTAGTATTGCTTCTTTTATTAGGTATAATATGATATCGTAATTATGGTAAAAATAATCTCTATTACCAACACATACTGAAGTAATTCTGGGTACAATAATATGTAGAGATTTGCTTTAAAATGATTCAGAAAAATATAGTGATAATTGATGATGTTGGATGATGAGTACCCGGGAGTTCATTATACTATCCTCTCTACTTTTCTGTATGCTTGCAAGTTTCCATTTCAAAAGTTAAAAAAATAAAACACAGGAACATTTCTTGAACAGTGTAACAGAGTCAATAAATTAAATAAAAGAAATCAAAAATGAAGGAATTATACCTGAAAGAAGACTGAGAGTAGACAATATATCCACTTAAATATGTGTAGATGAGTAGAATTGTCTTATCAAAATTGATTGATCTTTTATATTTTTAAAGCAATGATCTATATTGTAAAATGAAGGAAGGAAAAGGAAAACACAAAAAGAAAAAAGGAAGGAAGGAAGGATACAGAGAGAAAGAAGAAAGAAAGGAGATCAATAACTGATATTTTAAATTTTCTTCTAAAATTTAAAAAGCAGAGATTCTTGAGGTTGAACACAGCCTATGTCTTCCATAAAGTAAAAACAAAGGACAGTTACTTTATTATTGATTGTGAGCTCTATATTTAGCTATAGGTGTGTCTATATTTAAGTTAAAGTGTATATGTGTGTTATGTGTGTGTTTACATATAAATTTACAAGAGGTGAAACGAAATGGCCAATACCCTTGAATATTGTCAAGGCCATGAAAGGAAAGGAACACTGAGGAACTCTTCCAGACTAGAGAAGAAATGAAAAGTAAATGAAATGTGAGATGCTAGATTGGATCCTGGAAAAGAGCAGTAGTGGGACAATACTAAGTTTTTACAGTTGGAAAAATTTGTAAAGAGTCTGTAGATTAATGAATAGTAGCATATGAAAGCTAACTTCCTGGTTTCGATAATTGTACTGTGATTATGAGAAATTTGTTATCATTTAGGCAAGCAGGGTAAAGGGTATATAGGAATTATTTGTAATATTTTGGCAACTTTTGTAACCTAAATTGTATAAAAATGAAAACATAACAAAAAAGAATTTGAAAATTTGAAAGATTTGTTTAAAGAGAGACAAGAGAATAATATTAAAAAAGATTTACCAATGAACAAATCCAAATGGCCAGATGTTGGGCACTGAAATTCAACACATAACACCGATTAAGATAGTATTGGCTTAGAAAAATAAAATACTTCAGTGTAAATTTTGTTTTGTTTTGTTTTTGTTTCTGTTTTGAGATGGAGTCTCGCTGTGTCATCCAGACTGGAGTGCAGTGGTGCAATCTTAGCTCACTGCAACCTCTGCCTCCCCAGTTCAAGAGATTCTCCTGCCTCGGCTAACCAAGTAGTTGAGATTACAGATGTGCACCACCATGCCCAGCTAATTTTTGTATTTTTAGCACAGACGGGGTTTCACCATGTTGGCCAACTGGTCACAAACTCCTGACCTTTAGTGATCTGCCCATCTTGGCCTCCTAAAGCGCTGGAATTACAGGCGTGGGCCGCCACACCCGGCCAACTTAGGTGTAAATTTAATAAAATATGTGCAATGCTTATACTCTAAAAACCACCAAATGTTGATGAAATAAATATAAATATATGTAAATTAACGAGGAGATGAAAATGCCCATGAATTGGAAGATTCGATGGAGTGAAGATGTCAGTTGCCCCCAAAATGATGTACGTATTTCCTATGCAAATCTCAACAAAATTTTGTTTAAATATAGACAAGATTATTATAAAATTTATGTGAAAAGGCAAAGGAACATGTATAGCTAAAATAATTTTTGAAAAGGGAGAAAAAAGTAGGAGAAATTAGTCTATCCAATTTCAAGATGTATTATATTAATATAACTACAGTACTACAGTAGCCAACACTGTATGCTATGGGCAAAGGGATAGACACTTAGGACAATGGAGCACAACACAGAACTCAGAAATAGATCCACACAAATATTTCCAACTGATTTTTTACAAAGGTGCAAAGGCAATTCAATGGAGGAAGGATAACTTTTTAAACAAATAATGCTGGAGCAATTGGACAACCATAAGTGAAAAAATTGAACTTCGACCTAAATTTCACAGCTTGTGCAAAAAATTAACTCAAATGGATCATAGATCTAAATGGAAAAGGTAAAACAATAAAAATTTATTTAAAAACAGCATAACATTTTCAGGATTTAGTGCTAGGCAGACTTTCTAGATTTGACACCAAAAGTACAACCCATAAGAGGTGAAATTGATAAACCGGATTTCATCAACATTAAAATCTTTTGCTCAGTAAAAGCCCTGTTAAGTAGATAAAAAGACAAGCTACAGGGTGGGAGGAAATATTTGCGAACCATATATATGTTAAAGGAATAGTATCTAGAATTCTGAAAAACTCAACAGTTAAAAAACGGAAAAGGACCAGAAGACCTGAGGGGACATTTCACTGAAGAGTATATGCAAACGGCGATAAGCACAAGAAAAGGTGTTCCATGTCATTAGCCATTAGGGCAATTCACACTAAAATTATAAGGAGATAGCACTAAACATTTACAGACTGGCTAAAATAAAAAATAATGACAATAACAAATGCTGGCAAGGAGAAATTAGATCACTTGTACATTGCTGATGAGAGTTTCAAATGGTACAACTACTCCTGAAAATAGTTTTGCAGTTTCTTAATAAACTAAATATGAAACTACCATACAACTCAGCAATTGCATTCTGGGGCATTTATTCTCCAAAAATAAAAATGTACATTCTTGCAAAAATCTGTACACAAATACTCATAACAGCTTTATTCTTTTTGTTTGTTTTTGAGACGGAGTCTCGCTCTGTCTGGAGTGCAGTGGCGTGATCTCTGTTCACTTCAAGCTCCGCCTCCCGGGTTCACGCCATTCTCCTGCCTCAGCCTCCGGAGTAGCTGGGACTACAGGCGCCCGCCACCCACGCCTGGCTAAATTTTTTCTTTTTTTTTTTTGTATTTTTAGTAGAGACGGAGTTTCACCGTGTTAGCCAGGATGGTCTCGATCTCCTGATCTTGTGATCTGCCCGCCTCGGCCTCCCATAGTGCTGGGATTACAGATGTGAGACACTGCATCCGGCCAACACCTTTATTCTTAACAGCCAAAAACCATAAGTAACTCAGATGTCCTTTGGTAGGCAAATGTTTACCAAACTGTGGTGCCTCCACACAGAGCAGTAAAAGGAAAAGCAGAATTCATTCATGCTAAAGACTTAAGAGAAAGTCTTTGAATGTGATTCCTTTTTATTTTAACTTTTGTTTTAAGTTCAGGGGTACAAGTGTCGATTTGTTACATAGGTCAGCTTGTGTCATGGGAGTTGGTTGTATGGATTATTTCATCACCCAGGTATTAAGCCTAGTACCCACAAGTTGTTTTCCTGATCCTCTCCCTCTTCCCACCCTCCACCCTCCACCCTCCAAAAGGCCCCAGCATGTGTTGTTTCCCTCTGTATGTCCATGTGTTCTCATCATTTACATGATTCTTTACTTGAACTAGAATGGAAAAAAAAAAAGCTTCCTGAATAGCATCAGAAAACCTTGACTTCTGTGAAAGACCACAACGTCTAAAGAAAGACAACAAAGTTAAAAAGCGGCAAAATACATTGAAAAAAATCAAGCTGGATCTGTAAGAAATTAATCCCAGAAAAATAAATATGTAAGAGGAAGCCATAAATACATCATTAGCACTGATAGAGTATAAATGATGCTAAGGTCACTGCAATCATTGATACAGAAGACAATTTTAACTGCTCTCCCAGAATTCAGGGAAAGGACAAAGCAAATGAAATGGTAAGACAAAAAAATGGAGGACAAAAGAAACAAAAGCAACAGCAACCAACAAAAAGTATAGACTCAACGTATAATTATAGTTGGTATTAAGGAAGAAACCAGGGCATTGTAAAGAAGCAACAAACGCATAATTGCAGAGAGTACATCAAGAAAAATAAATGAACCAAAAAAGTCCAATTCTGTTTTATGCAGACAGAAAGTATTATACTTGTACCAGACAGAATTGAGAAACATAGATGCACACCTAAATATATACTCACAGAATATTTGAATAAGATGGATTTGTTTAAAAAAATAAAACTCTTTTTCTTAAGAGCTGCCAGAAAGAAATTATAGGCTATCTAAAAAGGAAGCCAATTCCACTAGAAGACAAGCCTGCAACAGCTGCAGGATTCTGAAGGGAAAAGGTTGTGTCTCAAGAATTTTATGCATAACTAAGTTTCTTTCCATATGTGAAGACAACAGAATGATATTATTAGATATATGAGGGCTTACCTTGAAAAAGCTATTCTTTGAGACATATCTTCACTGACAAAAATATATATATATTTTAATGAAAACCCAACACAAGGATCTTGCTGGAATGGTAGAAGCAAGCACCTGTCCTGAGGGGTGGTCAAGAGACCCACTCCCAATGTACCAGGAAAGTCTGAGAAGATAAATCACCCTAAAGCCCCAGAACCAATTGAATTGGCTGTGTCTATTCCACTCAAAATTGGTGAGGATACATACCCCCTGGCCTAGCGAAAATGTTTTTTTTTTCTTGAGATGGGGTCTTGCTCTGTTGCCCCAGCTGGAGTGCATCACATAGCTCACTGTACCCCACCTTAGCACCCACCCCAAGTAGCTGGGACTACAGGCCAGCACCACCATGCCTGGCTAATTTTTTGTGGGGTTTTTTTTTTGTAGAGATGGCTCTTGCTGTGTTGCACAGGCTGGTCTCAAACTCCTGGCCTCAAGTCATCCTCCGGCCTAAGCTTCCCAAAGTGCTGAGACTACAAATATGTGCCACTGCGCCTGGCTAAGGCTTTAAAATAGACAAGTTCATTATGAATTATTATTTCTCATTATCATAATAATTCTGTGGTTGAACAAAAAATAGCCCTTAAATTAAGCCTTTTCCTCAGATCCAGAGGTTAGTTAAGTATGATTATAAATGTACCCAAAGCAGAATCTAATCCTATACACAGGAATGAAATTTAGTAAAGTGTTAATCTAGTTATGATTACTTCACAGAAACAAAATAACATTGCTTTCCAAATATTACATATTTATTGTAGAAAAATCAAGGAATATAGGTAAGAATAATAATCTAACCAGAACTCCAGCTCTCAAAGATTATAACAGTTTCAGCTTGAAAGTATTCTTCCAGATTGTTGCCTCTGTATGTCTGTATGTAAATATTCACGAAAAAAAATTTTTTTTTTTTTGAGACAGAGTTTCACTCTTGTTGCCCAGGCTGGAGTGTGATGGCACAATCTTGGCTCACCGCAACCTCTGCCTCCTGGGTTCAAGTGATTCTCCTGCCTCAGCCTCCCGAGTAGCTGGATTACAAGTATGTACCACCACGTCCAGCTAATTTTTTGTATTTTTAGTAGACACGGGGTTTCTCCATGTTTGTCAGGCTGATCTCGAACTCCCAACCTCAGGTGATCCACCCACCTTGGCCTCCTTAAAGTGCTGGGATTACAGGCGTAAGCCACCATGCCTGGCCCGAAATAAATGTTTTAAAACATAGGCTTATACATATAGGCATACATATATACACATATAAAAACTGCATTTGTCCCTAACAATACAAACAACCTTATATATCAATACGTACACTTCTGTAACATTATCTTTGCAACATAGTATTACATTGGGCAGTGGTAACATAATTGCTAAGTTAAAATCTAAGTTTTTTTTTCCAATTTACACTACTATAAATAATGCCATAATAAATAACCTTACAACCCTGTGCATATCTCTGAAATAGACCCTAGTATACATTAATAAGAACTTAATCATATGGTAAAGAAAGATCATAAATCACTGAAGAAGCAATTTTTTATGTGACTAATGTGTGGAAAAATAACTACTTGGGGGAAAAAGCCTCTGAAGATTCTTGCTGTATTCTGTAGACCACTCATACTTCAGATCCTTTAAAAGATTATAAATGAAAGAGAGAGAGAAAATCAGCAAAAAATCTCACCAAATAGTGACCTAATCTCTGGGCAGGAAATGCTTTCTCACACATGTAAAAAATAAAAAATATCACAAAAATTACCCATTAATTTGACATCTGACAGTAATTCGACAAATAATTTTAAAAGTCTGATGTGTTAAATAATTAACATAATTTTACAAGGAAACAATAAGCAGAGTAACCGGTTGTGGTGGCTTACATCTGTAATCCCAGCACTTAGGGAGGCTGAGATGGATGGATCACTTGAACCCAGGAGTTAGAGAGCAGCCTGGGCAACATGGTGAGACCTCTATCTCTACAAAAAAATACGAACATGAGCGGGCCTGGTGGTGGTGCATCTGCAGTTCTAGCTACTTCGGAGGCTGAAGTGGGAGGATGGCTTCAGCCTGAGAAGTGGAGGTTGCAATCAGCTAAGATTATACCACTGTACTTCATCCTGGGCGACAGAGCCAGACCTTGTCTCAAAAAAAAAAAGAAAAGAAAGAAAAAGATTAGCAGAAAGAGTACTATTTGTGATATCTGGCTAATCCTTTTTATGTATAAAGGAGATATACAAATCCGCAGAAAGATAGACGTTTCCAGATTTCCCATAGAATAATGGTAGCGGCTTAATATTCTTTTTAAGAGGTGGGATCTCACCAAGTTGCCCTGGTTGTGGCTACCACAGGCATGATCATAATGCACTACAGCCTCTAGACTCCAGGGCTCAAGTGGCCCTGCTGCCTCAGTGCATTCAGTGGTGTTGACATGCAGTCCCAGCACAAAGAGCTGACACTACATGCACACACTACTGTACCTGACTAGTGGCTGCTTAAATATCTTTTCTCACATTAAAAAAAAAAAAAAAAAAGAACAAGAAGAAGAAGAAGCCAAAACTGAGAACAAACAATCATGCAGAGTCAATTTCTACAGCATGGCTACAAGACAGAGACTACTAAAGATTTCAGTTGACATGAAGTTGGAAAATAAACACCTGAAAGCAGCAGAGGCCACTCTAGAGCCCAACGAGTTGAACTACAATATTCAACCAGGGATCCCCAGAAGAAGACAGCCATACCTGCGTAGGAAAACTTTGCAAACAGCTTTGACATCTGATGGCTCTGAGCCCAGGCTAAATGAAGCAAAATGTTGGCAATTATTGAATCTAGGCAATGGGTATATAGTTGATCATTATATTTTCTTTCAGCTTTTCTCTATGTTGGAAATTTTTCCAACATGGGCAAGTGGATCACGAGGTCAGGAGTTCGAGATCAGCCTGGCCAATATGGTGAACTCTCATCTCTACTAAAAATACAAAAATTTGCCGGATGTGGTGGCATGTACCTGTAGTCCCAACTATTCGGGAAGCTGAGGCAGAAGAATCACTCGAACCCGGGAGGCAGAAGTTGCAGTGAGCCAAGATCGTGACACTGTACTCCAGCCTGGGCGACACAGTGAGACTCTGTCTCAAAATAAAAAAGAAAAATACAACTGGGTCATTTAAAATAAATGTTCAACCTTTATGTGCATCAAGGAAATTCAGATTAAAACATGATGGGTTTTTTTTTTGCCAGCAGTTATTGTATTTATGAATGCAATAATAATATTCAGGTGTAGAGAGGCTGGCCCTCTTAGGTGAGTGAGGTTAGGAATGCAAATGGGTCAAATCTTGCTGAAAAGCAATTTAACAAATTGGGAAAACCTCACTGAAAATAAATTTAGAACAATATTTCCAAAAACTTATTTAAATTCAAAACTATTGATTACATAATTTCACCCCAGGTTAAAGTTATAATCATAGATTTGAAAGAAGAATGTGTAAAATTCATCCTTATTTATAATAAATTTGCAATTCCAGATGTTCAAGAGTAAGATAATTATTTTTAAATTATGATATTTTCCATATGGTAGTTTCCATATGGTTTTTAGAAATCAAAGGCATATTTTCAAATGGTTTTGATGACATGAGAAAATGCTATTGCTGAAGTGTTGAATGAAAAAGAGCAAAATAGAAGATTATGTATAAAATACACATTACAATCTATATACATGATCTTAAAGTGGTTATCTAAACATGATGGATTTGCAAATAAATTTTGTATATTTTTCTGTATATATCAAAGTTCTTTATTTATAATCATACATTATCGTTATAAATGAAAACTGAAGTTAATACATCTCTCTTAATTTGCATAATCCTGCTTAATTTGTTATAGTAAACTTCATGTGGGCATCATTCTAGAATCATTTTACATTAATCTTTTTGTTCTATTATCAATTCCCCAATTAAAGAATCTCAACAGGCATTGTTAAAAAGATATATTTATTTAAGAGAACCCAATTGACAGCTTCCAGAAGATCCTCTGCCCATATGAGCAGCCTGGATGATCAAAGGCTCCTAGCCTGTGACACTCTAACAGCTGCTGCTTCTCCAAGTGAGTATGATTCTGTGTGTAATGAACATCAGGTTCCCGCTAATCAAGGATTTTTTTGAAAACCTTGCTTGACAGAGAGAACTACATTCACCCTCCAACAGCCCTCTCCCAAGAGCCGCAAAAGTCTTAACTAATTCCAGCACCAACCCTGGGGAAAGGGAGGAGGTAACAGAAGCAGAAACAGGGAAATTCCCAAAGATACCCTGAGGTTCCAGCTCTTCAGACAGGCTAATAAGGAGGAATGATAAGTGAGGACTGTGAACAATTAAATAACAAATTGCTTCTAACAACTATTTGCTCCAAACTAATCACATTTTCTTTCAATTTCTTTTTTGGCTCTAAGTTACTAATGCTAATCCTTAAAAATACAACTCTTGTCTCTGGTGTTAAGAAATAGTTAAACCGATGTGGCTGCCTCTTGGTTCCAAGCTGGAGTAGGTACACTACAGGGAAGAATCCGAGTTGGAGGTTCTGTGCAGTGGTGAAGTCAGTGGAGCAGGGCGGGCTGGAGAAGAGGGGTGTAGGGCACTGATCTCCCAGTACCCCATTAGAACCAAGGAAAAGGCCAGGTGCGGTGGCTCATGCCTGTTATCCCAGCACTTTGGGAGGACAAGGTGGGCAGATCACAAGGTCAGGAGTTCGAGACCAGCCTGACCAACATGGTGAACCCCCATCTCTACTAAAAATACAAAAGAAAAAAAAAGTAGCCAGGTGTGGTGGTGTGCACCTGTAATCCCAGCTACTCAGGAGGCTGAGGCAGGAGAATTGCTTGAACCGGGGAGGCAGAGGTTGCAGTGAGCCAAGATCATGCCACTGCACTCCAGCCTGGGTGACAGAGCGAGACTCTGTCTCAAAAAACAAAAACAGAAACAAAAAAAAAAAAAAACAAGGAAAACAGGAACTGCAGCTCCAAATAAACTTTGCCTGCATAGGGTAAACATACAATTATTTTCCTCCTCCTCATCATCCTCCTTCTTCCTTAAAAATCTATTTTGCATGGCTCTTTTGCATCAGAGAGGCACCCTGCTACTGGCAATAGTTACCAAGAAACATGGGGTTCCTGGGTAAAAATAATTATTTCAGGTCCGCTGTTCGTGAGCTGTTGGTTGCTACTTAGGAGCAATTATACCATAAATCTCATTTTGAACCTCTTTTGGCAAGTACTATCCATGAAATCTATGCTTCTAAAGGAGGAAATTCCTTTACCTTCCTTAACTGAAATTAACTTTGAATGCCAAAAAGTTCAAATGGAGATTTTCTCAAAGTTGATGACAAGCTAACCTACATTATCCAATCTCCCCCACCCTTAAGCCAGGTTTTCTGAACGTGGCTCTTCATTTTCCTGATGTGTGGACCCACAGGGTTTACTTAAATATATAAGATTCTATACACCATGGTCATAAGCTGCTCTGATTTCTGAGTTCCTGACTTGTAGATTTTCTTCCCCCTTTGTGTTTAATTTCTCTGTAAATATGCCTCTTCCTTCAGTGTACCTGCCTCTAAAGGCAGTTTCCTTATCTCTACCTACCTTTTAGCTATCAAACAACCAGAGCGAGAAAGGACCTTAGAGATTCTCTAGTCCTGTGTCCCATTTTTCTCCCATCTAAAGGGGCGCTGTAAACATAGCATTTGTCTTAGATATCCAGGGGATCTGAATTCTGTCTTTGGTAAGCCTCCCTGCCCCATGAGGTCTCTGTGAGTAATAGATGGAAATCAAGCCTAGTTCCTTTTGTTTTTACCCATTGCAACTTTAGCCCAAAGAAGCAGCCTTTTCCTGACCAATAGCATGGGCATCCATGCGAGGGAAAGTTGTCTCCTTAACTCTTCCCCATGCCCACTCAGCAAGTGGGAGGAATACTGGTCTCAAAAGCCAGGCTCCAGGATACCTTCCTGGTTTTGTTTCTAGTGGCTGGAATCACTGGGCACCAGAAGGTCAGAGGGAGTTCATTCTTTCTTTTCCCTTCTACACCCAGGTTGCCCACGTAGGAATCAGACCTGATACCCACGACTTCAGATACCCCAGGGCCATTTCCCTCCTGTGCTCTCTTCTCTGACATTCCTGCCCCACTATGGACTTCTGCGGTGCTGAGGTCCAGGCAACCAGCAGACTTTCTCTTGCTCTGTCTCTTTCTACATTCATCTCCTCCGGGACTGTTTTGGGAGTGCAGGTGGAGGGCCATTTTCCAATGAAAAGAAGGAAGACAGCCTTAAATCTCTAGACTTAGCCACACAGTCCCGTCTCAATCCACCAGTCAAACATCATTGTTTAGGTTTTTAAGCACAGCTAACAGACAGCTACTTAGTGTTTTTTTGGTTTTTTGTTTGTTTGTTTGTTTTCCCCTGGTTTCTTTTCTGAGTCTTGTGCCATATGGGTCTCACCTATTTTCAATGGTGGGATTGTGGTACCATTTCATAATTCTGCTATCCTATCATGATGTCCAACATTGGAAGTGGTTATCTAAAATCCTTAACAAGAGGTAGGGTTTTAGCAGCTCTAGTGGATATATTTAGGAGATGGAGGAGGAAGTCTTCTACATGGGAAAAGTCACCAGTGTTTAGAACTAGAAGGACAACCCCTCATGTATGGTACTCAGGACCCTCGTATTTGCAGATAGAATGTTTTATTTTGAGAATAAGGACAGTTTTGTCAAGATTTTGAATGACAAATTTCATGAACAACAAATTCCTATAAGAGAAGGAAATTCTCACATTAAAATGATCAGAAATGTAGTACATGAAATTTTTAACCTTTGGACTTTTATTGGACTTTTATTGCTGGACACTGTTAGGCAGTGCTAAGTTAACAGCCCTGCATAGAGTTCTCCTTTCTGTCTGGATCCAGGAAGGAATCCAATAAATTTGTCCCCAGCCTCTCTCAGTCAGCAGCATCCTGGACTGGCACGTTAGCACTGACCTGTTCATTAGATAGGTCCACACAGGGTTCAAGCCACACAGTCATGGATTTCCTCAATGGCAAAGTAATGCTAATATAACTATTGGGAATCATGTTATTGAGTGTGCTCACTTGTCAAATGCAGGGGTCAGCAAACTTTCTGTAAAAGGTCAGATAATAAAAATTTTAAGTTTTGTGATCCAGACAAACTACTCAACTCTGCAGGTGGCCAGAAAGCAACCATCGATGATGTGTAAATGAGTGGCATGGCTAGATTTGACCCAGGGCCTCAGGTTGTGGCTTTCCCCTGACCCATGTCTAATTAGAGTTGCTGCCAGTTACAATGACAGTGCATACTAATGTGTCATTCTCTCTTCTTTCTCTTTAAATAAAGCAGAAAAATAAATTATCAATCTTTCCCACTTTTTCCTTCCACATGACTCAAAAGGTAAGACAGAAAGCCCACGCCCACATAGAATGGACCTCTTTGGTCCATTTGCTCGTTTATTGATTCAGTACTTCTGCGTTGCAAGCATCTTGCAGCACTCTTTTAGGTCCTGGGGATACAGTGATCAGCAAAACAGGTGTCCCTGACAGAGTTTGTGTTATAGAAGAGGCCAACATTAAACCAGCAATTGCACAAATCTCTGAATAATTTTAAGTCACCATTTCTGTATGTGACTGGAAAGAGAAGAATGAGGAGATATGACAAAGTGTTCAAGGGTCACATAATCCATGTTACAGTCATGGAAGGCATTCTGGATAGTGGCATTTACATGATGAGAAGATTATGCTCAGAATTGCAAGTTTAAAATATAATATTTCTATAATCAATAATACTATAAATGTAATTTTATTCTCTTCCATTTTCTCATTTTACTTAGAAATAGATGAGGCTGCCAGACGATTTTGACAAGGTGAAGACATTACCCAAATGTAATTATGGTTTCAAATATGTGATATAGACAAGTTCTTAATATTAATTACATCAATCTCAGATTCCATCAAGCTATCAGAAATCAACAGCTTTTAGAATAGGTTGTAATAATGTTTGAACTATATTCCAAATCATTATAGCCACAATAATCCATTTCATTTAATAACAGAATCTTTGAGGACATAACATCAGCTTAATGATTCTAAGCTTTCTGCTCTCTTCCATTTCTTCATTCATAGTAAGGACATTTCTAAGTATAAAGACACACACACACACACACACACACACAGGCACAGGCACACACACACAATAAGTTTTAGTATTTGGTTACATTAAAATATAAAATGTATATTAAAAAAGACATAAAATCATTAAAGACAAGCAAAACTGGAAAACGGTGTAGGCTAGGAGGGCAATATCTTCATTATGTAAAAGCTGATGCAAATTAGTAAAACGTTTAGAAGCATCCCAACAGATGGTTGGAAAAAGAGATAAGGAGTAATCTATCTGACACATATTATGTATTTGATAAATATTTTTGAGTGGATAAGTGAAAAAATAATTGACAAAATAAGAAATAAAAATGATCAGTAAAATATGGAAAAAGTTTCAATCTAACCAGATATTTAAGAAATACAAAGCAACAAAATGCAATTTTTCATCTAGTGACAAAAGTTAAAAATTATGATAATGCCTACTGTATATGTTGCTAGTGCCCAAGAATATTTGAATCCCTTTTACAATGGAACTTGTATCAAAAGTTCCAAAAATTCACAAACTCTTTGACCTAACAATTACAAATGAAGGGATTTGGGGCTGATTTTAAGGGAAAAATTGATGTGTATTTTAAAACGCATTTATAAGCATTTTCCACATAGTATTATTTATAAGAGTGAAAAAGTAAAGCAACCTACACTTTCATCAATAAATAAGTGGTGAAATAGTCTATTGGAATCCACAAAATGAAATATTATGCAGCCATTTAAAATTATGATCTTCAAGATTATTATAAATACTGAAAATGTTCAAGATAGTTTGTCAAGTGAAAAGGCTGTTTATAAAACAATGTATAATATGGTCCATATATGTTCATATTCATTTATAAACAATTAAAAATATGAGAAAACATTTGTCAAAATGTTAACAGAATTTATCTCTTGTTAACATTACCTTTACTCTCAAACAGAGAGTTTGAGCAACAGCTTGTCTGGAAAGCAAACAGCTTATCTGGAAACTCCACAGTTTTTATCATGAATATGTATTGTATTGATAACAAACAAGAATTAATTTGATGGTTTTGTTTCCAAAAAATTAAAAGCAGCATAGGTAAGCTTCATTCGGTGCCCATTAGGAATATTCTGCAAGCAGACAACAATGGCCTTGCATTGGAAACTGTGAAGCAGCTCTTTCAAAGCAAAGCCTGTGAGTGGAAATCTGGACATAACAGGCAGCCCGGCAGGTGCTGAAATGTATCCAGTGCCAGCTTCTCTGGCTGTTTTAGGGATCCTGGGGTTCATGGCTCTGTGCAGAAGAATGAAAAGCATGGCAACATTTGACACTTGAGCAGCTTCATGATGGAATACATCTTGTGTGAGAATAAAAAATAAGGAGGAAGCTTTGTCCTTTTTCACTTAGAAAGGGAGAGCTATTCTTTACAGCACCATGGGGATTGAAATAGCAGCAATGAATGTCCTTAATAATGTGTACAAAGATATCACTGGAGGTGGTGGATCTTGGTGAAAGCATCAAGGCTAGAGATGTGACAGCAGCAGAAGCTTCTTGTCGAATCTTGTTTAGAAGGACAGCCCCAAGCTCCTGACAGAGAGAGGTGAACAACCGATATAATAAGCATGCCTGGGACTCTTTTTTGCGGAGGAGGGGCCCCCCTTTTGGGAGGCAGCAGTGGGAGAAATCAGCAGTTGGACTTTGCCACGTGCTCCAGCTTGTCCTTCTTCTTGATGGCATAGAAGTTGGAGAAGACCTTGGCAAAGATGATGAGCTGATCTGCCAGGCATGGAGTGGGCAAAGCCTGTTTAACCACACTCCCTGAATCGGGCCAGCCTGTAACTTCTTTGACAGAGACTGTGCAGCCAAACTAATGCTAGGGCACTTCTAGGCCTAGTTCCTGAGAAAAGACTAACAACTTCCTCCTAAGTCTTTGGGAGTCTCAAGAAGCCATGTAAGAAATCCAGCTACCCTACTGGAGATACCTTATAGAGGGCCTGAAACTACCTGGGATGGAGGCAAAGTTGAGCTCAGCGTTCAGGCTGTTCACTGAGACATCAGTTATGTGAGTGATGTCTCTTGACGCCTCCAGACCAGACCAGCTGCAAGCTGACTGCCACTAAATCAACCTAGTCATTGCCATGTGAAACAGAAAAATTGCCCAATAGAGCCCTGCCCGAATTCTGGACCCCTGAAATTGTGAGCTATAATAACAAAAAGAGTTGTTGTTTTAAGCCATTAAGGTTTGGGGTTTGTTATATAACGATAGATAACTAGAACAATGGTATAAGCTTCATCTTCCACAGGGTTGTGCCCAAGACCCTCCTTTTGCCCCACATCTTGCTGGAGCTTTTCTGTGTGTGCTCTTTGTGTAGATTCCCCTAAGAGGATATAGGCTTTATTTTCTGGAGAGCGCCATAGGTGTGTCACCAGGAAGCACAGGAACAGCTCCATGAGTGGTAGAGAAGGAAGTCCCCTTAGCAGGACTTTATATCCCTTCTCCCCTTAGAAATCCATGGGGATCCACTTCACTCTGCACTCACCCTTTTCATACAGGATTTTCTCATCTTGGTTTCTCATTGAGTGGCACCTCAGTGCCTATATCAGAGGACTGCCTTAGCTAATTAGAGAAGATGATTCTATCTGATGGGACTGAATGGCTGAATCTGAAAACCCCCAAACTTTCAGATTATTTTCTGTGCTTATTATGTGACTTTCTGTTCTACAGCTAACTTTTATGTAGGTCATTTTCTTAGTTGTAAAATGAAAATAATAACATCTACCTTTCAAGTATCTCAGGATTATTGTGAAAGTCAAGGGAGATGAGGTGGGTGGAAGCTCATTGTAAGCTATAAAATGTTATGTACCTGTAATTTGTTATTATTATCATTACTCTGTTAAGGAATTAGTAAATTATAGATAGTGTTGGAACATGTGGGCTTAGCATTGTGTGATCTTAGGCAATTCACTTAACATCTCAGCAATTTTCTCATCCCTAAAATAAGAGTGTTTACTAAATAAATATCTATAAGGTTCCATCCAGCTCTCAAATAAT
The DNA here is from genome assembly GCF_009828535.3 of Hylobates moloch. Taxonomy (NCBI): domain Eukaryota; kingdom Metazoa; phylum Chordata; class Mammalia; order Primates; family Hylobatidae; genus Hylobates; species Hylobates moloch. Next base: position 134,575,150 of record NW_026652276.1, read on the forward strand.
ATGGCTGTGATTTTTGAGAACCTATTTTAGCACAGGCAAGGTAGTGAATACAGTGTGTTCAAAGATGAATGTATCTTCATCCCTGCTGACTTGGAATTTATAATGTAGTTGTTAATATAACTCATACTTTAAAAACCAAATAATTCAAATCAATCTTTTAAACACAGATTCCCTGAGATGAGATTTGTGTGGAAACACAGCCAAACCATATCATTCCACCCCTGGCCCCTCCCAAATCTCACGTCCCTTTCATATTCCAAAATACAATCATGCCTTCCCAACAGTCTCCAAAAGTCTTAACTCATTTCAGCACTAACTCGAAAGTCCACAGTCCAAATCTCATCTGAGATAAGGAAAGTCCCTTCTGCCTGTGAGCCTATAAAATCAAAAGCAAGTTAGTTACTTCCTAGATACAGTGGGGGTACAGGCATTGGTTAAATACAGCTGTTCCAAATGGGAAAAATTGGCCAAAACAAAGGGGCTACAGGTCCCATGCAAGTCCAAAATCCAGTGGGGCAGTCAAATCTTAAAGCTCCAAAATGATCTCCTTTGAATCCATGTCTCACATCCAGGTCGCACTGATGCAAGAGGTAGGTTCCCACAGCGTTGGGCAGCTCTGCCCCTGTGGCTTTTCAGAGGATAGCCTCCAACCTAGCTGCTTTCATGGGCTGGCATTGAGGGTCTGCAGCTTTTTCAGGTATACGGTGCAAACTGTTGGTAGATCTACCATTCTGGGGTCTGGAGGATGATGGCCCTCTTCTCACAGCTCCACTAGGCAGTGCCCCAGTGGGGACACTGTGTGGGGGCTTCAATCCCACAGTTCCCTTCTGCATTGCCCTAGGAGAGGTTTTCCATGAGGGTCCCACCCCTACAGCAAACTTCTTCCTGGACATCCAGGCATTTCTGTACATCCTCTGACATCTAGGTGGAGGTTCCCAAACCTCAATTCTTGATTTCTGTGCACCTGCAGGCTCAATACCATGTGGAAGCTGCCAAGGCTTGGGGCTTATACCCTCTTAAGCCATGGCCTGAGCTTTACCTTAGCCTCTTTTAGCTACAGCTAGAGTGGCTTGGACTCAGGACACCAAGTTGCTAGGCTGTACACAGCAGTGGGGCCCTGGACCTGGCCCACAAAACCATTTTTTTCTCCTAGGCCTCTGGGCTTGTGATGGGAGGGGCTGCTGCAAAGATCTCTGCTAAAACGTAACAAGTCACCTTTGCTCCTGTTCCCAAAAGTTCCTCATCTTCATCTGGAGCCACCTCAGCCTGGATGTCATTGTCCATATCATTATCAGCATTTTTGTCAAAGCTATTCAACAAGTCTTTAGGGAGTTCCAGACTTTCCCAAATTTTCCTGTCTTCTTCTGAGCCCTCCAAACTGTTCCAACCTCTGCATGTTACCCAGTTCTAAAGTTGCTTTCACACATTCAGGTAACCTTTTCAGCAGCACACCACTCCCAGTACCAATTTACTGTATAAGTCCATTTTCACACTGCTGGCAAAGACATACTGGAGACTGGACAGTTTACAAAAGAGAGAGGTTTAATGGACTCACAGTTCCATGCTACTGGGGAGGCCTCACAATCATGGTGGAAGGTGAAAGGCACATCTCACATGGTGGCAGACAAGAGCAGAATGAGAGCCAAGCAAAAGGGCTCTCCCCTTATAAAACCATCAGATCTCATGAGACTTATTCACCACCACAAGAACAGTATGGGGGAAACCACTCCCATGATTCAATTGTCTCCCACTGGGTCCCTCCCACAACATGTGGAAATTATGGGAACTACAATTCAAGATGAGATTATGGTGGGGACATAGCCAAACCATATCAATGGACAATTCAAATGTCATTATTAATAATGAATAAATTAGGTGAATGTAAATGACATAAAAATTTATAAATGAACTTGCCATCATTTCAAAAATCTTTTTCAGAAATTTGAAAATCTTAAAATCATGTTAATTTAATAAATACTTATTAAATGTCTGAGTCATTTCTAAGTTAAAATATTGAGACATTAATTATTAAACATGTTCAAGTTTATATACTTTGACTTCTTGTTTTTATATAGTATAGAGAAGCTAAATATATCTGGGTCTAGTAAAAACTATAAAAATTGTGTTAGGAGGAAATATGTCTCTAAAATATATAAAATACTTTTTATCTACAAAATGCTGATAGTTCAAAATTGAATGCTGCAGTTTAAAATTGCTTCCATCCTAGGTTTTCACTAGAAATTAATGTTGTTTGAATTTTTAAAAAATCTAATGTGGTAATTAAAACAACTTCTTATGCAAACAAGGTAAGATGTGTTTATGGTAAGTGACACTTACATAAAAGATGTGTTTTAGTTACAGAAAAAGAAAAATAGGTAATCTTTGTCTTAAAAGTAGAATGATTGGTTCTTCCAAAATGAAAAAGAGAAAAGGTTGTAGAAGTTTGTAAGAGATCAGTCTTGGGAAAAGAATTTTATTTGTGATCAAGCTGGCTAAAATTAGAGAGAATTATTTATAAGTTTTTCTAAAAATTGAGCATTAGTATCAAAAGTACACTGATATAAGGCTAGAGTTTGGGCACCTGCGTTGGAACAACTGGGTTTTCTGGGAGCATTGATCTGTTCTTAGTAGAAAATTGTGAGAAGCTTTTCTTTACATTTTAGGTAACTGGCCTAAGAAACAAAATCCATGTTTCATCAAGACAATTTCTTGTGCTTTGTGCCTTTAACATTTTTTGTCACTTGGTTTTATTTCACAATGACCTGTGATTCTACTTTGATCAAGAGTTTTAACCTTTGGCATATTTAACAAACTTTCCAAAATAGAATTTCAATATCAAAATCAAGTATTTTTATCTCAAACTAACTCAGGATGTTACTGAGGGCCCCTGAAGCATCCAAAAGAAAGGTAATAAACAGACTTCGGTCACACACTAAATTATATGGGAAGCAGTGTCAAATAATGAATAATGTTTAACCTTTTTTGAGTTATATGAATGTCAATAATATGCATTTCAAAATTGTATTAAATTCCTGAAATTCAGATATGTCTTGTATGTATCAGTCAAAATTATGGTTATTATATTAAATTATTGTAGGCCACAGAAATAACCATCTTTTGGTCAATCGTGTCTTTATCCATGATCATTTTAAATCTTGTTGTCCACGGTTGTTTGTTTGATTCTCTTGCTTTTTCCGAAAGCTCCTTAGAAAACATTATAATCCTAAAGTGCTGTGTCTTCAAGGTGGTTCATGGAAAAAATGGAAAGGACACTGTTAAGCACTCCTGAATACAGTTTTATTATAACTTTAGGATCATATTATTTGGACTGGGTAAGAATTCCCAGAACTCTACTGAAGGACTGACTGGTTTATAAAATTGCTAACCCAAGCAGGACAATAACAATTTAAATACTAAGAAAATACTTTGGCAGATTTTCATGCTAAGTCAGCCAGTACTGAAATTGTTAAGATATGCATCTTGAATGAACTTCATGATCCAAGTTAAATGACCTATAAAAACTAATTTAATAAATAATGCCATGCACCTGAATTGGAGAAACAAAATTGGAATTTAAGAACAAATAAATCCAGTGTTAAGCATGGATTCATGAAGATCCTGGATGGCCACATGGTCCTTTCTGAGTTCTTAAAACTTCCATTATGAAAAGCTCTGTACTCTGTGTCTCATGATGGAAGAGATAACATGATACAAATATATATTTTTTAAAATTAGTGTAGTGACTGTTCTAAATTGCTAAAAATGGTATATGACCAATGTTTGGTTTGTCCAACCCATAATCCTAGGAAGACAATAAAAACTTTAGGTATATTTCTGCTACCTAATGGGCAGTTTGAACATTTCTAGAGGAATTTTGTTCAATTGCCATTTTAAGTGCATATTTTATGGTTGTACGGAAGCACTCCCCTGGAGCAGGGCCAATGCTATAACAGTAGCTAAAATATTTATAGAAAATGTATTTCCTTCATGGGGCAGTCCTGAAGGAATCTCTTGCAATAGAGGTATTTGTTTCACTGGAAAAGTTTCGAAATAGTTAAATAAAGCATTACAGATACAATAGCCTTAGGCAAAGCTAACTAAATCAACTAGATTGTCTTGGTCAAAAGTATTATAGATTGATGACAATTAGATACACTTCCAATGGAAAACGTAAGTTGATCTCTTATGAAACAGTCACTGTCAAGCCCATGTCCCTACGTGACTAAATGCTGAAGTGCTTTAATGAATTATGCCAAAGTGTATTTTCACCAGGTAAAGGAAGGCTTTTATGATCTACCCACTGAGGACATTCAGACCCTTCATGATCTAGAACTCAGAGATTGAGTATTCTGGAAATGGCATCAAAAAAAGGCTGCCCTTGCCTTACACATTGCAGCAAGACTTCAGGGCTTCCAACTTGGGGTCCAGAATCTCACGTCTCAGAGGGTTCCTTCAAACTCTTGGAACTGTATACCCATTGGAGACCTTAGGTAAAGCTAATCATGGAAGTTTCTCTCCAGAACAGACAGCATCCTGGACACAGACAGCTTCCCTAAGATCATGGATAAAGACTTTTTTGCCATTATAAAACTCTTACCTCCTTATTTTTTTTATTGTTTATGCATCCATGAACAACTGGTAAAGAAAGGGCTTTGTGTTCACCCATGTGGTATACTTTTATTTGCAGAGGATTTCACAACTAACCTAATGCATGGTCAACCTTATGCTTTATGGATGGAAGATGAAGGGCAAATATAGGCTAGTCATTTCAATGAGACATTTGTTGCTTCAAAATCAGTCATAAACAAAACATTGGTCCACTCCTGTTTACTTATGTCAAAGGTTTAAGAGACCATTGACAGGAGGCCTTCAACTTTCTACGTGGGCATTATTTGTTAGGTCCTTTTATTCATGGCTTAGAGTAAATATAAATGAGGCAATGATTAAAAATGTATTTTTCATAATAGTCTCCACAGAAAATTTTACTGCAAAGGCTGTAGTTGCACAACAGATTTCTTTACATTCTCTTGATAAACGTTTAGTAGATAATAGAATTGTTCTAGATTGCATGGTAGCTGAATAAGGAAGAATCTACGCAGTTGCTGATACTTCTTGTTACACATGGATGAATACATTGGGTATTATAGAGGCTCAGTTTCAGAGTTCATCAATAGACTGCTTGGTTAAAATAGGTAGACTCCTAATGTGGCTCATTCTTTGATTTGTTCAATTTTGGATGGTTTTATTTATGGGGACCCTAGCTATGAAGCATACATACAACAAATGCTTGGTCTTGACAGTCATAATAGTAGTCTCCTTGGTGCACTGTATTCTTTCAAAAGTTTTAAATGTTTGCATGCAGCCATCTGTAGAATGTCAACTGGCCTCTGTTCAGTTGGAATGACAAAAACTCAAAGAAATTTATAATCATGAGAACAGAATAATCCATGAATGATTAGTTGAGATCAGAACCCTAAAATGGTGGTAACTGAGAGTAGCACTAAAGCTCTAAATTGTGGTCACATTCTCACCTAGACAAAAACCTGTCCCAAAGGGGAGAATATTAAACAAAATTATCAGAGGCCATTGTTTTGGACTGAGCTCCTTCACTATGCCCCAGTACCCCAGACCAAACTGAAATAGAGCCACTTGTGCTCACTGCCACATAATCAAATTGAAATTTTAAGGACACAGATAGACTCCAAAACAGATGGAAGCTGAGACAAATATGACTTGTGAATTCCATAATGAGACTAAGTCCATTTATAATAGTGACAGAGAATGATGTCAATGCCTAAAGTTTTGGCCAATCTTTCAAAATTGGAAAGTTGACCAAAAGGGAGAAATAGTTCAATGTAGTTTGGCCTGAAGCTGCTTCCATACATATTTTAAATTTGGCCTAAAGTTTTGCCAAACATGATGTGTAAACAGACTGCAACCTACTCTTGTAAAAAGTAGCCAAAATTCAGCCAACTACAGGCAGTCAAGTGTTCAAAGCAGGTTCAAATAAGGCAAGTGCCCAGCTATAACCAATTGTGTTAGTCTGTTTGCGTTGCTATAAAGGAATACCAGAAGCTGGGTAACTTATAAAGAAAAGAGGGCTTTTCTTGTTTTTGTTTGTTTGTTTTGTCTCACAGTTCTGTGGGCTGTATAGAAAGCATGGTGTTGGCATCTGCTCAGCTTCTGGTGAGGACCTCAGAAGGCTTACAATCATGGCAAATGCAAAGGGGGAGCTGGTGTATCATATGGCAAGAGAGACAGCAATTTGGGGTAAGTACCATGCTCTTAAACAACCAGATTTCATATGAACTCATAGAGTAAGAACTCACTCATTACTGTGAGAACAGCACCAGCTATCCATGAAGTCCAAAACCCAGCAGGGAAGACATTAAATGTTAAAGCTCCAAAATAATATTTGACTCCTTTTCCTATATCCAGGGCATACTGGTGAAAGGGGTGGGTTCTCAAGTCCTTGAGCATTTCCACTCCTGTGGCTTTGTAGGGTATAGCCCCTGTGGCTGCACTCATGTATTAGAGTTGTGTGCCTATGGCTTTTTCATTCTGAGGTCTGAAGGGCAATGGCCACCTTGCCACAGCTCCACTAGACAGTGCCCTGATGGGCACCCTATGTGGGGGCTCCAACCCCACATTTCCCCTCAACACTGCCCTAGTAGAGGATCCCTGTGTGAGTCCTGTCTCTGTAGCAAGCTCCTTCTTGGATAACTAGGCTTTCCCATACATTCCTTGAAATTTAGTTAGAAGCTGCCAAGCATCCTTCAGTCTTCTTTACTGTGTACCTGTAAGCCCAAAACCATGTGGAAGCCACCAAAACTTATAGCTTGCACCCTCTGAAGTGGTGGCCATAGCTTCTGTGAGCTGAGGCTGAAGCTGGAGTAGCCCAGATATAGGGAGCAGTGTCCTGAGGCTAAGCAAGGCAGCAGCACCCCAGGCCTGGCCCCTGAAACCATTCTTTCCTCCTAGGTCTCTGGGGCTGTGATGGGAGGAGCTGCCTCCGAAACTTCTGAAATGCATTTGAGCTCTTTCACCCATTGCCTTGAATTAATAGTCACTTGGTCCCATTTTGGTAATGATAATCACTCTAGCTAGTGATTGCCCCACAGCCTGCTTGAATTTGCCACCTGAAAATGCTCTTTCTTTCTCTACATGTCAAGGCTAGAAATTTTCTAAACTTTTACACTCTGCTTCTCTTGTCAATGTAAGTTCCTTCCATCTATGAACCTGTAAGATTTTTAAAAATTTATTTACTTCTAAGAAACAATGTTGATACAGGCATTTGGTAAATATCCCCATTCCAAAAGGGAGAAATTGGCCAAAATTAAAGGGTCAATGGGCCCCACACAGTCCAAAACCCAGCAGAGAAGACATTAAATGTTAACGCTCCAAAATAATATTTGACTCCATGTCCTACATCCAGGGAACACTGGTGCAAAGGGTGAGCTCCCAAGTCCTTGGGCAGCTTTGCTCCTGTGGCTTTGCAGTGTAGAGCCCCTGTGGCTGCTTTCATGCATTGGAGTTTAACTCCAATACAAGTTCCAAATTCTTGTTCCTATATCTGAACATAGGCTGTTAGAAGCAGCCATGCCATTTCTCGAATGCTTTGTTGCTTAGAAATTTACTCTGCCAGATACCCTAGGTCATTACTCTTAAGTTCGAATTTCCACAGATCCCTAAGGCATAGACACAATGCAATCAAGTTCTTTGCTAAGGTGTAACACAGGTGACCTTGGCTCCAGTTCCCAATAACTTCCTCATTTCCATCTGAGACATCGTCAATCTGGACTACACTATTCATATCTCTATCAGCATTTTGGTCACAACAACTTAACAAGTCTTTAAGAAGATCCAAACTTTCTCTCATCTTTGTCTTCTACTGAGACTTCCAAACTCTTCCAACCTCTGCCCATTACCCAGTTCAAAAGCTGCTTCCACATCTTCGGGTGTCTTTATAACAGTGCCCCACTCCTAGGTACACATTTTCTGTTTTAGTCCATTTGCATTGAGGCTGAGTAACTTATAAATAAAAGAGGTTTGGCTGGGCACGGTGGCTCAAGCTTGTAATCCCAGCACTTTGGGAGGCCAAGGCGGGCGGATCACGAGGTCAGGAGATCTAGACCACAGTGAAACCCCATCTCTACTAAAAATACAAAAAATTAGCCGGGCGTGGTGGCAGGCGCCTGTAGTCCCAGCTACTCGGAGAGGCTGAGGCAGGAGAATGGCGTGAACCTGGGAGGCGGAGCTTGCAGTGAGCCGATATCACGCCACTGCACTCCTCCAGCCTGGGTGACAGAGCGAGACTCCGTCTCAAAAAAAAAAAAAAAAAAAGAAAAATAAATAAATAAATAAAAGAGGTTTATTTTGGCTCATGGTTCTGCAGGCTGTACAGGAATCACAGTGCTTGCATCTGCTGGGCTTCTGGTGAGGGTCTCAGGAAGCTTACAATCATCGCAGAGAGCTATGGGGGAGCTAGTGTATCACGTGGAGAAGGAGAATGTAAGGAAGACAGGGAAGTTTCCACAGTGTTTTAAACAAGCAGCTATCATATGAACTCATAGAGTTAGAACTCACTCATTACTGTGAGAACAGCACTGAGCCATTCATGAGGTATCTGCCCCCACGACCCAAATACCTCCAACTAAGCCCATCTCCAACATTGGAGGTCATGTTTTAACTTAAAACAGTTAAACTTCCGTGAAGGTTAGCAATCTTACTTTTAAAATGGAAATAATTTTTTGTGAAGAGGTTGGAAAATTGTCTGGCATATAGTAGGTGCTCAGTTAATGGGATATATCTGTCCTCACACAGACAGAATGTCTGTGCTTCAGTTATAAGAGCCTTACAACTTTTACTCATTTACAATTCTCTTTCCCATTCTTCTCTAGATCCTCTTCCCATCCACCTTCATCCTCAAGGACTACTGTTCCTTCTCCATAGGAGTGGGGTGAGGCCTGCTCAGGGCTCTCACATAGCCTTTTATGTCTAATAGTGAGGTAGGAACAGGGCGTGGTTAGCCAAAAATCATGAAATCGCAAGGTGATTAACAAGGTTATATCACACACCTTATCAGCAAGGCAGGGCTCTGGGAGTTACTGGGCCTAAAACATTGTCCTTGCTAATATTGATGGTTTGTGTGGTAGATGGACAATAACACACAAACCAAGTGAAAATAATAAATATAAGAACTTTAACCAAGTCTTGAGTGAAGGTTAACACACTATCCTACTCTGTAACAACAAGAACACCAAAGTACACCGTATTCATCATTTAAATTTGAAATTAACATAGTTCCTATAATGCCACCACTGCCTGTAATCATAGGTCTTATGCCAAGATCTTCCTCATTATTACAATTCTACTTTTAAAATCCCTGTGGTAGCTGGTATCTAAAATTGACCAGCCCTCAAATCCTCCCCTTCCTGTATACTCATGTCACCCCTTACATTAACAGGAGAAACTTACTTTTCCTTCCCTTGATTTTAGACTGATCCTATGGATACTTTGACCAATAGAATACAACAGAAGTGACATTTTGGTCTTCTGAATTCAAAACTGGCATTTCAGCTTTCTTCTTCTTAGGATGCTCATTTTTATGTTGCTCACTCAGAATCTATCTATCTTTCTAGGAGAAGTCCAAGCCATGTGAAAAAGCCATGTGGAGTTGGTAAGTTCAACAGCCCCAGCTAGCTCACAGCCGATAGGCAACAACTACTAGCCATAACAATGAGCCATCTTATATGTTCTAGCCCCGTTCGTCTTTCATCTTTCTATAGCCAAAGTCAATATCACATAGACCAGGAAAACCACCCAGCCCAACTGAGTCAACTTAAGAACTTTTAAGGATAATAAAATAATTGTTTGCAGTAAGTAACTAAGTTTTGGGGTGTTTTATTATAGCAATAGGTAATTGAAATAATGACTATTTTGGTGAGTCTCACTCTCATATCCTTTTGAAACTGCATTTATACAGAAAATATCAGTTTTGATTGACTTATGTAAGAACAAATTCTAAAACCTCATAAAATCTTTCTTCGATTATTTCTTTATGTCAAATCCTTTTGGCTCAATGTTTTCTGAGACTACTTGGACAAATCTTTGGCTGATTTGTTTATTTTGCTTTGTTTTAAACCTAAAAACAGGCTTATACATTTGGTTCACATACTTGGTTTATACTTTCAGTATAAAGACTAAGGAGCAGATTATAGGCTATGAGTTCGTTGAGTTAAGAGACTTTTCTACCTAACTTTGTACATACAGTCTTACCACAGGTCTTAGCACATGGTAGACGTATAGGGAATATTTTTGATTTGCCTTATATGAGGGTTTTCCTATCCTCTACCCAGGTTAAGTTGGCCACATGTCTGCAAATGTATTTTCCAATTCCACTCATCAGGAGTCACTTGTCATGTTTTGCTTTTAACGTTTCTTGAATTATTACTTTAATGACTCTGTTCCATTCCATAGCTCCCCAGTCTGGCTCAGTCTGAGTCAGCAATTCTCAAATAAAATGTTAAATGCCATCTAAAATACTTTACATGTTTCTCTCTAAATAAAACTGAAAACAAGAAAAGTACTTTAAAAATGAAAATCAAAGTGTTTTTTCTCACTTACAAATACATTCAACATGGGTTATTGGTAGGAAATGACTAAGAAATTACTAAGAAAAATTAGGCCAACTAATTCCATCCGCTTTGTCCCCCCACCCCCTTTCATACCATTTTGGTATGCATGTGTGAAAATAATAATGATAGCTAACATTTATTAATATTAGTTATTAATAGCTGAGCTGCTAAAGCTCCTACTATGTACCAGGCTCCAATATAAGTGTTTTTCATATTTAACCCATTTGTTCCCACAATAATCTTATGAAGTAGGTGTTATGATTGTCTCCATTTTGCTGGTAGGGACATTGGGGCACAGAAGGGTTAAATAAATTGCCTTAGGTCACACAACTAGGATGCCCATGTAGATGGGATTTAAACAGGAGTAGTCAGGTTTTAAATCTAAACAGCTAAAAGAGTCAATCTTGAATACCTTATCCAAAGAAAATAAGACACTAGTGACCACTGGAAGGACACACTTTGCCATGCACTTCCAATAATAAGTATAGCCATGCTTACAAGGTCAAATGGTGTTCCCTCCCAATGAAGCCAAAATGAAAGTAGGCATATTTCTTATGTAGCACTAAACTGTAGATGAGAAAAGTATTGAAAATTTCTATTATCATTACCATTATCAAATATGATACAAGTGTTTCACATGTGTATAAGTAGTTATTTAAATTATTTACAGATGTATATAATGTGTATGTGTCCATGTATATGTGTACATATGTGTAAGTATGTGCATAGCCAACTATACTTACAGGGGTATATATTGAGAAATATATAGGCATATGTGGATGTGTAGGAAATGTCTCAGACATCTACATATTCATTATATACACTATACATGTAAGGATAATATAGCTAAGCTTATTTTTGATCTTCATTAAAGGATTGTTTCTAACACCTCTCACTTACCTCTTCATGTGCTCCAGGCCTTACCTCTCATTGCGCTACCTCTACAGGGACAGGTTCTGTACAAGCTTCTACAAGTTTCTTGCAGGTGCAGCCTACTATTTTCTTGTTTATGCCCCCCATCACCTTCTATCCCTGGGGATCTCTGGGACAACTAGTACTCACAAATGCAATTTGGGGAAGCAGACACCCTGTATAGCGACCCTGAGCAGTGACGGCTGGCAGTGGACAGACAAATGCTTCCCTCTTTATTATCCAGTCTGAGGAGTCTCAGATGTATTTCATGTTTCCCAGAGGTTCTCAGTATGAGGTGACCAGTCACTCATTAGGTGGCCAACTCATGGTGCAGGCTTGTGTTGGATTTCCCTCCTCACATTTCATTCCCCCAATCCTTGCCTCTCCTCTCTGCAGTCACATTCTCAAATAAACTCCTCATAAACCTTTACCTCAGATTCTGCTTTGAAGGACACTAGGCTGAAACAGGTAATATTTAACATATTTTCTTTATTCAATTATTTATTTAATGGGTAAAATATAGCAAAAATCAGAACTTCATGTAAGGTTATAGGTCTCATTGCCTGTCAAGGGTCATCGTTTCAATTTATAGCTCTTAAAAATAAAATAACTTCCTGCGGTAAAAGTTTTGCAGGCTGGAAAATATTTATCGCAGGCCAGCAACGGTGTGGTGATCAGACTCGCTGAAATAGTGATTTATGTCAATACTTGTGGAAAACAAATTGAAGTCATTCTCCAAGCTAGATCCCAGTTTCAAGAAAAATTATGTGGTATCATATACAAGTCCTTGGGGACATTATGACTTTTAAAGGGCATGTATTTTATTAAATGTATAACATAGCTATGCAAAATATTAATGGTGGCGCTATTGACTCATGCAGTATATAACAATAGAGATGAGGAAGATGATGAATGACCGTGGAGTGATATATTGTGATTCCACTGTCAAGTGACAGCTTCTTTTGCTGAATCAAGTTCAAAATCAGGATTCTTCTCTGCCTAGCAAGCAAACTTTGCCATCTCTAAGAGGCCGTTAATAATCTGGGGAGTGTGGAAGGAAGAGAGAGGTCAAAATGTCATCATAAGACATGTTGGTTATCAATTGCTTAGGATTCTCTAGGGCAGGGTTGCTATTCAGTACAAGCAATATTCTCAGCTGGGTAATTCTTGGTTGTGAAGAGCTATCTTGTGCATTGCAGGATGTTTGACAGTATCCCTGATGTGGGCCTGTTGATTGTTGATAGAATCACCCCCACACAAATCATGACAAACAAATATATTTTTGGAATTGCCAAACATCTTCTGTGGGGCAAAATTACACCACCCACCCCTGCAACCCTCCATCTCCCATTGAGAATCACTGCCTTAGGGCACTGCAGATACTGAGTGATTTGTGTGATGGGATGCCATACACACAAAACGGGGAGTCCAGGACTTAGGACCCTGACCTTGGGCAATTCACTTAAACTCTATGGGTTTTGGTTTCGAGTAGAATGAAGTAGATATGCAGAAAAATGAGCAATAAAGGGGAAAAGTTGCCAGGATAGAAATATATAAGGAGGCCGCTAGGACAACATGGGAGGTCAAGAAGGTTTTGTGTTGATAGTGATGCTTTGTGGAGTTCCCCAGTCATTGCAAACTTCATATCTTAGTTATCTCTAATCTGGTATTTGACACGTAGTGGGCGCATAGTTCCAAGTATTTCAGTCATGGTGTCTGCACTCAAAAGCACTTTTTAACTGAAAGAGTTTACCCATGGCCCCTGCTGAATGCATAGCCTCTCTGAACGTGAGAGTCCCTCCACCTCTGCCATGGTTGACTGGACTAAAGGTGGTGCCTGTGATGAGGGCAACCACTCTACTGGATGGCAGCAACTGTGAGAAGAGGTGAGTGGGGCCAATCAGGAGGTGAGTGGGGCCACCCTCAGGAGGATGAACTTCAAAAACACAACCCAGCAAGAGCCAGCAGTAGTAGGAGCTGAATCTAAGCATACATAAGAACACTGAGAGCATCCAGACAATATGTAAGAAAAATATATGAGGAAGCAGAAACTCCGAGTACTCAGAAGCTTCCACATGTATATATTCACATATGGAAATGGACATATGGGGTTGTTGATGGAGTTGCCATGTCTTTACATGGGAAGCTCTTTCTTACCTTTCCTATCATGGCTCAAACGTGGTCCCAGGGAGGCAGTTTGCTCGGGCTACCTGACGAAAGGTAGCCTAGCTCCCACTAACTGCACTCCATCACGGAGTTTGTTTTATTGTCTTCAGGAGACACCACCACCATAACTATCTTAGGCATTTGATTGTTTGCTTGTTTTTTTGTTTTTGTTTTTACCTCCCTCCCCTAACCTACTAAATGCACATATACTAAATGAGATCCTGGCTCAACAAAAGCAGGATCTCATCTGCTTCGTTCACTACCACTGTAGTTCCAGACCTAGAATCATCTCTGTTACTGCAACAATCAAAATATATTTTTGGAATGAATTAATAATAACTCTGTGAAATGAAGAGGAAGATGGCATGAATCACAAAAACTCTTTGGAAATTGTGTCAGCATTTAATTGAATTGATTATTTTATATGCATTATCTATTAATAATAAATACCTCATATTATGAATTCATTTGTGTTGTTTCTCCTGCACATTTCATTAAGTGTTGGGGACTGTAAGAATGAAAGTATTGTCAGAAGGCAGGATGAAAAAAAAAAGTAAAACACAAATTGAAAGTGTGTTACCATTACAAATTGGCTAAATCAGGCCAGCCTCAATTTCCACTTCCCTGTGCCCATCCATGTGGCACTGTGGAGACTGAGTCCAGGAATAGACAAGGAATGAGTTTCCATATCATGTACCCATGTATAGATCAGTGAGGTGGTTTATGGGTTTACAGGTGTTCCTCTCTATACTAATCTCATTTCTGTTAATAGAGTCCCCACATATGACCATCTGTGTGGACAAATAATCCCACCTGTTCCAGTCATAGTACCCAATTTCCCATTGCCCCATTAATTGGAGCATAGGGTCGGCTTCTGTGATGATTAGTTTTATGTAGCAACTTGGCCAGGCAATAGTAACCGGTTATTTAATCAGCCAATCATCTAGATGTTGCTGTGAAGATATGTTATAGATGTGATCAACATCTAAAATCAGTTAACATTAAGTGAGGAGATTATGCTCAATCATGTGGGTGGGCCTCATTAACCAGTTGAAGACCTTAAAAGCAAAATTGAGATTTTCCAGAGAAGAAATTCTATCTCAAAACTGCAGCATTAACTTCTGCCTGAGTTTCCAGTCTACTGGCCTGCCTAGAAATTTCAGACTTGCCAGTCCCCATAATCATGCAAGCCAATTCCTCAAAATAAATCTCTTTACACACACAAATGCATGTGTGTGTGCGCACACACAAATGCGTGTGTGTGCGCACACACAAATGCGTGTGTGTGTGCGCACACACACACACACACGTGTCCTTCTGGTTCTATTTTTCTGGAGCACTCTGATACAGTATGTGACCAAGCTAAGTGAATCAGAATTATGCCCCAGGATTTTTGAAAGCCTCTGTCTTCTCTGATTGTGAATCTATAAGGATGTGGCCTGGAGAAAGTGCTCCATGGAGGATAAGCCGGTTTGAGAGCAATGAGACCAACACACAATGATGCAGTGGCCAAAGATGGAGGCCAGGAGTCTTGACAGGCAGAGAGCACCCCAGTCCTAATTCTGTCATTCCTGAGGCCAGCTGTAACATCATTCTTCCCGGTTTATGTGGGCATCAAATCCTCTCTTGGCTTACGCTTGTTTGAAATCCACTTCCTTCACTTTCAAGCAAATTATGGGGATTGCTGGGAGGTCAGCGCTGAGTCCTAGTTTGTTTGTTTTTCTGGGTGAGTTTCTTGAGATTACTTGTAGGAAAATCTTAAGTTTTTGAAGTTCATCAAAAGTGGTGACTGATGACATATGTTCTCATTTCCCATGTTAAAAAAAAAACAACTATATTGGCCCAAGCAAACATTGTTTTCAAGCCTAAACAAATGCTAAGGATAAATTTCAGCCACTCCTTGTCATAAGGCACTTTGCCATCTGCAGCCCCTCTGCCTGAATAGGTCATGTTTATATTATATGATCCCCCCTTTTGTCAGAGCTGATTAGAACAAGGCTGAGTGTTATACCCAAAGAGAGGCATGTAGAGGCTGGCCTGTGACCAACGACTTGTGAGATCTGGCTCAGAAAGATGGACTGTGATACTCAGGTTTTATTCTAGGGATTTTGGATATAGATAATTAGAACCCTGGGTTAGAAGTAGGAGTAGATGGTAAAGCAAACTCATGATGTTGAGGCAAAAACATGGAAATTTAAAATGTATGCATATAAGATGAAGGAAAAAGAGCAGGAGAAGACAATGCCAGTTGGTAGAGAGAGGAGCATTTAGCAGATGTGCAGTGAGAAGCAGGTGCCATGAGAGGAGGCTGTGAAATTGAGTGAGTTCCAGTCCCTGTTCTCATAAGGTACAATGGTGCTGAGCTCCCTGCCAAGGTAAATACAAGTTCCATCACCTGAGGGATTCTAAGATTAGCCTCTCTCACTTAGAACCAAACAAGGCCTCCTGGAACATGTTCAATGTGATTGGAAAGTGCCTAATGCAAAAAGACCCTCAGAATGCAACATCTTAACTGATAACAGAACAAGACATTTCTTTCAAATGGCAAAGCTACTTAGTTAGAAATATCAACTGGCAGAATGTAAATTCCAAATTGTCTGTTAATATTTACAGAGAGAAAACAACTCTCAGAGACCCTTATTTCTTAATTAAATGATGTTTTCCTTCTGTGAATACAGAATTTGTACCGTATTTTAAATAAGTATAACATTGATGTATATTATTAGATAGTTCATAAATTTCATTTTTGTTCTTGCAGATTTTTTTTAAACAAGAAAAACTCCCACAAAACATTCCATTTTAAAATGACAATAAAATTTAGGGCACAAGATAATTGACACCTAACTCTAAACAGATTTTTGAGAAAGAAAGAGGAAAAAAAAACAGTTTGATCAAGTAAAAGCAAAAGAGAAAGAAATTTTCCCAGTCTTAGATAAAAGTGAGAAGGATGTTGAAACAAACTGGGAAAGTTAAAAAGATATATGCAAATCCTATAACAGGACGTTTTGTCATTATCCTCCTAAACAAGGAATGCAAATTATAATGTAAATCTAGAGACATAATCTGAGAATAATCAGAGATCACCACGAGCCTACACAGGTTGGGAATGGCTTTCTCTACTGGCACTTAGTGTCTGACTGTCCATTTTTGCAAGATGAATGCCTTCAGGTGCCATAATAAGGCCATGCCATCTGGTTATGATAATGGCCCATGACTACCAAAGTGATCCATAAATTATAATTGAACTACAATTGAATGCAGTCCGCATGTAACAGGACTTATTCCATTCACTTCATTCTAAATTCAAGCCTAGAATTGTGAATGCAAGAGCCAAAAGGCTGGGGTGAGTGTTCTACCAGAAATCTTGTTCATACCTTCAGCTTCCTTTGTAATTTCTAATCACAGGTGTTCAGGGCCAAATCTTTACAAAATTGTCACTGGATATTAGTATGCCCAGTGAGCAGATTTTTCTAGCATTTTAACAGTGAGAGTCAAGTGAAGGTAGTCAACAAAAATTATCTATTCATTCATTTAATAAGCATTACCTCATTGATTAACTGTGTATTGGAAATTGTTACATAGGGGCTCACAGTCTCACAAAGGAGACAGTTGCTTATAGATTATCTAAGACAATACACGGTAATAGAAGTATGCTCCCAGGGTTCTGTGGAAATTCCTAGGGGTATGTCTAAAACAACCCAGAAGGGTCAGAGAAGGCTTCCTAACTTTGGTGAGTGATGGCTGAGCCAAGTTTTACATGATGAAAAGATGACATATGATAGCGGCTTCAAGCATGCCCAGAGCCTGCTCCTGCATGATGGCTCTCATGCCAGACTTCATGGGCTTGTGGGTTGGGAACTCTAGTAGGATTTCTGTCCTGGCTGGAACTGGATTTATGGATGCATGGGCGTATTCCTCCATGACTTTGCATGTTCCTTTTGTCTGGAATATTATGCTACCCTTTCTTCTTTTTCAAGGGCCAACCCAACATTCTCCTTCTCTGAAAAAGCCTTACCAACACTTACAGATGGCACATCACACATATATGTATGTTAGAGCTCAATTGTTAGTCTGCTAATGGCAGAGCAACCATTTTCAGAACTGGCATAGACTTAGCACTTGATTACACTGGGTGAATGAATGAATCAATGAAGGAATAAATGAATGCTTATCATCACATCAAAGTGCATTTGTGACCTATAATACTCAACTGCCTTCTAAGACTTCAAGATGGCCCTTGATGGCCATTAAAAACCCAATTCCCACCTACAAAGAGCTGAGAGGAGTAGGGAGTATACAGTAGGACCTGGCTCCATGTAGAGGGGCGGGAAGTGAAGCTATGAGACCAAAGCAACATGAAGAAATTTGTAACTGTTGGGTAGATTTCAATCACTACCCAATTAAAAACATACATTATTTTTGAGTTGGTTATCATTCTCCCAACTACATACTTCATTTCATTAATTCATGGGTGGATCATGATGTATCTGTAACTTACTAAAGGCTGTTCTTAGGAATTTTTTTACTCAAAATGTATGATAATGTAGGTGGAAACTTGACAGCCACTTCCCTTTACATTCTCTCTGTGCAAAAGCCTTGCTCAGCAAATGGTTGATGTAAATGAAATTTCAGGGAAATGAGAAATGCTTGGAGGAAAGAAGACTTTTGAAGTGAATTGACTCTGAGGACCGAGAAGTGCCCAGTGATCCAGACCACAGCATGCTAATTCTCCACAGAGGTGCCATCGTGGTAGTTTCTATTTGCCTGCTTTCCATTCGGGATTTTGGCTCCTGATCCAACAGTGCCTGTGAAGCTGTGGTGCAGACAATTACCCCAACACGGGGAAAGCCACTCTGAACTTCTTGGCAAGGTTCTTAATCTCCTTATGCCTTATTTCCCCTCTCTTTAAAATGCAGATAATAATAGTATCTACTCCATAGAGTTGGGTATAGTAAACACTATAGGTTTGTTAAATCGATTTTTTAAAGCAATGCGGTTCCAACACCGAATGTCTTTCTTGTATCCCTAGCTCTAACATTTTCCCTCTCTCCTAACACTCCTTTTCTACCTCCAATGCCTCATACCTGGCTAACATTTCTTTAGTAAATATTTCCTCTAGGAAGCCTTTTCTGATTCCCACCTCCTATGACAAAATTTGCTGCCCATCCTATGGGATGCTTGGCACTGGATGCTGTATGTAAACATTCGTGATCTAGGACTGTAATTTCTAGTTCACTTTTCTAGATTCCCCCATTAAAATATAGACTAGGAGAGTACAAATTATGCCCACCATGCTCCTCATTGTATTGTCAGCATTGAACATCGAGTATCATCTATTGCGAGCACTCAATGAATGTGAGAAAAGGTAATAAGAAAAGCAGGAAGAAAGGGAGAGATAGTGGGATAGAGTAAAGAATACAGGAAGGGAGGGGAGAAAAGGGGATAGAGGAAAGGAGGGAAGGAGAGAGAGGAGAGGGTAGATAGACAGTTGGATCCCTAAGCTCTGTATCCTACAGACAAAAATTCTAGGCTCTGAGTTCCCCCCACCTGGCACTCTTGCACTGCCCTGATATCACAGGGACAAAAGATACTAAGTCAAAGGAGAAAGCCACAGAGACTGGATGAGATGATGCAACTGGAGATTCATTGCACCCGCAGGATGCACAGTCCTAATTGACTGACAACAGCAAGCACTGCTTGGAAGAGAAAAAATGGAGCATCATGCAGCAGAGCTCTCAGTCCCGGTACAACTCCTCCAGCTCCTGTGGGGGCTTCCTCTTCAGCTGTGCAGAGGCAGCCCCGGGGTTTCCTAGAGCAGCCTCAAAACAGACAATAAAGACCAACAGCTAATCTGGAAAATATTGATTATCCATAGGTAGGAGGTAGGAATGCCAGCTCACAAATTCAGTTGTGCAAAAAAAATTACATCTCTTTATTTTATAGAGTTCAGCCCAGTTTTTATTCTAGCATTTCCTTCATCCTAGGCATCTTGTGAAACTTGACCTCAGTAATCCACAGGGTTAAGCCATGGTTCCTGGAGTCAGGTGGATTGGTCGGGTGGCAGGTAGAGACATCTGGTATGTGGTCCTGGGCACACCTGGGAAGATACATTGTCCTTGTTTGTCTGGGGCCTTGGGTAACCAGCCTAGGACACCTGTGGTCCTACCTGCGGAGACAATCCATCTGGCATATGGCATTCTCTGAAATCATAGCTCCTCACCAGGATACTGCTAGAAAGCTAGGCTGATCTCCATGCTCCAGGAGGCCTGTATTCCCTGCCTCTCTCCTGCTGCAGCCCTGGCTTTTGTGGACTGAGTGGGAGGACACAGGTGCGTCCCATTCTGTTTTCTGCCTCTTCAGGTCACTCTGCCTCAGCCACCCTTCATACCTTTACTTCTTTCAAAAACCCTCAAACCCTCTGTGAAGGCTTATAAGGAAAATGCCAGCTATTCTTGCCTGTGACTTCTGATTTCTGCCCTGTCACTTACCTTATCCGTGCCGAAGAAGCCCAGAACAAACAACCTGCATGCATGGGGGAGAGAACAAGGAAAATCAGAGGCAGTGAAGCCAAACAAATAAAATAAGTTAATGCCTCAAAATGCTATCTAGCCATTCGAAAGCCCCAAGTCATGAGATCCAGAGATTCTCGCACTCTACAGAGATGGAAGGTGGCGAGGATGGCGTTCTCCCAAGACCTCATATATAATCCTCATCAATTCAGTCCAAAAATGTGGGTTCCAATGCCTGGCCCCTCTGTGTGTGAAAACCATGTGTGGCTTACTGTCTCTCGGCTTGCATTAACATTCCAGGGCTTGACCAAATGAAAGGGCAAAAGAGGGTACACACAGCCAAATTAGCTCAGTGCCTCCCATGCCTTTTTCTGGCAGGCAGCTGCCATTTAGGGGCTCCTTGCTGGGAAAATCCATCCCTTAGTACCAGCTGCAACCTTGTATTTATGAGTGAGTCAACCTTTTACCAGCATCACTTGTAAGATGCACACAGTGTTCTCAATTTTAAAAATATAGTTATTCGGCGTCTACCCTTTACCCAGAGCTGATTGAGAGATGTGTTTTCTCATTACATCAACAGATTCCACTGCTTTTGGTGTGAAAAGATGACAGATGCTGATGCTGTTGCTGTCTGAGTTAGTGAGCCCGTCTGCAAAGCCTGAGAATGTTTGCTGGAAAGGGGCAAGTGTGTGTGTGTATGCAAACACACGCACACACCCAAACACATGCATGTAGACACACATCAGCATGTGCAGCTTCATGGATGGTGTAGGTGTAGGCCAGGGTAGGCCTTACAAAGTCTTGTTCAAATATCTAAAAGTGCATTATTTTTTCTGGCTTATTTCTCTATAAGACAGTCCCTACATTTCAGCTACATTTCAGGATTCATTTCTCTTCTGCCTTATGTTATTGGCTTTCAGAAGGAAGCATTCCAAATAAAAAGCAATGCTGCATTTTCATCATAATTGATTTAACCCATAGGTTTGTCAGCTTTGTCAAAAAATGTATGTATCTTTTTTTATTTTTTGAGACAGAGTCACTCTGTCACCCAGGCTCAAGTCCAGTGGTGTGATCTCAGCTCACTGCAAGCTCCACCTCCTGGGTTCATGCCATTCTCCTGCCTCAGCCTCCTGAGTAGCTGGGACTACAGGCGCCCGCCACCATGCCCGGCTAATTTTTTGTATTTTTAGTAGAGATGGGGTTTCATCGTGTTAGCTAGGATGGTCTCGATCTCCTGACGTCGTGATCTGCCCACCTCAGCCTCCCAAAGTGCTGGGATTACAGGCGTGAGCCACCGCGCCCAGCCAAAACTTATGTATCTTTTAACCCCGGGGTCTACACCAGAGCCTGGCCCTAGTCGGTACCTAAAACAAGAAGGTATTCCTACCAACATCATTTTGTTTTTTTGCATTAGAACTTTCTGTCTTGCAGACTTCTAGTATTATTCTATTATTACTACTTGTCTCATATATTAAACCTGTGTTTGTTGCATGCCTGTGCTGAGATGTTTCTCTGTATATCTTTCATTCCTCAACATGAAGTGGCAAAATTGAAATTGTTTTTCTCGGGGGGATTAAATAACTTGTCCAGATCATGCAGCTTGTGAGTAGCAGAGTCGACATATTCCTAACTCCAGAGACAGCAGTGCACTGTGATCACCTTAAAAAACTAAATTGTTGGATTCACAAACATGAGCTCTCAAAGGGGCCTAAAGAACATCCAACCTCTTTTACTTTCAGATAAGAGTGCTGAGGGCAAAACACATTAAGTGATCTACTCCATGAGGTCCCACAAATACTTTTGGGACAAGCCTGGTTCCCTCACCTGTACTTGTAACAAATTGTTATTGGTCCTCTAAGGAGCTCTGCCGAATACTGTGGCACACATAATATGTCTAAGTTGGAGCCCCTGCTCTCAGGTGTTTGTTGCCTGCAGAAAAATAAAGAACATCAGTGAAATGCTTTCCCCAATCAGAATGCCTCAGGAGTGGCAGAAAGGAGGGAAAAGTTATAGAAAGGCTTCCTGCGACATATTTATTTTCAGTTAAGTGCCACCCACAGGAGAAAGCAGATTATCAAGGACTTTGTGTGAGCTACGATTCAGAAATCATTGCTGCCTCCCATCAAGCAGGGCACAGGCTCACCTGGCCTCTCTTCTGCCATCAAGTCACTGTTGGAAGAGCTTTGTAGTCTTCAGTTTACAGTAGGATAAGAGATTCCTAAAGGCTGCCCTAGAAGTGGGCCAAACTTTCAACTCTACCCATTGATGAAGCGGGAAGGGAGTTAGGAGGACTGGGTGACAAGCAGATACTTTGGAAGTTCTCTCTTGAAAGGAGGTGGTTTCACTTGATCTAATTTAATTCTGGAAGTAGCTCAAGTAAGAGGGTTATGCAAAAAAAACTTTTTTGGGATTAAGTCAAACTTTTATAAATAGGAATGTGCCTGATATCTTGATTTAAGCTACAAATAAATTTCTGGCACATACTGTGATTGAGTGACTGTCCAGATAATAACCAGGTTGCCTACTTGTATGCGGAATCATATTTCAGATAAGATGTAGTGGTTTACCATCCTACTTAAATCTTCAGGTAGTTCCCATTGCCCTCAGAATAATGTCCAACCACCTTGTGAAGACTGATGAGTCTGTGGATAAACTTCCCCCACTCCTTATGCCGCTACCCATGATCTGTCCTACTGATTTGACAGATGTCAAAAAAATATGAAACTATAAGTCAGGAGTAGAGCATTGGTGACAGCTTTAAAAATATTTCTTTGCTACTTTCAATATATAATTTACACTGTATGATTGATGAGCTTTTCATTTTTAAGAAGATGTTTACAACTTTAGAGCAAGTCAGTGTTGCTAGAGAAAACACAAATCTGAAAGATTTTTAAATATCAATTTTTATAAACACATGAAAAATCCTGAGTTGTTCTGTTTGGTACTAGATGCTAGCCATTGTATGCTACCCTACGATCCTGTTCTACAGAGACACAGGGCAAGCATCCCTGAACCAAAGACTAGCTAGAGGCTCACTAACCCCACTTCCTCTATCTGGGATGTGGAAGACTGTATTTCCCATCGGCCCCACAATTAAGTTGTATCCATGTGAATGGATCTCATGAGTGGAAAGCAGGAGGAAGCCAGGTACACAATGTGCAAATGGCACCCTAAAGCTCTTAGCATAATCCTGTCTTCTCCATCTCCGCCTTTTACTACAACTTTGGAAAACTGAAGGACCCTGAACTCCTAAATTACCACAAGTAGCTAATCAACCCTCCAGAGACAGTGATAGGCACAAAAGGAAATCTTTATGGTGTCTGGAAATATGGTTACAGGAGTATAGCCTAGCCCACCCTAATGAAAGCATCATCCTCCCTCGCCCTGCCAGAAATGACAGAGCAATGCTGGACTGCGGCTGCTGTGGCACATGCAATAGTGCAATGCCCAGCTCTCCTCCTGCAGGACGGAGGCTCTCATTCCCCCAGCTCTCAGGAGTATTGCCTGCCAAGGGCTCATAGCTGAGTGCCTCTCCAGGAATTGCCCTCAGCCAAAGAAAACTTCCTCTTCCAAGGTTATGACCCCTCTCCAAGATCAGCTTCATCTTATCATTGCCCTTTTAGGGCTTGCAAAAGCCTAAATTCCTCGCCTTAATTTGACATTCCCTTGCAGGGCTTCCCCTGTTCCAGGGGTGCCATGTGGTTTGCTGAGGCCTCTTTGGCAACTGTCTTGCAGTTTAACTTTTCCTTCTGTCCAATCGTGCTTCCTAGTTGTGTTCCCTCACAGGGTAATTCCTGTATTGACTATACCCCAACAAGCTTCTTGCATGAAAATGTGTCTCAGGGTCTACTTCTCAAGGAACCTGAACAGTGACACCTCTTATTCCCACAAGATATTAGACTCGCTCTTGTTTGAGAATAACCTATGCAAGACGTTCTGCTTTGGACAATTTTGCACTCCCATCCCTACTGAGCCAACCTGCATTGGTCGTTGACATCAAACATGTCAAGTCCAAATATTTTCTCCTCCATTTCTGCTGCTCTTTGACAGGCTTCCTGCTCCAGGCAGTTCTTCACTCTCTCTGTACCTCCTCCACTGTGGCATTTCTCCAAGCTATTGCAGTCGTGGGCATGGCTGCTGCCTGGTGGACAGTGAGCTCAAGGAGCAGATCTGAGTCTTCTGTGTAGCCACAGGGGTTATCTCAGTGCCTTCCAGGCCTGCTCCTCAGAGCTGTAGAGAAACCACCACTCCAGGGCTCACCATGAGTGGAGGGCTTTGGTGAAGCTCACCATGAGTGGAGGGCTTTGGGGAAGCCCACCATGGCACCATAACTTTTTTAGATATTAGTTTGGATTTGTTCTTTCTGTCTTGAGAGATTTGGAAAAGATGAGAGGTGTTTGGCCTTGTTTTCTATAGTATTTTTACTTTCACCAGCCTCTGGCCAATTTAGCAGGACTCTACATCTGAGTTGCTGGAGGGCAGCTTTTCTTCCTAGTCTTTAAGGAAATCTAAACTCACTGAGGCTATCAGTAAGTACACTGAGGCTATGTACTGGGAGAGAGTCCCAGTACATAGAAGAGAATGGAAGCCAGGGGTTTCCCCAAATACCGGGGCCTATGTTCCTTCCCTGGCAGCCTGATGAGGAGTGGGCTGGCTGTGGTCCCTACAGAGGACTAAAGTCCAGACTGTGCACTCTTGAGAGTGAGGAGAATGTATATCAATACAGGTTGATATTTTATGTCCTGATAGCCCAGCATCTTACAAGCTCAAAGTCAGATTGTATTTATTCTGAAGAGAGTCTTATGACATTTCTTGTACAAGAGGGTTTATGGTTAGAATTCACCCTGAATATACAGATAGTCAAACTGGTTTAGGGTGAATTTCTCTGAGAGTAAGAATATTATTTTAACCACCTGACTTTCTCTCTCTCTTTGTTTCCTAGCTAGAGGCCTCTGAGATGAGTAACACTTTCTCAGAGGCTTAACAATCCTCCTCCACTCCCTTTGTTCTCCTAGCAAAACATTTTTATAATATAAAATACCCTTCCCTCATCTGGCATATGATACTGACCTCAGGAGCATTCATCTGAATGTATGTCTCCAAGTTTATTTACAGCCTGACTTGTAAATAAAGCTAGGTGACTCTTTCTCTCCTAGAAACATGGAAGAATGTATGGGATTTAAGAGTGTTGGTGTGCAAATACTGTTTTTGAATAAAGGAGACAAATAGATTTGCAGTCTTAACAAGAGTCACCTGTCCTGGGAAGCATGCGTGGTATCTGGTACTTTAACCACTGACATAGTGATTTTGTACATATGCAGGTCACTGATACTGGAGAAAATAATAATAGCCGTGACTGTTTATGGGATAGGACTGCTTCAGATGAAGGAGATTCAACTGGCTAGAGATTGGCACTAATTCTGTATTATAACAAGCCTATTTAATTGAGAAGAAGTTTGCCCCTTCAAGCTCTAATGAGGTGTCCATAAATTCACCCTGACAATGCCATGATAATTGGGGGTATCATGAGGTGAATAAATTAGACCTCCCAAGATTCCATCAGCAAGACGAGCTTTGACCTTCTCCTTCCCCGGGTGGGGTGACTTTGCTCTGTTCTCCTCTCGAGTCGTTCTTCATCCTTCTCTGCCTTGCTCTGTGCTCCAAGAGGCTGAGCTGTAAGGACCACATCATGGGTCTCCCTGTCCTTTAGGAGAAGACATCTGCAGAGTAGGAGACACCAGTAGGAAATAGGGAGGCATGAAGGATTGGGGATTTATTTCCTTGGGTCTCTGTTGGGTCGCAGGTTGACACTGGTATGCGCCTCTCCGGAAGGCTGTGGGTCCTGTCTGGGGATTGTCTTCCTTCCTCACCTACAGCCACAGCTCCTTCTAACCACTCCACCCCCTTGCCTGGACAGCTCTCAGGGTAGCAATGACTCCTCAGTGTCAACAGATCCAGGGCCTCACCATGCCTTATTGGTATTCTCTAACCCTACTCACACATTTATGTGTAGCTTCCTCCTTAAACCCTCCTGTATTATCCCATCTTGCTGTTCAAGCATCATGATGATATATTATCCTTAGCTCCCCACGGCTGCCAAAGGTAGGGGGCAGCAATATGGTAGGCACAGTAGTCTTCCTTAGAAAACCTTGGCTTTATATCACATCATCACATCACACCATATATTACATTACAATATCCTATTTATATTTCTTATATTAACAAACCTCAATCTTCTAACCGCATTTGTCTGCCTTTATTTTTCAAGGGCTTATATGTGCTCCCAAACTCACTTTTGACCATGAAATACAGATGTTTCTTTGAAAATTAATGGGTCCAAGAATACTGTCTTGTTTTGGCAATATTCCAGGCCAATATTCCTCACCCAGTATTAGCTGATGCTGTTGCTCACCAAGCTTGTGTCGCCACTATGTAATTCTCCTGCCTCAAATGTCTTTTCTACTCATCTCTACATCTTCACAGTCTACTCTTTCTTGCACAGTTGATATCTCTTCTATTTATTCATCTGTCTAGCATATTTTGAGTGCCTGCTAAAGTGTCTGCTAAATGATAGGCCCCTCAATAAAAGAGGCATACAAGAACCTTCCCTACAATTTCATTCTTCTCTTCAGTGCCCCCAAATCTTCGTGCTTGTCCTGCGATGATCACATTCTACTTTGCTCTGTGAGAGTTGTATCCATGCCTGTCTTTGCCATCAGACTGTGTGGTTTCTGAGGATAGAAAATACAACTTGATCTTTGTCTTCTCCTCTTAAGAATCACATACATTCAAGTACATAGAATGCACTCAGTTCATTAACCTTCTCTCAGCCAGCAAATGCCCTGAGTGTCTGATCTGATGTGGAAGACTGCTTTGACAGGCTGAAATCTTTTGTCAGATATTTCAGAGTTGACAAAACATAGGTTCTGACCAAACTGAGCAATGTAGGCATAAAACATTATTATTAACTTCAGAAAGGGGATTTCAGAGGGAGCTGGAACAGAGAAGTTGCCCAGTCAGAGCTGTTCCGGTCACAAAATAAGTTCAGCTCCCCAACCCAAAGCCTCAAATAACTAGCCAGGATAGCTTTCATCAGTCTGAAAAATTACATAACTTCTGATAAAGTCTAGCCCAAACATTCCTCTCACACTGTGCTGACTCATACACCCAAAATATGTCTGACCAGTGAGGTAGAAATAAATGATTCTTATTGGCTTTTAACTATCATTCTCCCCAGCTCTGTTTTCCTCAGTCCTAGGGGCAGATTCTAATTTGGTACAGAAAAAAAAAAAAAGTACTCCTGCCAATTCCCATCCTGGAATGACTGAAGAAAAGAAAATGCATGTGATTATTTTAAAGGTACATGTATTTATTTTAAAGTGTCCTTCACAACCTCCACCCCGCTCCACACCCACCATCACCCTCATCACCATAGAATTATTTTAACCTAATTGCATCTTGGAATTATGCCAGTGCCTCATGTAAATAAAAGCAATGAGATTAAACACCCTGCAAAAAATGAGATTAAGGATAACACCCATTTTTCAGAGACTTCCGGGAGAAAGTCCTTTCTGCTTTTCTATCAGGAATAGATGTGAATTGATGAAACAACTGCTTTGATATAACTTATGTTAGAAATATTGCAAAAGGTATAATTTATCCAGTTTTCATTTCTAAACTGGATTTAAGAAACGTTACAGCCAATGTTTACACCCTACTTACAAGAGCGTAGGTGTCCGAGAGACACAGAAATTGTGTTGAACCCTCATTTCTGGTTTCATTTCATGTTCATGCCCCCTTGGCTTTCTCCTTTTCTTCTGCTTTTATCTTGTCTTGGCATATTTTCTGTATCTTTGATGGCTTCCTAAATACTTTACAGAAAAAGGAAGGGCATACCAAAATTTTAATAATTTCTCCTTTTGAACCCTTATCTGTCTACCTCACAACAGATCAGTCAAATCATTCAAAGTTAACAGTAATTACCCTCAAAGCGAGGGCCAAGATACAGGAGCACATATTCTGCATTCTCATATGCAGAGGCCAGATGGAGAAGGGGAGAATCCATCTGCAAACATTCGTCACATTGCCTCACCGCCCACTTCCACCCTCCAAAATGATATTGCCTCTATTTTCTCTAAAGCCTGATTGGTGGCCAGAGAGAATTGATGTTCTTGACCTAATCTTTATAGGAATTAAGGGTGAAAACACAGGTGCACACATTAATCTCTATATTAAGGGGTATCTGGAAGGCTCTTAGATACTGACATTGATACATGCTTTTGCAGTAATTCATAATTGAAAAATGGAATAAATTGATTCTGTCTTGACATCTTACCATTTAAACTGTGCTATACTTCTTCCTTATATCTTAAGAGAATAATTTGGAAAACGTAACGAAAATGTTGAAGATGGAAATTACCTTTGAAGTCATCTATTCTAAGTACAAACGTGTATGCGCATGTATTTTTTTAAAATTCGGTTGCAAAATTAGCTTATACTTGGTATAAGAATATCAGATTGGCCTGGAGTGTAAGAAGTAGAATGAGTCCTCTCACTGTCAGTCATATTTCCCAGAATAAGCACCATTAATAGGAGCGTTCATTCATTCATTAACGCATGCATTTATTCAAAAAAATGTCTATTGAGCAACAATTATATGCTAGGCTCTGAATTAAGACAGGGAGAAAAAAATAAATACATTGATATAGAAAATAATATTAGTTGATGAGAGAGAGAGTGACAAGCAAGGTCAATTTAGATAGTGTGTGACTGCATGGGAAAGGGAGCGGCAAATGCAGAGCCCTTCAGGCAGGGGCGCGCTGGGTATGTTCTAGCAACATCGAAGAGGCCTCTGTATCTGTGATGCTGTGAGGAAGAGGGGGAGTGCACAACACGAGATTACCAATGTCAACAGTAGGCAGATTTTATAGGTCATTGAAGCATTGTGCGGAGCTTTGTTTGCTTTCTAAGTGCAAGGAGAAGAAATGAGTGGTTTTAAATGGGAGTGTGCCAACTTTAATAGCAAAAAGCTTTTATGTGAAAAGACATGATCTAGGAAGATGCCTGAAGATTAATTTATAAGGAGGCACCATTCAAAGGGCAGAATTGCCATATATAAACATGGATGACCGTTTTGTAGTATTTATGCTTATAGCTATTTCCTGTTGCATTAAATCCTATAATAGTCTTAATAGCAACAACAAATAACAAAGCTGGACTAGCCAACTCAGCAAGATCTATCTGACATCTTGCCAGTACCTGAGATCACAGGCAGAGCATCCAAATGAGGCAAAGGGATGCACGTGCTTGCACCACTAGAACAGCCTATGCCTTTTCTTTATGAAATTACTAGTATCTCTGTATATATTTTATGATATTTTATTTTGAAATAGTTTAAGATTTACAAGAAGTTTCAAAAATAGTACAGAATGTGCCCTTCACCCAGCTTCCCTCAATGACAATATTTGGCATAACCACAGTACATGTCAAAACAAATCAGCATTCCTATAATACTATTAACTTAGGTACCGACATTATTTGGATTTCTTCAGGTTTTACAGGTTCTCTTTAGAAACTATTTGTTGACCAGGCAAAGTGGCTTACACTTGTAATTCCAGCACTCTGGGAGGCCTAGGGGGGCAGATCACCCGAGGTCAGGAGTTCAAGACCAGCCTGGCCAAATGGCAAAATCCTGTCTCTACTATAAGTACAAAAATTAGCCGGGAGTGGTGGCGGGCACCTGTAATCCCAGCTACTCAGGAGGCTGAGGCAGGAGAATCACTTGAACCCGGGAGACGGAGTTTGCAGTGAGCCAAGATCATGCCACTGCACTCAAGCCTGGGCGATAAAGGGAGACTCAGTCTCAAAAATAAAAATAAATAAATAAATAAATAATAATTGATTAATTAATTAAAATTTTTTATTTATATTTGGTGAGTGTATAATAATATGAAATTGCCTCCTACATGTAGATGCAAGTAACCACCACCGTAACTGGGATAAAAAACTGTCTCATCACCACAAAGAGACTCTCTCCAAATATCTCTTAAATGTAGTTTTGTTTGGTCACAAGTAAGCTTTTGTTTTATGAATACACCAAGGCTGGATATGAAAAATACTGTAATTTATGCTTCTTTTTTTTTCTTTGAAACAGAGTCTTGCTTTTGTTGCCCAGGCTGGAGTGCAGTGGCACCATCTTGGCTCACTGCAAACTCTGTCTCCCGGGTTCAAACAATTCTCCTGCCTCAGCCTCCTGAGTAGCTGGGATTACAGGCACCCGCCACCACGCCCGGCTAATTTTTGTACTTTTAGTAGAGATGGGGTTTCGCCATGTTGGTCAGGCTGGTCTCAAACTGTTGACCTCATGTGATCTGCCTGCCTCGGCCTCCCAAAGTGCTGGGATTACAAGCATGAACCACTGAGCCTGGCTTGTGCTTCTTTATTTAACATCTGTAAATATGTAAATCTACTTAACACAATGTTTCTAAACATTCAAACATCACAAATATTTCTACATTTCATGAATTATCTTAAATATTTAAAACTTGATTTAAATGTAATTAACCAAATTCTCTAAACCATCTCAGTATAATCAAGAGTCTAATTTATCAACCTCTTTTAACTGTTCAATCACCTTCAAAACGGCATGGTTTCAAAATTTGTTTTTATACTTTTTACTCACCCTGATACATAAGTAACAATACTGTGCTTTCTCACACAAATCTGCTAAGATGATAGGTTCTGACCTAATTAACTGATCCCTGGTCATGGCATGAGACTTGCTTGTGTCTTCCAGGGTCTCTCAAATCTAGATAGATCCTCAAAACACCCTCTTTTTCCAATAAAACCTCTCTTATAAATGGAATTTTCAAGCTCATGTCTTCAAACAAAACAAAAACAAAATTTTAGATTTTTTTTCTCCCTGGCCTGCATTGCAAAACTCAGTTTCCTCTCAAATTTATTCACAATTTTGATATAGTTTGTTAGCATGTTTGGAAACATGGGTATGCTTTAATCACATATTATTAGAAGGCTTATCCAGGGTTTTTCACTTCAGGAGATGAGAACCCAGTCTGAGGAGTCTGCTTTCTCCCTCTGCTTGTCCATCATGTTGATACACTCTGTGGAACAACCTGGTTATTCCCCTGTCCTTCTGATTCTTAATAAAATCTCTTCTTTTTCCCAGAAATATCTTGTTTGCTCACAATTCCTTAATCTACCCATTTTTGCCTACGTAGGTAAAGGAAAATTCAATATGTACTTCATAGGAACAACACTCACTCACCTATATCAACTATCCCATAGGCATTATAATTAACGAGTACGATCACATATCATTATATTTTTATTTTTGTTTTATAGCTATCATCCAATGCATTTTATTAAATGTCGTCTGTTTTTAGGCTTTTTGATGGAATAGCTACAACTTGGTGCATGCCTGCTCCTAAAAGAAATACTCAGGGATTCTCTCACAGAATCCTCACGTTCTGGCCAAAACAAGATGTTCCACTCCCAGGTTGACTTTTTCAAGCCCCAAGATGTTGAGTCAGCCATTCTCCAAGGATCTCGATTTCCTTTTAGTGGAAAATAACATTAAACACCAAATATAAGCCTCAGGCTGTCCCACATGTGTATTGGGGACAAGATGAAACCTGCTTCCAGGCTACTTTGGCAGCAGAACTGAAAAAGGTCTTTTTTTCCGGATATATGATTTCTCATTGACAGGGTTGCACAGCCCTCTTTATTGTTTGTGTAAATGACACTCTTGGATCTGAACAATACACACCAAGACAATTGTGTGCAACAGTTCTGCAAACTGATATTTCTAATTAAAAAATAAAAAGTAAAACAATTTCTAATGTATTTCTCATTAACCAAGATATGTACATTTTAAACTCTCATTCAGACAGATATTGCAACGTGTTTGCTTATTACTTGCTTTTGTGGGTCACACAAAGCCTTCCAATTTGCTGTTAGTTGGCATTTGATGTACCTATTTCCAGACTTCTTATATACATATACAAATTTGGGCACATGCAGATAGTGTTGTGGTTTTGATACTTGTTTTTTTAAAAATAGAATTCTACTCTATAAATTGTTCTGTAAATTATTATATCTGACCAGTATAATTTTCTGCAATGATGAAAATATTCTGTACCTGTGACTATGGAGCCCTTAAAAACATGGCTAATATGGACAAGGAACTAAACTTTTCATTTTATTTTATTTCAATTAACCTAACTTCAAGTCGTTAGTAGAAGTTACATGCAGCTAATTGCTAATGTATTAGACAGCTCAGTTCTAAAGGATAATATAGATTACCTTCATGACCTGAGACAGGAAAAGATTTCTTAAGTAAGATACAAAAAGCATGGAGTAAATGAGAAAATATTTGTATTATATTAAAGCTAAGATGAGACAAGATGGCTCATATCTGTATTTTCAGAACTTTTGGAGACTAAGGCAGGAGGATTGTTTGAGCCCAGGAGTTCAAGTCCAACCTGGGCAACATAGAAAGACCCTATCTCTTCAAAAAACTTAAAAAAAAAATAGCCAGGCATGGTGGCACATGCCTATAGTCCCAGCTACTGGGGCAGCTGAGGCAGGAGGATCATTTGAGCCTAGGAGGTTGAGGCTGAAGTGAGCTGAGATCACACCACTGCACTAGAGCCAGAGTGACAGAGAGCCTCAAAGAAAAAAAAAAAAAAAACTAAGAAATTTTATGTAGAGATACCATTAAAAGCATTAAAATAGTAGAAAAAGAACCACAGAAGGGGAGAAGATATTTGCAACACTGTTAAGACAAAGGGCTTGTATGCAGAATATATGATGAGCTCCGATAACTCAGTAAGAAAAACACAGACAATCCAAAATGAACAAGGTATAATAAGCCCTCACTTAATGTCTTTGATAGGATCATGGAAGTTGTGACTTTAAGCATAAAATAAAATATAACAAAACCAATTTTACCATAGAGGAATTGATATAAGTAAGAGTTTAGTTCCTGGCATATTACTGGTCACAAAAAATCACCAAACTTCTAAAAAAAGACCAAAAATACATTTAATATTAAACATTGAAATAAATGTGAGCTACACATACATTTAAGAAAGATTAATAAAAACAAGATAACTTCATTCACTTATTCCAGTTCAGAGTCTCGGGTGCTGGAGCCTCTGCAGGGGCTAAGGGTGCAAGGTGGAAATACACCCTGGACAGGACACCATCCCATCACAGGGCACACTCACCCCCACACCCACATTCACTCAGACTGGGACACTTTAGACCGCCAATTCATCTAACATGCACATCTTTGAGATGTGGGAGGAAACTGGAGGACCTCGAGAAAATGCATGCAGACATGGGCAGAGCATGTCAACTCCACATGGACAGTGACCCCAGCTGGGAATTGACTTTTTTTCTCTTAAGGTTATTATAAAACAACGTTATTTGAGGACTTGCTGTATTTGTACAAGCCCTTGTCTATAAAACTAACTCAGATGGCTAATACACATTTAAAAAGGTGCTGAATTTCATTAGTCTTAAGGAAAATGAAAACTAAAGCTCTACACATTCCAAAATGGCTAAAGTTAAGAAGAGCAATATTATCGAGTGTTAATAATATTGTGGAGCAGCTTGAACGCTTATGCATTGCTGGTAGGAATGTAAATTAGTACAACAACTTTGGAAAACAGTCTGGCATTATCTAATAAAGTTGAACATAGTCATTCCCTATGAGTAATCACTTCCAGTCCTAGGTATAAACTGGATAGAATTGCTTTGTATAGAGACACAAAGACATATACAAGAATGTCCACAGCACCCTTACACATAATGGCCAAAAAACTAAAAGCATCTCAAATGTTAGGACTAGAACGGTAAATTGTGTATATTCATAGAGTGATATTTTAATCAGCAATAAATACATTAGAATTGCAATTACATGTGATGGCAAAAGTAAGTCTCACAAACATAATATTGAGCAAAACGAGGCACATATAAAAGAATAAGCCTGCTTATATAAAACTCAAAGACAGGTAGAACTAAACTATGGTATTAGAAATTAGAATACTAGTTACCTCAAAAAGTGCCAGAAAGTGGACTTTTATGATGCTGGCTATTTATTTGCTGGCTTTATGGTAGTTACACAAATGCTTGCTTGATGATACTTTACGAAGAAGGACATTTCAGTTTTAAATACTATTCATTATGCGCATTATTCTTCAATAAAAAGTATTTTTAGAAAGATATTAAAATTTGAACCCCAGAGAACAATTTGAGAGTGACCATTTCCTAAAGCAAATGTTCTTACTCTTCAAAATATTTAATATTGGCATAAACAAATAAAATACAATCTCATTATAGTTTGCATTTTATGTTATTAATAATTTTACTAGATATTTGTATTCCGCATCTGTGAAATGCTTATTCGTAGCCTTTTCTCATATCTCTATGGAATATTCATCATTTGC
Organism: Hylobates moloch; assembly: GCF_009828535.3. NCBI lineage: Eukaryota > Metazoa > Chordata > Mammalia > Primates > Hylobatidae > Hylobates > Hylobates moloch. The sequence goes on from NW_026652276.1 coordinate 134,609,845, forward strand.
ACAATGATTTATAAGAATAAAATTGTATATTTTGTTCAATTGTAAAAATTGTTGTATAGTAAGGATTTTGCCCAATTATCTGTCAAACAGGTTGCAAATATTTCCCCCAGTCTGGCATTGAGTTTTGTTTGTAGTGGGATTTTGCCATGCCAAAGAGTTTGTTTTTATTTTTTCTGTAGTCAATTTCATTATATCATTTAGTTTATGGTTTCTGAGGTTTTAATTGCTTATAATAGCATCCCCAGCCCTAGATTATAGAAAATATTTCCCTGTTTTCCTCTAGTATTTAAATAGTTTAATTTTAAAAAATAGAAATATTTTATGCATCAGAAGTTTATTTTTCTTTATGATGAGATACTAAGTTTACATTTTTCCTTATGTCCGTCTGCCTGTCAATTGTCCAAGCAACACTTATTGCATGCACGACTCATGTTGTCTCTACCAATTTGGTTCTCATTTAGATATATGTGTACATTTACATATGTAAATATATACATATATGTATAGATATATATTAGATTCCCTTAGGTACTTGAGTTTGTGTCAGGATTCTCTGTTATGTTACCTAATTTATTTACCTAATCTTGTACCTATGCCATGATGATTTAATTACTCTGGCTAATCAGGCTACAGCCCAGGCGCTGAAATATAAAATAGCAGGTTTTGCTTAATGTTTTGGCTTCATCACTCACATGTCTGGCTTATAGGTGCTATTCCATGTGCTTAGGTCTCTCCATGGCACCTCACCCTGCAGAGTCTCTGCTCGTGGACTCTCTTTTCAGAAGAGTAGTCAGAAGTCTTAATGTCTTATGTGGCATAAGGCTTCTAAGCACAGAAAATTATGTGGTGTTAGGTCTTTTTAAGGTATAACCTTGGGATTGCCACCATAGTACTTCTGCTAATAAATCCTCTGCTTTGTTAGGAAGTCAAAGGTTAGTCAGATTCAATATGGAAATGACTATACATGGGCATTATACCAGTAGGAGTGTCCATTGACTGCTACCTTTGCAGACTAGCTACCACAGTGGGTATCCGTATCCTTGTCTTAGTCTTATCTATAATAGAAATGTCTTAAGTCCTTCATTACTATTTGTTACTGATTTCTAGATTTTATCAAGATAAAAAGGGATCTATAATCCACAGAGGTTTGTTTTCTTTTATCAGAATGGTTGCTAAATAGTATCAAATACAATTTGAAATTTATAAAGATAATCATTTGGTTTTCTCCTTTAAAATATTTATGCAATGAACTCTATTAACAGAATTCCTAACCTTGAATCCTCCTTCTGTTCCTGAAATAAACCCTCCATGGTCGAGATGCATTATTCCTTAATACACTGTTAGATTCTATTTGTTAGTATTTTATTGAAGAGTTTTCCCATTATATACATGAGACTGACTATAATTTACTTTTGTGACACATTTTGTAAGTCCTTCACTTTGTAAATAAGGCATATGAGATCAGAGAGGTGAAATGAGTGTCTCAAGTTAGCAGCAGAACTTATACAGACAGCCCCTGACTTAAGATGGTTCTCTTTATGATGTTTTCGACTTTATCATGGTGCAAAAGTAATACACATTCAGTAGAAACTGTACTTCAAATTTTAAATTTTGATCTTTTCCTGGGCTAGTGATGCAGCTGTCTTAAGCCATAGCTCCCAGTCAGCCACGCAATCATAAGGCCAAACAACAGATATTCTACAATGTATAAAATGTAGTTTTGGGCCGGGCATGGTGGCTCATGCCTGTAATCCCAGCACTTTGGAGACTATCCTGGGCAACATGGTGAAGCCCTGTCTCTACGAAAAAAAACACACACACAAAAATTAGCTGGGTGTAGTGGCACGTGCCTGTAGTCCCAGCTACTCGGGAGGCTGAGGCAGGAGAATTGCTTGAACCCAGGAGGCGGAGGTTGCAGTGAGCTGAGATCGTGCCACTGCACTCCAGCCTGGCAACAGAGTGAGACTCTGCCTAAAAAAAAAACAAAAATGCAATTTTGACTTACCATATTTTCAACTTATGATGCCTTTATTATGGCATATCCCCATCATAATTCAAAAAGCATCTGTACTAGAAATAATGCCTTCTGTGGATTGAAGTGAGCAATAATTTATTGTATATTTCAAAATAGCTAGAAGAGAAGATATGAAATGGTCCCAAAACAAAAAAAGATAAATGTTTGAGTTGATGGTTATCCTAATTACCCTGACTTGATTGTTAGAAATTGTATACATGTATACATATGTAACAAACCTGCACGTTGTGCACATGTACCCTAAAACTTAAAGTATAATAATAATAAAAAAGAAAAAAAATTGTATACATGTATCAAAATATCCACATGTACTCCATAAATATGTACAATTATTATGAATGAATAAAAATGAATAAATACATAAATAACACCCTCTGAGGCCAATTCAATGAGTTTTGTACTACATGATGCTGCCAGTTTCTCAAAATTTTTAGGGTTACCTATTTGTTTGCTTTGATTTTAGGACAACTTCAAAATCTTTTAGAATTACAGAACTCAAGAAAATGTTCAGTTAACATTTACTAAGTGTAAGTTATTCAAATGGTGTTTAAATCTAATCCATCTTCTGCCAGATCTGTGTATCAACACATGTTTTTAGTAGCAATAGCTTATTTCCCCTGGTTATTAATCCATAGGGATTCTCAAGACTTTGAGACCCTGTAGACCACATGCAGTTAGACTACAGAGCCCTAGATTGGTCTCACCTGAGTTTTCTTGGGGTGGACTCTGATGTCATGTGGCATATATCATAATCCTCTCCCCATCTGCCCACATGCATGTAAGTTGTATGCAAGGCCACCTAGAGATGTAACTTCATACATGCCTTACAGCAATGCTCACTTACATCTGTGCCTGGAATTACTCCAGAGCAAGTTGAAGTTCCAAAGCCATTCTGTCACTTCAGCAGTATTGCTGGGGCCCATGTATTGCATGGCATAAACCTTTTGAAACGATTATCCTTCTTACTCTCCAAAGGTGGTGAAAGATTCCAGGCTATCTGTACCACACCTCAGGGTATGTTACCATCTCCTCCCCCTCATTCACGTATCACCAGTGGTCCTTATATCAGGCAACTCCTAAGGACACCCCATTAGCGTATCAGGTATTTGGGGGCCATCCATGAACCTTAACTTTGGCTCAGAATGGGGCCTCTACTATGTATGTTGTTTTGTGTGTGTATATTTTCTTCAGAGATTTAGGAGCAAGGAGAGAAAAATAATCTGTGTAGCTAAATCTATACAAACTCAACAGAGAGCATAAAATCGAGGGCTTAACCATCTTCAAATACTCATAAGAATAACTCCATATGTAAAGTATATAAGTAGGCAACTATCTGGTGATTTTGCTCAATAGATCAAATTACAGTTTTTAAGATTTAGACTAAAACTCCTGCTTTAAGAAACAGCTCAGATATTTTGAAATCAGTTAAGAGACCATAAAGTTATGTGCATTTAGGCTTGTGTGAAGTAACTAACCTAAACTAAATAAAACACCAGCAATAACAGCAACAAAACATTTTCAAGAAATCTATAGGATTTGGCTTCAAGCCTTTTGCGTAAGATTTTCATTTAAAGCCAAAGTCCTCTGCAATGAATGCAATAAAATCAGTGATTACTTGGGCTAAACATTTGATGCAATTTTGTCTCCAAGTGTTTCAAAATATCAAAAATATTTTTGCCGTCTTAAAATATCAAAAGAGAACTAGGTTCCTTTAAGACACTATTAGAATTAGTACAATTTAGAAAAGAATTGCTTGGCAAAAAACTGTGAAGGCAGATTAGCTTATTCAGTACTTGAAAAGATTAAAAAGCAGCACTACTTGGAGAAGTGTGGTTCTGGCCCCCAAATAAAATTATAAATCCCTGGAATTGTATGGAGAGACTTTATGTAGACCAAACCAAACAACACAATTAACTTAATATGTGATAAAGCAAGCTTTTCCACATAAGTCTACACTTGAATAGAAAGGATTATTTAATAAGTAATTTTAGAACAATTCAATGACAGTTTTGAGAAGAAAAACACATTCACACCTTTTCCAATAGACATAAATAAAGCCCATGCATTAGCACAAGCTGTTCCATCCACCAAGGAGGCCTCCTCTTGCCTGTCTGCCTCCCACGCATCCTCCACCATCTTCCAACACCTTCTGTGTGGTTCCTTCCTAATTTCCTTTCAAAAACATAGACGCATCTTATTCTCTACCCTCAATTCATGTAGCTAACTGTCCTATGGCAAATACAGTATTGCATTGGAATCATTTGCAGCCTCCTAAATAGAGGTTTTATTTCAGTTCTTTTAACTTTTGCAACTCTAGTACCTGAGTCAGCATTGGCCACAAAATAGGCATTGGAAGAGTCTGATGAATAAATGGCACCAAAATATACGGGATAATATGCACCAATTAAAATTCCAAGCATGATTTAACAAAAGGTTTTTAAGGAATAACTTTATAAGAATAGATTGCAAAAGCACATGCACAGATTACAGCTATAAAAGAAGTCTAGTTTCATAGACTCAAAAATAAAACTATAGAAATATATGTTTGTATTAGTGCAATTAAAATATTCTCCATTGTTTCATTCATTATCTTTTCAAATGTTTTTCTAACCACAAATGTTAGCCATGGCCTCAACATAACTATAACAGGTTGTTAGAATGAGACTCTTTCTATAACTGGTTTCAACTGAAGCACCAATACAATACATATCAGATTACAAAAATGAGGGAGAGATGAACCTGTTCACCACTTCTCAATGCAGAATTGATAGAGTTAATGAAAATCCCTCAATTTTTGGAGACTTCAGTAGGATCAAAGGTACAAAAGAATCAGAGGGAAGCTTTGAGGAAGAGGTTTAGTAAAAGACATATACATATGTGTACATATGTAATTTTATTTTGAAAAACCTGTTGTCTTGCTGTCTTCCCCATCTTCCTCTTTGCGAGAATATCTAGGGCTGTCAGAGGGCAAAAGTGGGCCACCTACCCGAAGGCCTCCAAGGCAGTGGGTAGCTTCCAAAGTTTCCACTCGGAAAGAGTTGACATGCTGTTCCCTGGCATTGGGAGACATGGGAGACTGAGGCCTGACTCACAAGAAAGAAAAGGAAAACCAACTATGGGCTGTAGACTCAGCCTGCTCCAGAAATGTTGAGAAAAAGAATAGGCTTTAAAAATTATGTATTGAGATTTGGCTGGTCTCCTAGGGTTTGCATGGGGCAACAGATGAGCTTTCCCATGGTGAGGAGGCTGTGGTGGGAAGCTGTGGTGGGGCTGTCTAAAGTTCCTCCCAATCTGGCCAGCTGAAGGGGTAAGGAGATCCCTACAGGGAAAAGATTTTAGGAAGTGCACAAGATCAGGCGACCAAAGGCTGAGAAAGGAGTCTCCTTGGCCACTCAAATTAAATATGTTTCCCCTTGGGTCAAGGAAACTGCAAAAGGGAGGGTTCCAGCAGGAAGCCTTCAAGAGGTCCTCCTGAGGACTTTATGGAAGACGCAGTCTACTTTACCAACTGCGGGGGCCCGCAATGCACAAAGCTTCTTCTTGTTATTTTTCTCCCATCTGCCTTCCCCACTTGAACCTTGTTGGAATAACCAACAAGTGATAGAGAAAGTCAACAAGTGATAGACAAAAGAGAGTCTCTTTTATCTAGTTTATTATCTTTTCCTTGCCCCCTGTTCTGAGAAGTGGATCCCAACTGGCAGAGGGGAAAAGGTGTTATCCTGAAGTTAATTGTGTCATTTTGATGATTACAAGGAGTTGGACGTCATAAACTCTGAATTGAGAGCATTTGCTTCTCAAGGAAATGTCGCACTATTTCCTAAGAGTGAGGGGAAAATCATGAACCTGCAGAAAGAAAGATTCCCATAGGTGGCCGGGCAGGGTGGCTCACGCCGATAATCCTAGCACTTTGGGAGGCCAAGGCTGGCGGATCACGAGGTCAGGAGATAGAGACCATCCTGGCTAACATGGTGAAACCCGTCTCTACTAAAAATACAAAAAATTAGCTGGGTGTTGTGGCGGGCACCTGTAATCCCAGCTACTTGGGAGGCTAAAGCAGGAGAATGGCGTGAACCCGGGAGGCGGTGCTTGCAGATTGCTCAGATGACGCCACTGCACTCCAGCCTGGGTGACAGAGTGAGACAGAGTCTCACTCTGTCAAAAAAAAAAAAAAGATTCTCATAGGCAAAAGATTACCACCTCTGAATAAAGATAAAAATAAAACTGTGTTTTGATTCCAGTCCACACATTGATGTTGTTCAGTATGTCAGCTGCATAAGGAAAACCTGTCACTCACCTTCCTTAGTGCCCAACAAGTCATAAAAGGAAGCTATCCAGGTATGAAAGTCTGTTAAGGTTTGTTTTAAATGTATTTAAACCCACATGTACCACCCAACACTCTACAATATTTTATTTGCCTTTGGATGGGAAAGCTCAGATCACTGAATGGAAAGTAGAGAAGCAAACTCATAGGTCATTGTGTCTCACCCCCTCATTTTACAAATAAGGAAATTCATGACAAAGAGAGTTGAAAAAACATGCCTTCAACACCTTTGCTGGTTAATAGCAAAATGACTTCTGACACTGTCTTCACACTTCCTTTTCTGATCAGCTCCAGCATTTCCACAGCCTGCTGGAGCTACACCCCCAGTCTGAAAGAATCCTGAAAATAGAAAAGAAGTGGGCAGTTTTCCTAACAATGCTAATCAGAAGTTACAGTCTTCTATAAATGAGTGTCAGAGAGGTTCTCACAAAGCAAGCTTCCAGGGAATGTAGGAAGTTAATTACCTTCCTCTATAGTTCATTAGTCATCGTCCTTGTAACCTGAGGCTTTTTGAAATACAACTTGTATTTAGTAGCAAAGATTCAGAAGACTTGAGGTGTTAATATTCCCAAGAGAGTCTCTTTTATCTAGTTTATTATCTTTTCCTTTGACAGGCTTAAACAACTTTTAAAATCTATCCTGTGTTTAGTTAAAAAAAAAAAAAAAACAGCTAAGATTATGGAGAAAGAATGTTTTGATTGGAATGAATAATTACCTAATATGTCCCCTTCAAATGAACATGAAAATGAGTTTACATATTCAGTAGGAAAAAATTGAGTAGGCTTTCAAAAACAAGTTGAAGAAAGGATTGTCTGTCTCAAAATAACTCCCTCAGTGGCTGTGGCTGCACCATTAAATGAATTGCTTTGGGGTAAAGCATTATGACCCCCAAAGCATTCCGGGAAAATGCAAATCTATTACCTGGAAGGGTGACATCACCATTTCCCAGTGTCTTTCAAGGACAGCAGGGGCACCCAGGACACAGACTTTTGACTGGTGTTGGGTTGGGAGGTGAAGAAAAATATTCTGGTTAGAGCGAATTGCCTTAGAAGGACAGACTAATAAAGTACCCAGAGTAGCAGAAAGGGAAGAAGGAAGGCAGAGAGTTGAGGGTGAGAAAGAGAGTGTCAACAATTTGACATTTCCTCAGGCCCATGAGAAGCAAATGTTTTTGGTGTCTTTCCTTCTCTAAGCTTCTTCTAAGCCCTCACTGAATTCTAAGGAAAATTCAAATGCAAAAGACACATATATGATTGTATATGTAGTTTTTGCCGAGCCAGTCATTTGGTCAACAAATATTTACTGTTTGCTATACACTAGGCAGTGCTGAGTGTTGAAACATAATAGAAGTAAGGTTCCTGCCCTTAAGGAACTTATAGCCTAAGGAAGACATGGACAAGTAAGCAGCCATTGACACTACCTAGAACTGTCCTTGACCCCAACAGTGTGAGATTTTGCATGTGCCTATCTGCCTGTCTACCTGCCTCACAGCTTAAGAATATGAAATAAACTTCTAGCATTAAGGAAGGGGGATTTTCTTTTTTAAAATTTCAAATGGTATAAAATTGGTCTTATACACATTAGTCTGTAATTGTGGTTCAGTCTGCCATTTTGAAACAAATTATAGCCCAAACAGAAACTAAACAAGGTATTGACCTCATAGAACTCTGAGCCTCACTTCTAATATGAGATTATAGAAACAACAACAATAAATCACTTCTAATATGAGGTTATAGAAAAAAAACAAAAAGCAGACAAAATAAAGAAATGAAAAACTCCAAACCATAAATTACAGGAAAATGTGCTGACAAGTGGGGATCTACATTCACAAGGGCAATGTAGCAGTGGGGTAGCAGAAGTCTCCACGGCGGCATTACGTGCACAACCACTGTGGAAGCACTGGCTGAAATTGTGGGCCATGTGGGGGCCTCTCTGAAAATGGCCCTCCTGCTTCCTGCAGAAAACAGTGAAGAGATGCATGAAGGTGGTGGGCAGTCTGGGGAAAAGCTACTGCTATCACCAAGTCTGCCACCTTAGAAGTCTGGTTAAGCCACTGTGGAAACCCAGGTATGGGAGGCTAACTGTCCAGGAACCCAAGAAAATGACACAGAAATGGGTACCCATGAGAGGGGTCATGTTTGTATTTTAAGATGGTTTTGCAGAAGTAATGCTCAAAGACTGTTGCCCAACTGAGGAATGGCTTTAAAGGTTAACATTGGGTGTGTGAAATAGTCATCTACTTAGTGTCTAGTGGGACCCTAATCATTTACACTGAGGGCAGTAGAAAAACCAAGTGATAGAGAAGGCTCTTTTCTGGGAATTAAATGCAGTGAGAGAAGGCAGGAGAAAAAATTTGGGTACCCACAGCGGGCAGGATGTACTATAATCGGAAGAACTAGCCCTGGTATTATTGCAGCACTGGGCAGAGGGCAGGAGCCAAAACATGCATCATGGATCAAAGAGTCACGAGGCATCAGTGGTGTGATCAGGAAGTGAATTACCTCCAACAGAGTGTTTACTGTGGTTCAGGGCTTTTTAAAACTAGAGCTTCTGTCCTTGATCCTTTTGACCTTATACTTAGGCTGAAAGTTAGTCTTCCCACCAGAAGGAGGGAGTGCAAAATGCAAGTCACCACTGTAGGAGGGCAGAAGCCAGTGATTACTCTCTGAGAACATGAAAGACAGAAAGTCACAGCATGTTTCCAGGCTGCCGGTACTCAGTCAACAAATAGGAATCTGTGCCTCTCGTATACCAGGCTGATAGTGCAATAAACCATACTCACAAGGTCCTTCCTTCAAGGAGTATGAAGGAGTTTATTAGCTGTCTTAGTCTTCTCGGGCTGCCATAACAAAATACCATAGACTGGGTGACTCAAACAACAGACATTTGTTTCTCACAGTTCTAGAAGCTAGAAGTCTGAGATCAGGGTGCCAAGTGGGTTCCGGTAGGGGCCCCTTCCTTTATTGCAGACAGCTGCCCCACTCTATGTGCTCCTATGGCCTTTTCTCAATGCATTTGGGAGGGTCCGGGGGTGGAATGATACGGTTTGGCTGTGTCCCCACCAGAATCTAATGTTAAATTGTAATCCCCAGTGTTGGCGGAGAAATGTGGTGGGAGGTGATTGGATCATGGGAGCAGATTTCTGCCTTGCTGTTCTCATGATAGTGAATGAATTCTCTTGAGATCTGGTTATTTAAAAGTGTCTACCCCTACTCCTTCGCTCTCTCTCTCTCCTGCCACCATGTGAAGAAATGCTTGCTTCCCTTTCGCCTTCCACCATGATGGTAAGTTTCCCGAGGCCTCCTTAGCCATGACTCCTGTACAGCCTGCAAAACTGGGAGTCAATTAAATCTCTTTTCTTTATAAATTATCCAGTCTCAGATAGTTCTTTATAGCAGGGTGAGAACAGACTAATGCAGAACTGTTTTAAATGACCAGATTCCAACAAGGAATTATGAGACACTCAATGAAACAGGAAAGGACACAGGGAAAAAGCAATTAATAAAAACTGCCCCTGGGCCAGGCGTGGTGGCTCACACCTGTAATCTCAGCACTTTGGGAGGCCTAGGCGGGCAGATCACGATGTCAGGAGTTCAAGACCAGACTGACCAACATAGTGAAACCTGTTTCTGCTAAAAATACAAAAATTAGCCAGGAGTGGTGGCACACACCTGTAATCTCAGCTGCCCAGGAGGCTGAGGCAGAAGAATTGCTTGAACCTGGGAGGCAGAGGTTGCAGTGAGCTGAGATCATGCCACAGCACTCCAGTCTGGGTGACAGAGCAAGACTCCAACTCAAAAAGGAACAGAACAACAACAACAACAAAAATTAAAAAAAAAAAAAAAAAAAAAAAAAACTGCCCCTGAAAAAATCCAGGCTTTCAACTTGCTAGGCAAAGATTTTAAATTAGCTATGTCCCAGGAACTAAAGTAAATCATTTCTAAAGAAGTAAAATATATATATATATATATGAGAAGAAGTTTTCACCAAATAGAGATTCTCAATAAAGAGATAAAAATTATTTAAAAATAGAAATAGGCAGTTTTTTATCCCAGTTATGGTGGTGGTTACTTGCATCTTCACATAGGAGGCAATTTCATCTTATTATACACTCCCCAAATAGGAATTTCAGAAATGAAAAGTATAACAGAAATGAAAAATTTACTAGAAGGGATCAACAGTAGATTTGAGCTGGCAGAAGATTCAGCAAACTTCAAGATAGTTCAATTAATATGTCCAGTCTTGGAAATGACAACAAAAGAATGAAGAAAAATAGCCAGAGCCTCAGAGACTTGTGAGACACCATGAAGTATAGCAACATATGTATAATGAGAGTCTCAGAAGGGGAGGAGAAGAAAGAACAGAAAAAAATTCTGAAGAAATAATGGCCTTAAACTTCCCAAATTTCATAAAAAGCAATAATATATACATCCAAGAAACTGAAACAAAAACACACAAAAAATCCAGGCAGGATAAGCTAAAGGAAATCCACACCTAGGTACATCATTATCATCTGCCAAATGACAGAGAGAATTTTGAAAGTAGCAAGAAAGAAATGACTCATCATGTACAAGAGATCCTGGATAGCACTAACAGAGAATTTCTCATCAGAAGCCCTGAAAGACCAAAGGGAGTAAGATAAATGTAAGTTCAATGTAATATATTAAGTTCAATGTAATATATCATATTGAGTTCAATGTAATATTAAGTTCAATGTAATATATCATATTGAAGACTAAAGGACAAACAACTTATGATCATCTCAATAGAAGCAGAAAAGGCATTTGACAAAATCCAACATCCTTTCGCGATGCAAACATCCAACAAATTTGAAATAGAGGAGACTTTCTCTGTTTAAGGGCATCTATTAAAAACCCAAAGATAGCAACATACTTAATGGTGAGTGACTGAAAGCTTTCTTCCTAAATTCTAGTCATAAACATGACTAGAATGTCTACTCTCACCACTTCCATTCAAGATTATACTGGGCCAGGCACAGTGGCTTGAGCCTGTAATCTTAACACTTTGGGAGTCCGAAACAGGAGGATCATGTGAGTCTAGGAGTTTGAGACCATCTTAGGCAACATGGCAGGACCTTGTCTTTACAAAAAATAAAAAAAATAAAAAAATAGCCAGGCATGGTGGCACATGCCTAAGGGCTCAGCTACTAAGGAGGTTGGGGTAAGAGGCTCACTTAGCCCAGGAGATCAAGGCTGTAGTCAGTGTTCACACCAACTGCTCTCCAGCCTGGGTGACAGCAAGAGCCTGTCTAAAAAAATATATATACTGGAAGTTCTAGCTAGAACAATTCAGGGATAAAAAATAAATACATACAGTCATCTAGATTGGAAAGGCACAAGTAAAACTACCTCTTGTCAGAGATAACATGATCTTGTATGTAGAAAATCCCAAGAAAATTCCAAGGAATTCACACACACATACACAAACACAAACTGTCAGAGCTAATAAACGTGGTCAGCAAGGGAGAAAGATACAAGATTAAAAGATTAGTACATGAAAATCAATTGTATTTGTACTCACTAGCAATGAACAAGCTAAAAATTCAATTAAGAAAAATTCATTTACAATAATATAGAAAAGAATTAAGTAAGTGGAAAACAGTGCATCTTCATGGTTTGAAAAGCTTGATATTGTTAAGATGGCAAGACTCCCCAAACTTATTTACAGATTTAATGTAAACTTTATTAAGATCACGGCAGCTTTTTTTTTTCTTTTGTTGTAAGCATTACAGTCCTGGACTCTTCTTTTTTGGGAGGTTTTTAATTCAATCTCTCTTATTATAGATCTGTCGAGATTTTCTATTTCTTACTGAGTCACTTTAGAGAGTTTGTTGTTTCTAGGATTTTGTCCATTTCATTTAGGTTATCTAAATAGTTGGCATTCAATTGACAAGCTAACTAAAATGCAAGAGATCCAAAATAGTCAAGATAATTTTTAAAAAGAAGAAAGTTGGAAGATTAACTAAAAAGCTACAGCAAAAAAGATACTGTGGTACTGGTATAAGGATAGACATACACATCAGTGGATTCGAAAAAAAGAGCTCAGAAGTAAATCTTTACATTCCCTGTCAATTGATTTTAAAGAATTTTCGGCAAGAGTTACCAAACAATTCCATGAGGAAAGAAAAGACTTTCCAACTCATGATGCTGTAATAACTTGATAGTCACATGCAAAAAAATAAAGTCAACTCCTTACCTCATTGCCTGTATAAAAATTAATTCAAAATGGTCAAAGACCTAAAGTTAAGAATAAAAATATAAAACTCTTAGAAGAAAAACAGGCATAAATCTTTGTGACCTTGGATTAAGCAGTGGTTTTTTAGATATGACACAAGCACAAGCAACACATGCAAAAATATATAAATTGGACTTCATCAGAAGAAAAAGCATTTGTGTTTCAAAGGACACCATCAGGAAAGTGAAAAGATAACCTCCCAAATGGGATAAAATACTTGCAAATTATGGCCGATGAGTCTAGTATTCAGAACATATAAGGAGCTTGTACAACTCAAAAATAAAAAGATAAATACTTTAAAAATGTGCAAAAAGATTTGAATATACCAACGGCCAATAAGAACATTAAAATATGCCAACATCATTACTCATTAAGGAAATGCAAATCAAAATCACAATGAAATAACACTTCACACTCACTAGAATATTTATAACAAAAAAATGGACAATAACAGGTGTTGGTGAGGATGTGGATAGAATAGAACCCTCGCACACTGCTGGTGGGAATGTAAAATCATGCAGCTGCATCAGAAAACATTTTAGAAGTTCTATAAAAAGTTAAACATAGATTAGGGCCAGCAATTCTACTCCTAGTTACATACCCAAGATAATTTAAAGCATTTATCTACACAAAAATGTGTATGCGAACATTCATATTTGTACTGTTTATAGTAGCCAAAAAAGGGAAGCAATCCGAATGTTCAATTGATGAATAGATACCTATACATAGTATAGATAATATATCTATACAGTGGAATACACAATATACATAGTATATCTATACAGTGGGATTTATCTATAAAAAGGATGAAGCATTAATACATACTACAACATGAGTGAATCTTGAAAATACTATGCTAAGTAAAGCAACCAGTCACAAAAGGCCACATATTATAAGATTTTATTTATATGAAATGTCCAGAATAAAAAAGTTTCATAGAAACAGAAAGTAAGTTTAGTAGTTTCCAGGGGCTGGGGGAGAGAGGAATGGAGTAATGGGCAAAGGGTTTCTTAGGGGATGAAGAAAATATTTTGAAGTTACATGGTGGTAATGTTTGCACAACTTTGTGAAAATGCTAAAAACAATTGAACTGTAAACTGTAAACTGGTGCATTTTGTAGCATGCGAATTATATCTTTAAAAAATAATACAGTGAGATGATGTAGGGCAGAGAGGGGATGACTCTAGAGGCAACTTTCATGTGTACCTGGGAGACAATGAATCCCCAACGGAGATTTCCTTAGAGTTCGTCATTTTAACAGGAAAGAGGCAATGTAGCGTTCCAAAAGCAGGGGATGTAGCAGTCCCCTGATCTCTATTTTAAATTACTCTATTTTGTCAGCAGAATAAAATTAAAGTTATTATCTAAGAGTGAAGCAGAAGAAATGTGGGGAGGTTTGAGAAGAGAAAGTGTGACTACATAGTGTGTTTGGGAAGAGGAGAGCATGATTTAACTAGAGCCTACCTGAGGTTTGTGGTCATAAATTTAAAGTAAGATGAGGTGTTCTATTTTATGTCTTTCTCCAGCCACGCTCAATCAATTGAAGCAAGCACTGAGTAGGTGGAGATATAACCAGGGCTGACATTTTCCTAGTGAGTGCAATGCACTCTTAAGAGTGGATATGAACAATATATGGCATCTTAGTGGGATAACTATGGCGCAGGGATGAGATGAGGTTAATGGACAGAGAAAATGTATTAAAGTTAATGGATGGAGTGTTACTGGGGGGTTTAAAGATTATTTGAGTAAGAGTAGTAGAGGGAGTTGGCTAGAAATGTGGGAAGTAGAGACAGTCAGAAATTGTGACGATGGAGATTGAGATTCTGCAATTATTATTACAAACAATGTTTAAGGTGTCTCTCTGGATATGAGTGGCTGGGAATGAGTGGAGGACAAGATCATTAAACCAGAAAAGATAGTTTAAAATATTGCTGAGACATTAAGTGCTTAAACTTGGACGATGTGTGCATGGAGTGGAAAGAGGTGCACATTTTCAAGTATTTCTCTAGTAACGGAGAAAGATGTCTATTGAAGGGTGCATATGTGATTAGCATGCAGGTGGCTGGAGACTGGAGGACAAGGGATTTTAGGATGGTAGTTAAGACAGTGGTGATGAGAATTCTTATGGGGTCTAGACCAGACCGGGCTTCAGCTACAGAAAGAAGTGCTGATGGACCAAGCAAAATGGTGGTCATACAGGGCTGAGGAGTCACAGATAAACCTGAGTCTCTACTCTTTCTAGAAAGCAGGGTCCAACTATGCTGTCCTTTCTCCCACCCAGGCACCACATTTCAGCAAGGTAAGGGGTAGAGGATGACTTAAAGTCAGTTTGTGCTGACTTAGCACATGTGTCAATCATTTCTTTAGCATCCATTTCTTTTAATAATTTATTCTCAGAGTTGAGGTTAACACACAGATCTCGCTGAAGTGTTTTGAGCTTTAAATAATTAAATTGGAGAAATTAGACAAGAAACTTGTCAAATGAAGGCTGAAGTTGTAAACTTGTTCAGCCTTCATGTCCCACAGTTCAGCCGTGAGGACTCCAGCTACCAGTTCAGAAACAATAAGGAAACTAAGAGATTGATTCTATTTCAGCAAATATTGTGGAATATTTTTGTAACATTCAAAATCTGATGGATCAAAACTAAAAATAAGGTAGAAGGGACAGGGAATTTAAAAAAGCATTCTGAAGCATTCTAAAATGCCTAGTAATCATAAAGCCACAACTTGGTTTAAATCAGGTTTTCCCATGCTTGGCTGTGTGACCTTTGGCCATTATCTTTACCACTCTGGACTTCAGTTTTCTTACCTCACTTACATCAATAACAGTTTGTCAATGGGTTCGTGAAATAATGCACTACTGGCCATATATTCAATGGTTTAGTTATATACAACCCCATACTTTAAAAAATAGGTAGAAAAATAAGAGTGTTAAATTATTTTGAAGGATATGTGATGTACACTGTTTCTTTCTTTGCAGGTTAAGTAATCTCACAGCAAAATAGAAATAAATTCCCCAAATCTAAATGCTGGCTTGTTAGAACTTTATCTCATTAGCCATTTGATGTTATCTCCTACACTGATAAATTTTGGGCTCTTTCAGCCGAGACTCAAACAGGCTGTAGGAATAGGTAGGAATGGCTCGGGAGGCAAAAGGATGGTTTTTGTGCCTCAATAGACTTCTTTTGTCTGAAGATTTGGGGTAATCGTTAGTAAAGCTGTGGTATATTCAAGCTGCATAGAGCCAGGGAATGAAACTAGATAATATTTCATGGTTCTTTTTTGAATTTTGGATAATGAGCAAGAATTTTCATTATTACACATTAATTCCGGAAGATGCCTTTTCTAATGGTATTTGGCATCTCCTCAGAGCCTTTATGTTGATCAGTTGTTCACATGACACAGTGACACTCCACTTGCCGTTGCTCTGAACTCACAAGACCGAAGTTTGAACTGAGGACTTTACTGCTGAAGTTGCAGGTTCAGGAAGGTGGGGGAGGGGTGTGGAGCTGTGTGTTCAGCTAAATGAGCCACCGTCTAGTCAAGTAGGACTGACTCCAACGATTAGTCCCAGCAATGTTCATTTCCTTGGTCTGCTGAATACAGCCACCAGGCACTCAACAAAACATTTTTTTCATTGCTCCGCAGGCATTCTTTAAAAACATTAGCATCTAAGTATCCATTTTTGTGTTCCGTTAATAGGTATTGATCCACCAAGTAATGCCTACATACCCAGTGCTTTCCCAAAGAGAGAGAAAGTGGTGCCTGCATTAGCAAGTGGGCCTATGCCTGTATCTCCTATTCAGTGTTTGGTATTTAAACTGTATCTTCTTTAAAGAATTGAAATTTTCATGTGTACCCCATTTGTTCCCAAAGCTGATGTTTTCCAAGTTTTTGAATTAGTCAGTCCCTTTATAAGTTAATCAATCCAACAAGACCACCAAGGATCCCATGCAAATGAACAAAAGTAATCATCATGGGATATAATTTATTAAAATGGTTTTAGTTGTCCTCTCTTTATCCGCCCTGCTCCTAATTTTTGTCACAGGGAATCTAGGTCTTTTAGGGCTTCCTTATGTTAGGAATTTGGGTGGAGCTGAAAGCAAAAAGACCCATAAGTAATGGCTTTTTTTCTGAATTTATGAAAGCCAAAATTCTTTGAGAAGATAACGTTAAGTGTCCCAGAATGTGATCACAGTGATTTAAGTTTTTCGAGAGCAAGAAAAGAGAGGGAACATTGTCCAAGGCTTGAGAGGAGAAAAGGTCCCTTGGTCCTCAGCTAGGCCTGTTCCTTCCCCCTTGCAGGGTCTCCTCTGCAAGGATGGTTACAGAGTTCATCTGAGGAGGTGGAACCTTCCTCAAGCCTACCAAGGAGAATGCTGGGCCTGAAAAAGTCAAATGTGTCTCCATAGTAACCAGTGGGGCCTGAGGTGTCAAAGCAATGCTGCGGTATTATGGAAAACCCCAGGCCTCTTAACTAACTATTGGAGTGGGAGGAGATGGCATTGAATAATATCCAAAGTTGAACTTGCAAACCTTTCAAAGGTGGATGGGTACTCAGATTCAGGATTAATATGATATTTAAAAAATTATAAAGCAGTATTTCTTACACAACTGTTTGTGGACTAGGATTCATTTCTACTGCATTAACATTGCATATGGCTTTGCAATTTTCAAAATTATGTTCTTACTTTAGTTAATTTATGCCTTAGAATAAATATATAAGTACACATTATTATCAGCTTTGCTTTATAAATCAGGGAATTACGATTCACAGAAGCTGAACAACTTGCCTAAGAATACAGAGCAAGTGGTGGCAGAGTCAGAACTCAAGGTCAGATCCGTGGGCCCCTGAAGTCCACATTCTTTTCAATATGGCATGTTGCCTTTCTAATAGGGAAACTGGTTCCATTTGTTAAGTACTATTGAGGAGACGGCTGGAGTTACTTAAATATAACTAAATTGCTGTTTTAAGCCATAATTAGCGATAACAAAATGAGACCTCAATCACAGGTTCCCAGGGTCCCTGTGGAATCAGCTTACTCAGGTGTTTCTACCCAGCTGCTCTCAGACCCAAGCTCCTTTTCAGGCCCTGAGTATTCCTCTCCTCTTCAGATTAGCTGCCTCCTTCTTTTCTATCCATTAGGTTGCACCACTGCTCTGCAGTGGGAAAGTCTCCCCAGGTTTTTCCTTCCCTGCTGCCCCAAATACAAACAAAGGGCTTGGATTCTTCTCTAAGCCTTTGAGTAATCTACAAGGAAATAGTGTGCTCATGACAGCGTACAACAGGAAATTGTTATAAAGCTATAAAGTTCTTACAGCAGTGATCCTTGCTCTCTTCGCATGGCAATGTCTCCTGTTAGCCTGAAAACTTCAGCTTTAACTTTGCTTCCCAGGGTGAAGATATTATCAAGGTAGACTATTAAGTGTCATCACTTTCTCACTGTTCATCTATGCCCCCCTTGGGTTTACTTCCCACACTGTTCAACCTAGAATCCATGGCACATCATTTTACATTCTTATCCCCTTCCTCCACTCTTCTTTCTTCTTACAGAACACTAGCCCTGCATGAGCCCTGCTATCCTCCTTTCTTTTGCCTACACCAGAGCAGCTGAACATAGCTGCACAGAATCTCACAATCCAGGTGATGGTTTCACTGAAAATTCATATTTCACATGAGCCCTCATTACTACCAATCAATCCTGTTACATTTCTCCAGTCTTTCAATTCCCTAAAAAAAAAAATGACTTCGTACCTTCTTTTCTCTCCTTCAGGCTTCCAGGCTCCTTCCTCTCTCAGAAAATGGCGATGCTTCTTACCTTAATTTCCCAATTTCACACCCAAAGCACCTGCATCCACCTTCTCTTTCATCCCTCCATCCCTCTCCCTACCCAAGACCCATGCTCCGTGTGTATTCCCTCTGCCTCCTCCAGGTCATCATCATTTTGTTCTCCTGGGCCATCATTTCTCTCTATTAGGAATCTCTCTTTTCATGTATAATTACTATTAAATTGTAATTGAATAATTATAACTGAACCCCCCCAACTCTTTCTGATCCCAAAGAACTCTCCATTTCTCCTCTCAGCACCACAGCAAAGCCTCCAAAGGAGTTGTTCATGTACATCATACCTCCCCTTTCCTACCTTCCATTGTCTCTGAAATGCTACCCACTGCCCCTCCAGCAAATCTTGTCAAGGTCAACAATACCTTTCATGTTGCCAAAATCAGGAAGCAGATGCTTTTCTTCACTCTTTCCGCAGTTTCAGCCCCACAGATGACTGTCCCACTCCCGAAGCACTGCTCTCTTGACTTCCTTTTCAGCACATTCTCCTGGTATTCCTATTAATATCTCATCGGCCTCAGTATTCTTGGTCTTCTCCTTTTCTTTTCCTGAATAAAGTATAGCATTTCTTCAAGGTTCTCTCTGGAACTCTTTTCTCTTCTCTGACACTTTCTTCTGAGTTTATCTCATCAATTCCCAAAACATTAACTATAATAAATCATATGTTCCAATTCCAAAGTAGTAGTTCATCTTTGTTGAGCTTCAGACATTGATATGGCACCAATCTTTCCCGTGAGATTAAATGTCAAAACACTTCTTCAGATTGTTCAAGCCATAAATCTAAAAATTATTCTGTTTCTTCCCTCTCCTTGCCTTTTGACACAAAATCCATTAGTAGGGAGATTTCCCACCTCCAAAATCTCTTCACCATCTTCTTATCTCTATCTCTCTTCTTACCTCTCTTATCACTGACATCTCTCACCTGGACTTTGCATCCTAACTGCCCTCACCTTCCCAATCCTGTCGCACTAGAATGAATTATCCCATAATGCCAAAAATAATCCTCTTAAAACAGAAATCAGAGCATCTAACCCCTGGGTTCTGAACCCTCCCAGGGCTTGCCCTTTCACTAAAGGAAATCCAAACTCCTTATCCCGGCCACACGCTGCTGTTGATCTGACACGCTTTTTGACTCTGTCCCATGCCCCTGTTATATTTTCTCAGCTTGCTCCAGTTCCACGGAACTTTGAAATTCTTAAACGTGGCTTGTTTTCCCATCAGGGCCTCTGCATGTACTGCTCCTTCTTCTGATAACTTGCTACATCCAAACTCATCTCCTGGCTCTCATTTCTCAAAATTCTCTGAGAGGACTTCCTTGCCACCCATCAAAAATCATCTAAACATCACCTTATCTCCTTCATTCCTTTGACTTATCAAGGTTTGTAATTGTTTTGGTTTTTTGTTCAATGACTTGATGTTGCCTGTTTCTACCACAGAATTTATGCTTAATCAATGCAGAGACCATGGCAGCTTTGTTTGTTCTTGTACCTCCAAGCACTGTGAGGGACACATAGAAACTTATAGATGAATATGTGCCAACTGCAGCAGACAAACACTCAGCAGACAAACGGTGGAAACCAGGAAGTCAATTTTTGGCGTTGAACTTATAGGACAATCAGATCTTTCTTCAAATTCCGTCATCTGTCTTCCTACATCGTAGACAAGGAAGAGCTTCATCACAGCAGCCCAAGGGTCTGCTAAGTACAGAGACACTGGCCCAACTGGACTAGACTGGATAGTAGATTTCCTTTGACTTCTCGGGCACAGATCCCAGGGAGTTCCATTATGTCAGATCGTGTGCATGAAACTCACTCTTCCCTGTTAGCAGACTGACTGACACCTATGTTGTAACCTATAGGTCTGTCATGGCTGACCATCTGTCGTGTCTAACTAACAGTCTTAAGACTTTTAGCACCTTCATGACCAGGTCAGGAATCCAGCCCTTCCCTGATTCCTGATTTCATGGCTTATCCTTAAACCATTATGACAATTAGTGTCAACTGAGTCAGTCCTAAAATATTTGGCGGTGTTATGGTGCCAATAAGATTATAATGACTGATACCTTTAGAATCCACCTTGGCCTTGACTGTATGTGGCCAATAAAATCATTTATTCTGAGACCAAATACCTATTTCAGCATGGGGCAGAGTGTGTTTTATAACTGATTTCTGATTGGGTTACATATAGAAAAATGTTCTAGACTTTTGTATTTCAAAATATATACCTATAAATTTTAAAATTTCTGAAGCATGCCTGATTTAGAGAAATATAGGAGAAATACCTCTCCCAATAACAAAGTAGATTGAGATCTATGGTACTTCCATACAAAGGAATATTACTCAGCAATAAAAAGAAACAAACTACTGATACATGCAACAACATGGGTGAGTCTTGAATGCATATACTAAGCAAAAGGGGTCAGAGTCAAAAGGTTCTATACTGTATGATTCATTCATATGGTGTTCTGAAAAAGACAAAACTGTAGGAACAGAAAACAGATGAGTGACTAACAGGGGTAGCGGGGGTGAGGGTGGAGATAATTCACCACAAAGAGGTAAGAGGAAATTCTTTGAGATGATGGAACTGTAATGTTCCATGACATTTGAGGCAGAAAATCTCCACATTAATGGGTTGTGTGTTGAAACGAAAGAGAGGGAAGAAACAGAATAACTTTTGGATTCCTGGCTTGAACAACGTGAAGAACTGTTTTGACATTTAATTACATGGAAAACACCGGTGCAGTATCAATTTCTGGAGTTCAACAAGGATGAACTACTACTTTGATTATGGTACAGTAGTCCTTACGTATTTGAGGTTTTGCTTTGCAAAGTTTTAGTTCCATGAGGTCAATATTAAATGGAAAATTCCAGAAATAAACAATTCATAGGTTTTAACTTCATGCCCTTTTGATTGCATGATAAAAGCTCTTCTAGTCCCACACCCTCCTCACTTTGTCCCACCTAAAATGTGAATCATCCCTTTGTCCAGCATATCCAGGCTGCACACACCACCCACCTGTTGGGTCACTTAATAGTCATCTTGGTTATTAAATCAACTGTTAGGTTATTGCAGGACTTGTGTTCAAATAACTCTTATTTTACTTGATAATGGTCCCAAAGCCCAAGAGCAGTGATGCTGGTATATTGTTATAGTTGTTCCATTTTTCAGCAATGATTGTGTTAATCTCTTACAGTGCCTAATTTATAAATTAAACTTTATCATAGGTATGTATGTATAGGAAGAAGCATAGAATATATACAGGGTTTGATCCTATCCATGTTTTTGGGCATTCACTGGGGACCTCGGAACATATCCCTGGAGGATAAGAGGGGACCACCGTATTGGTGACACAACTGTATGCCTGTTATTATTAGTTTTATGTGTCAACTTGACTAGGGTATAATCTCCAGTTATGCTACCAAGCGCTAATCTAAGCATTGTTGGGGAGGTGTTTTGTGGATGTGGTTAACCCCCACAATCTGTTGACTTTAAGTAAATTAGATCAAAATTGAGATTTCCTA
The DNA here is from genome assembly GCF_009828535.3 of Hylobates moloch. Taxonomy (NCBI): domain Eukaryota; kingdom Metazoa; phylum Chordata; class Mammalia; order Primates; family Hylobatidae; genus Hylobates; species Hylobates moloch. The sequence continues at coordinate 134,631,819 of NW_026652276.1, forward strand.
CAGGAAGAAGAAATTCTGCTCCGGATCACAGCACCACAGCATCAGCTGCTACCTGAGAGATTCCAGCCTGCTCTATGAAGTTTGGACTTGTCAGTCCTCATGATCACATAAGGCAATTCCATGGAATACATATATATGTGTGTATATATACACACACACACACACACACACACTCTGCTGGTTCTATTTCTTTGGGGAACCCTAGCTAACACGATGTGCTTATTAAAATTCATAGAAATATACCATATACCCTGTAAAATGGCAAATTTTCCTATATGGAAATTATGACAATCAACTTGATTAAAAAAAAAAAAACTAATCGGGATTCTGTTTGGGGATGTAAACAGAAAGAGTGTGTGTGTGTGTTTATGCCTGAGCGTGCAAAGGAACACGTGTTTGAGACAGCATACATGTGAATATATGCAGTGTGTGCCTTTGTAGGTATCTGTATTTCTGCAAGAGATGTGAGAAAGGTGTTTGAGTTAAAAAAAAAATCTTTAATCCTGAAAGGGGAGTGATAAAAACAAGGTATCTGTCTGCAGTCTGAGCTGATTAACAGGTTGTTCCACAGCTAAAGGAGGAGGCCCCATGCAACAGGACCTCAGTTGGTTTTTTTCAGTGTACTAATGAGTGCACTGGGGTAGGAAAATTAAATTCAAATTAATCTATTATTTGTTGAAAACTTCCTACACACAAGATGCTGTGCCAAGTGGTTCAAGGTAAATAAAAGTGAATAAGATGTGGTTACTGCTCTCAATGTTCTCATAGTCTAGTAGAGGACATTTTAACAAATCCACAAATAATCATAATTCCTGACACAGCATAAGAAACATCATCCAGATAAAGCAAATTCTATGGAATGCAGAAAACAGGATATCACATTTAGATGGAAAGGTCAAAAAGCCTTCGCAAATAAAGTTGTATTTAAGCTGGACATGAAGAAGGAATAAGATTTTGAGAAGCAGAAAAACAGGTGGAGCAGAGACTATTTCAGGAGGAAAGAAAAATACTTTAAAAATAAAAAAAAAAAAAAGTGCAGATCCAGGAAAACATGGGCTGCAGGAACTGAGAGTTCCAGCAAGGCCAAAGAGACCTCAAGTATCTTATAAATAAGTCCAATTTATTTAATTCAACAAGCATTTGTTCAGGACTTCCAATGTGCCAATTTGACTAGAACATAAAGTATTAATATATGTTAAAAAGTGAAAGATAAGACTAAGAAAGGGAAGGCTAAGGTGAAACAGACAGAATTTTAATTAGAAACAGCTTTAAAATGTTCTGTTTCCACTTAAGGAATGAATGAACCCAGATGTAAAATGGGTCACCCTGCCCCATAAGATCTGGTAAGATGTGCTCAAGCCATCATTCCACTCCCTGTTAAATGTCCAATGTCCTCCCCAAGAGGTTTGTGAATTCTTGGGGTAGGTAGTCTTGTTACTTCTGGCTTGGATTGTCTACTGCTTTTGAATTCTTGTTTTCACATTGTGCCCTGCAGCTATTGCTCTGTGTGTCTTCCACACCTCTCCAGCCATCCCTTCTTATCTCAGGAACTAGGCTCCTGCCATTTTCCATTCATTCTTGCATCATCAATTTCTCCGGCCCTTCTGTATTATTCCAACAATACCATGGTATCTCCAAACTTAAAAACCCTTAATCCTATGTCCTGCTCCAACTATTGCCTGAATTCTCTGCTACCATGTATGGAAAAACATCTTAAAATTGTCTGTTCTGAGTGTCTCCACTTCCTCCCATCCTATTCTTGCAATTTAAAAATAAATATATGTTTAAATATTTATCAAAATAACGGATACATATCGATTAAATACATTAAATCACTGGCTTTTTCACTTGGGCGCTCCCAGATGTAAGTATCTGGGGTTCGTGTGGCTGCTCAGACTTGGAGGGAAGAGGACTGTAACTCTAGGTCAGAGGCAGGGCAGTGGGATCAGGCTCGTCTGCCAGCCAGCGATCTGGAAATAGGCTAAGGAAGGCAGACTGAGGATCTCATGCCTTGTGTAGACTGGCACCAAACCCTCTACTTTGCCTAGCGTGCCTTATTTTAGCATTTCTCTGGATCTCTCCTTCTACCAGGGATTGTGCTTGAGGAGGCTAGAGCTGTCATCTGGCTGTGTGGAAAGAGGAAAGAAAACTGAGTGAAAAGGTTCAGCTGTGCTGTGCACAGAACTGCAAACAAGCCTCATATCTCTGTGTGGAGGAATCTGGAGAATAAAAACAAGAAGCTGCTATCACTTACAGGGGTGGAAAAGCAGAGGTGAAAGACCCCTGCTGCTGTTTGCAACTGTGAGTGGGAACCCAGGACTGCTGTCTGTGGAAGCTGCTGCTGGCGAAGTCCCCACCAAATACAGGAGAAAACGTGGCTTCTCCCTCCCCACTTCCTTCTTTTTTTTTTTTTTTTTTTTTTGTGAGACGGAGTCTCATTCTGTTGCCCAGGCGGGAGTGCAGTGGCGCGATTTCCGCCTCCCGGGTCCAAGCCATTCTCCTGCCTCAGCCTCCCAAGCAGCTGGGACTACAGGCGTGCACTACCACGCCCAGCTAATTTTTGTGTTTTAGTAGGGGTTTCACCATGTTGGCCAGGCTGGTCTGGAACTCCTGACCTCATGATCAACCCGCCTCGGCCTCCCAAAGTGCTGGGATTACAGGCATGAGCCACAGCACCCTGCCTTTCCCTCCCCACTTCCTTTTAATCTCTCAATTGCCTACCACTGGCAAAATCTACCCTTTTGCTCCTCCAATATTCCACTAATTTTGTAATAAATGCCCTGAATTAAAGGTCTTTTAAAAAAAAAATCTCGAAGTGATTCTGTGTATTTATCCAAAAGAATTAAAAGCAGTGTCTGGAAGAGATATTTGCACTCCCATGTTCATACCTAAAATGTGAAATCAACTCCAGTGTCCACTGAAAGATGACTGGATATGCAAAATATGGCATGCACATATAGTGGAATACTCTTCAGCTTTCAAAAGAAAAGACATTCTGACACATTCTCCAACATGGATGAACCTCGAGGATGTTATGCTAAGTGAAATAAGTCAATCACAAAAAGATAAAAGACAAATGCTGTATGATTCCACTTATGTAAGGTACTTAGAGAAGATAAAATCTTAGAGACAGAAAGTAGAGCGGTGATTGCCAGGTGATGGGGAGTGGGGGAAACAGGGAGTGTCATGTAAAGAGTATGAAGTTTCAGTTTTACAAGATGAAAAGGATGATGCACATGGATGGTGGTGATGACTGTACAACCTATGAGTATATTTAATAGTTTAAAATGGTGAAGGTGCTAAATTTTACGTTATATGTATTTTACTACAATTTTAAAAATGGAAAAAAAAATCCTGGGGTGGTTTTCATTTCTTGGTTGGATATTGACATACCCTCCCTCTCCCAGCCCAGTTGCCCTGCAACACCTACCATTTTGTTAGTCTTCATGGAACTTGATGCTCTCTGAAATGACCTTGTTTACTCTTGTTTATTTACCATCTGTTTTCCCCCACTCAAGGTAAGGACTAAGAGAATAGGAATCTTATTTTCTTGTTCACCTGTGTATCACTAGCACCTAGAATAAAACTTGCTTCACATATTTTAATAAATATTTGTTGAAAGAATGCACACACACGAAAGGAGCCTTAGACATTTTTCTTGATTTCCATAAAAAATAAGAAGGATCAGCAGAATTCCTTTGTGCTATACAGACTTTACTGATGACTTGGGAAATAGAGGAAGTTTACATCTTGGGGTCAGTTTTAACTTTAAATCTCCCAAACTCTTCATCCTCCATTCTCTGGTCTCTGATGCCATCCACTCCACCGGCCGTCGGGGAATATCTATCCAAATTCATCCGGTGGAAGAACAGTTCCCTTTTCTCCGGCACTGACTCCCAAACTCAGCTCAGGGCTTACCATTGTAACACCAAACACTCATCAGTGTCCCCTACACGGACTGTCTCCTCTGGGTGCCCCCTTCCCACCTCTCTGCAATAGAAAGGTAGCAGCAGAGGGTTCAATTTTCTCACTGATATGAAATATGCTTCTTCTCTTAAAAGGCAAAATGACAATTTGTTTTTGTTTAAAACTACTTTTTTATATTACAAGTTTGTTGCTTTTAAGTAGATACTAAATTAGAAATGTGTCCTCAGATATGGAGGATAATGACATGTAAGGACAATCCTACCTCTTCTGTATCAAATGATACATTTTAAAAGAAATACAAGAAAATAGAAATACGTAGCTCAGCTCCCTGGCTCTTCTCTAAATGCGTAGGCCCACTACAAAGTTAAATTAAAGGAAGGACAGCAGTGGGGGACCTGTCTGTGACACTCACTCCTTCCATCTTCTGCTTTCACAAAGAAAACTCAATTCAAATTATTTCTAAAGTCAGAAAAAATAAAACTCAAGTGCCTGTGCATATATGTGTATTACACATCTTAATGGAAGAGACACAATTCCAAACATCATTTGAATGTATGTCCCTCAGGAAATTCACAGACTTGGGGAGCAATCTTCAGACAAAGTCGGAAGATTATCTTTATCTCTGAGAACCTTTATCTCTGAGAACCAATCGCTGGCTGGCCACTGCCAAGGGCCACTAAGAGAGAACGGAAGGGGACAGGGACTGAAGGCGGGTAGAGGACAGAAAAATAGAAAAGAAAACAGGATTGTTTGAACACCACCAACAATCGCCTCGGGCACATTTTCCTGCCTTAGCTGCGTGAGTCAGCCTGGCCGAACAATCTAAAAACGGCGCAGGCCCGGCAGGCTGCAGGGTGCGGTGCCTACTTGGGTCCACCGTGGCCCACACGGACCTGCAACGCTGCAGCCGCGCTTTCCCAGCGCCTGGGGCTGCGGGCGCCTCCCAGGCCGGTTCAAGCCACGCACCTCGGAGGGCACTGGAGAAAGTCACTACCTTATTTGCACACTAGTCATTACTGCATCCTCATCACCTCTTGGAATGAGAGTTGAAAATTTAAGCAGTGGATTTCTTTAATCAAACTCAAATGCTTAAATAGCAAAGGAAACAGGGTCAACGAGCTGCCGCTGCAAACAAGTTCCAATTCTTAGCTAGAGCCGGGGGATAAATGTGAGCAAGTCTCCCTCTAGTGGACAGAGCGCGTCACCTTTCACTCGCAAAGACTGCTGCATCTGGGTCAGGCAGAAATTCAGGAAGAGCCAGGTGAAAAGGTGAGCTGGGAGGAGAGGAGGTACCCTTGTTATGGGGACCCACAGTCCCGCCTTGCCTTCTCAGATTTTCTTCAAACTGCGTTGAAGTTTTTGCACACCTTTTGAGAATGCTTACTCTTAAAATGTTTGTTCTTAATTCGTTGAATATGTCTATACGTCTCACTATAATGGAGGGTAGCAGATCTAATGTCGTTTTCTAGACTGGTTTTGAAAAGCCTAGGTCACCCCTGAGGGGGCACTATATTTGGGGACAAGCTAAGAAGGACTGTGGCAAAGAAAGAGTGACTGGAGAAAGATGATCCTGTTTCCATGGGCAAAATCAGTCCCAATGTCCTTGCCCCATGAGCAGTGACACATCGGCGACGTCACCAGGCTGGCAGGATCCCTGGGGTAGGTTGTTCTTGCATCAGAGTCCTCCTGCCAACCCCACCCGCGTGGCAACCAACAGTCATGCTTTCTATCCTTTGCAAAGATAGACTGGACGAGCTGTCTCTGTCAGGACTAATCCTGACCAGTCTTTCCACAGTCTTCTCCAGCTATTTCTAGCCTTCAGTAGGGAAGCTTAGACTGAATTCCATAGAACAGACCTCAAAAGAGTTTCTAGGATCCTAAAATGGATGGAAAATATATATGTATGTGCACATGTTTAAGTGTATATATGAGTGTGTGTACACATGCGCATTTGTGCAAACTTTCCATATGCAAGCTTGCAGACTGTGAATTCATTCAATTTTCAAAGTATCTGTGGCCCGGGAAACATTATAAGTCACCAATAAAAAGTCTCACCCCACTAGAAAAACAAGCCACGGCAGTGATTGAAGTACCTGGGCTGTGGAATTCGAGTGCCCAAATTCAAATCAGACTGAGATTCCTTGAGAAAGTAACCTAGTATCTGCAGCCCTTAGTTTCCTAATCCGTAAAATGAGAATAATAATATAGTACATAATAATAATAATAGCACTTTATCCATTGAATTAATGCAACGATTAAATGATGTAATGCATGCAATGCACTTAGCAATTTACTTGACACGTATTCATTGTTCAGTAAGGTTTGGCCTTCATTATTTATAATGAACTCCTTAAATTAGAAGCTGAGAAATGTTAGGGTCTTTAAAATTCCAGTGTGGGTAGCATACATTTTTCAATGATTTTATGATTTTTGGATGAGATACAAGAATTGTTTTTCTTTTCATAAAAACATATTTAATCTCTTTGGAACAATAAGTATGGCTCTATACAGGGTAATAAACTAGATGATAGAATTATAGAATTTTAAAGCAAGTATAGGCCTGAGTTATTACTAGTCATATCTCCTTCAATTCTGCTTTATAGGTGAGGTAATCCAGATGCATCATGAAAATGACCTGCCCAGGCTATCCTGATGTTATGGCTACAGTTCAGGACCTTGATTTTTAATTATGAGCTGGCTTTACCACAGCTCTCAGAGGCCTTCCCCTATCTTCATGAGATTCTCAAAGGTCTATTAAAGAAAAAAATTGAGAATAGTTGTCCTGTGGGAAATAGACTGTCACTCAGGTCTCTGCTCAAATCCCTGGCTTCCTGTTCCCTATGGCTCGAAGCGAGTTTTCTTACTCTAAGAACTCTGTATATCACCATCTTATTACCATTTATCTCAGTCTGAAGATGCACATCATATTCCATTTTTCTCTTTGTTCCCTTAGATTTCAAACATCTTGAAAACAGGAAACATGACCTCATATCTAATAGAATCTGACAAAATATTTCACAAAGAAAAAGATAAAAGGTATAATACGAAGGGATTAGAAAGCTGTTTATCTCATCGATGAACTTAAGCCTGAAAAACTCCAGAGGACCTAAGAAAAGTCCATTTACCATTGCTGACTTCTTCTCCTCTCTTGGAAACAATGTTAACTGGACAGACTGTGAGCAAAGCCAACGGCACAAATAAGGCTAGAAAAAAAGAAATAATAATAAAAAAAGGACCCATTTGTATCTTGGGGCCAGGACTATAAAATTTCAATGAGGCAAAAGATGAACGATTCATGCCTACAAATAGAATATATATGGCAGGAGCTTGTTCATAGCAGTATGACAAAAGCTTTGTTTCTAAGCCTGATTTCTGGACTTGGATCCCACATGAAAGAGCAAGACCAGGTGCCTGGCTTGGTTACTCATCAGAGTTTGGACAGGAACTAAAGAAGGGGATAAAATCCCTAGCTCTGAAGGTTAGAGGCCTTGAGGGCAGAGGTCAGGTTGGACATTATAGGGTCTTCTGTTTCTAGTCTCCCCAGTCTTGGCTTCTACTCCCATTTCCCTTGCTTCCTTCCTGCACCTCAAATTGGGTCATGATAGAAAAGAGATGGCCACACGTTCTGCTAATGCAAGAATTGTCTAGATAAAGCAAGAGTTCTCAGCCTGAGCTTAAATAGTTCTTTGATACCCCCTGGAAGAATACACACAAAAAGTGAGCCCCAAGAACATTTGCATATTTGTCTAGGTGGAGGATTTATACATTTCACAGGATTCCCTAAGAGGTCTGTGACCCAAATGAGTTGAATGATGGCTGCTTTAGGGTCTCTCAAATCATCACAGCTCCCCAAACTCTCCCAGAGAAATTCTATTTCTTTTAGAGTTTTCTCTCAGAAGGAATATTTTTTGAATCTATTCCCTGACTTACAGGGGTGTTCACAAAGGAGGCTTCCCTTGTGTCATAGACCAGGGACTGTAGACACCAGTGTGTTAGGGAGGATTCTCGAAAGTTGCTGCAAATTCTAAGCTATCGGCAGACAATGCAGGATGAGGCTGGAGAAACAGATTGCCTGAGATCCTAAAGGAGACTAAATAAGTCACTAACCCGAGAGAAACTCCTGAAGCACACAGCAAACTTATTGACCCCAGAGTGTTCCTTTGACATAACAGACACAGTAGCTTAAGGAAAGTATAGGGTAATATGTTGACTGATAATCATTAAAAAAAAAATAGTAATCTATGTTTTTTTCAATCAGGTCTTTATCTTGACAGAGGGCAGAAAAAAAACTTGCCTTAATTTATCTGTAAATTATCTAGAAACCTGCTTTTATATAGCTGGAGAAAATGAGTGATGCGTTTGTCCCTTTGACCAAAGGAACTCACATCCCAGAAGAAAAGAATATCGTCAAGATTCTGCTTTCAAAGACAGAGAATTTGCAGAGTGTTGTTAGAGGTTATGGGGTTAATTAAATACTGAAAGTCATTTGAGAGTAGCAAGCAATTGATTTTCCATGGGATTTAGCAATACTCTAGCCTATAGTAAATTGCAGATGTTGCTGGAGGACCCAGGGGCCCAACAGTAACAATAGTAGAGTATGGCCTAAACACTAGAGAGGCTTTACTTACTCAAATAAGAGTATTTGAAACATGGGCATTTTTGTCTTCTCTTGTGTTAGATGCCCGAATCAGCAATACTATATCTTCCTTCCCAGGAAGATATACCCAGTCTTCTGCACAAAATCCATTATCTTCTTGGACCATTGCATTTCAATGGAGAAGAAAGGTAAATGTCAGTGAAAATGGAGACTGGGGAACTGAGAAACTGTATCTCAAAAGATGCTGTTGCAGACTGAGTGTAACACCTGTGGAAGACACTGCTGGTTGCCTGCCTAATATCTACTATGTCTTCTTTGCAATCAGACAACCATTTTGTTTTGAAATAGTTTTTTAAAATTACATTTTCCAACTCTTCTCCAACTAAGAATGGTCATCTGATATTATTCAGGCCACTGAGATGTAAGCATAAATTGGAAAAATTTTCCTACAAGGTGCTGACTCAGCTACCATGTGCCTTTGGGGACCTTTGTGCTTCCCCTTCTTTCATCCTGGAATGGAAACAAGATGCCAAAGGTGGAGCAGTCACCTAGTGGCATGAGACATGTGTGGGAACAAAATTGAGATGCTGGTGATGGGTGGGCAGAAACATAGAAAGTGCTTGGGTCCTTAATAACATCAGGGAGCCATCATATCAGACCAGGACTCTCTGACTCTAGTCTTTTTATTATATAAGAAAAATTATATCCCATTAATCACTGATTAATTAGGGTTCCTCTTACTTGCAGCCCAATGCAATCACAATGGATGTAAATGTCCTTATTCTCCTGACGCTTTGGGGCTCCATTAGCCTCTTGAAACACAGATGCACATCTAGGGAGAGGCAAAATATAGTAAAACTGTGGTTTTCCTCTCTTGGTTATGAAATAGAATAAGACTAAGTTTCCAGCCCCAGGTGACAGGGATTCAAGAGAAAAGTTAATTTTCATTTTAGAAAAAAATGAATTTTTTTTGCACGTTTGACTTTATAGCTTCTGAAATTCATACATGTTACAAAAACACAGTATAAGAAACAACTTATATGCAATACCATACAATGATACTGTTTAAGTTCATCAGCTTTTACAATTAGAAACAGACTCTCACTGGCAACATCTTCTCCCCTAGGTCCCGGTCTTTACTGTTTGGGGTCCCACCTTTACTTTCTCTGCTAAGATATTTCTCCTGTCTTCCATTTTCTCCTTGTCCTAGAGTCACAAATCCCTGTCATGTCAGCTGACTTAAAGAAAAGTCCAAAATTCTTATTAATTTATTAGGGATGATAACTTATTCTCCTGCCTTTCATCCTCTCCCATCTCTTCTGTTTCATAGTGAAAGAATTATTGCTATGTTTTCCCAAATCACATGGATAGTCTCCTGTTTCTTCACTTTAGCTTTCCTTTAGAAACTTCTTAAATCTCTGATCAAATGTTTAGGATGGGATCAGTTCAAAGTATATGGGCTTCCCTCCTCCCAAGCATGACTGTAGGCTATAGGCCTAAGGCAGTGAAGACAGGCAGGGGACCACACTGGAATCTTTATTCTCTTCTATTCCAAGGTAAGCCCTGGGGAGGATAGGGGTTTTTGTCTTCTTTTAATAGAGACATTTACATAGATCCTGTCAGCAAAAGAGGCTCAAAGATCAAGGATGGAGAAGCACAGTTTAACTGGTAATAATAAGACAAAACCAGTGATTGGAGCTCCCCCTCTCATCAACTTTGTGTCAGAAACCAGAATTTTACCCCATGTCCCTTCTCTCCAGCAGCTTTATGGGGCCTGTGGCTCTTGCCCCACCTTAATTTTTCACACCATCAGTGGCTCTTGGCTCAGGTATGGGCTGGCACCTCCCCTATATTAGTGACACTTCAATTTCTCCTGTCTTCATGGCCAGAGTTCCTCTCCCTGTTGAAGTGCCCGATTACCTGACAGCTATTGTCAGTGGGTCCAGCTGAGTCCCAAACTTTCTTCTCACTGGCCACAGTCGGTGTGTCCTGGGCCATGTCCTCAAGAAGTAGTTGTTTTCTTTGATAAGGCATCAGGGCAGAAATGCCACAAGGACTCTTTCTTTCACCCTGTCGTCATCTAAAACACACACACACACACACACACACACACACACACACACACACTCCAATGTTGCAGCAAAGTGAGGTGTCCCGCTCCAGGCTGGTCACTGGATTGGGTTACCTCCCATACCCACTCTTCCCAGGAAACATTGCCAAACCTCTGCCCTTACCATCTCCACTGGGAGTCAGTGTAAGAAAATGGCTAAGAGTAGGGACTTTGAAACTCATAAAGTTACATTTAAGTCCCAATTTGCTGCTTTTTTAAGCTAAGAGACTGACAGTTACTTAACTTTTCTGAACCTCAGTTACTTCATCTTTAAAATGGGATTAATGATGATCCATTCTTTTTAAAGGTTGAACGAGGTCATATATGTTAAGCACTGAGTACTAAGGCTGGCATGTCATAAGTGTTGAGTAAATTGGTGCTTCCAGTGATGGATTTCTTCCTTTTCCAGTTACTCAGAGGCTAGGAATTCAGCAAAGTTCTTTCTTCTTGTATTTCCAGCTAGTGGCCTCTCTGCTGTGTTTCCCCTATTTTATCTGCCAGGATAAAAGTAAAAAAAAAAAAAAAAAGTATGTGGTTCCCTGGTCCTGTCTCCCAGGTTCTCATCTCTCCCCAGCTGGGTGGATTCTGAAACTTCTGTCACTCTCCTTGGAAATTCCTTTTCCTGTTCCTTTCCAACCCTACTTGTAGTGTTTAAACATAGAAAAATGAACCCTGGAATATAGAGGCTTGATTCCCCCATCAGTTAAGCTGGTTATGTTGTTGGAGTGTCAGAGGCTCTTCCCATGGTTGTGGAGGAGTAGGTAAGGCAAGTAGAGAAGCTACCGGCACCTGGTAGATAGAGTAAGTCCCACAAAAAATACAAAGAAAAGGCATGGAACTCAGGTCAGAAAAGATAGCCATGTAAAATTGTCATTTGAAAGGATTTAAACACTCAAGTAGGATTTAAACACACAAAAAATGGATGAAGAAGGCCATCTAGGGAGAAGGTGAATTGACAGCAAAATGCCGGAGGCTGGGAATTCTGGAGCTTATCTACTTTGGCTGAATCAAAGATTAAATTTCTGGGTTATGCAAGTAAACATTAGCCTCAGATATTAATATCTGGCCAAGCCTTTTTTCTTTATGTGTCTTATTCACTGTAATTGGAATCTAGAAGACTCTTCTAAGAAATTATAGGAAAGTTGGGAAGAGGCTAAAAAATCAGACTGGTGACCTAGGATCATAGAAACTGGCTGGATTTGCTCCATGGAGAATGTTATATCCTGGTAAATGGGAAGTTGTTATAATGTGTCCACATAATGCTGTTTTGATATACATATACACTTACACGCATGAGCCTATATATATATGTGTGTATGTCTATATACATATATGTGTGTGTATATCTATTCAAACATGCATACCATATATATACACATACACACACATCTCTATTCAAACATGCATACCTTACATACATGTAAGAGATATATATTATACACATATATAATATATATATACATACAAACACATATACAGGCATTTAAGGTATGTTAGAATAGATATATGTGTGTATATAGACATGTAGACAGACATAAATATGTAACTGAATTACATATATGCCTATGTGTTTCTCTCTAGTTGGTGAGATTATGGGAAATTTTAACTTTTTCTTTAAGACTTCTGCATCAAATGTATTATTTTTATAATAGGAAAAATGACTGCTAACTTTCTTCTTTCTCAACTTTCCTTGTTTTGCAAATATTCAATGAGGTGGTCTTGTGTGGACAAGAAGCCCAATAATAGAATAAATGGAGCATTATAAAACAAAAACAAAATGACATTTTATTATGTTAATGCTTTATTTGGCAATGTCAGGGAACTTGTGGAAATAGAAATAACATTAGCTAAATAATATTCTACCCACAGCAGAAAGATTTAATTAAGGAAATTGCTCCAGGTTGCATTTTCAGAACGGAACTCTGAGATCTTTAAAACCTTATTTTAACAATCCCCCTGAGCCAAAGGAGCAAATTGAGACTAAAGATGGTAAGCTTTGTGGCTGCTCTTCTCCCTTCAGCCCCATTCCTTCTCCAATTAGATCATCTCTGACTCCTTGAAAACAGAGGAGATGAGCTGAGCGCGTTTTCACCCCGGTTGCCTAACATTCTTAACTATCTCTGACTCAACACAGCTGAAGAATGCTGCAACTGGAGCTTGATAACTTCACTCACATTATCAGAACAGTTTTGCACAGAATATTGTTCATTGCACATGTTGAAACAGAGAGAATCAGTGAGTTAAAGAGATGAGGCCGGGAAGACAGAAAGTAGTTACCATACATGGCCTTGAAGGTCTGTGTAAAGAGTTTTGCATTATTCTAAGTGGAGCCACTAGAAGAAGCCACTGGAGATCTTCAGCAAGGCAGTGACATGATCTGGTCAAAAAGGTCACTCTTGCTGTTTGTGGAAATTAACTGAAGTGACACAGAGTGGAAGCACAAACACATCAGTTTAGTGACAGTGGTCTAGGAAAGAGAAAATATGTTACACACACACTCTCACACACATACCATGTATAAATAAATATATACATATAGATACATATTTACATACATACACCAAAATAGTAAGTTGGTGTAATAGTAATTGTATTTTTTGCCTTTGAAAGTAATGGCAAAAGCCACAATTACTTTTGCACCAACCTACTAGCTGCACATAAATGTGTTTCTGTTTACTTTAAACGGCCACTACATTTTGCCTTTATGCAATTTTTTCTTGTAATAATTATTTTTCTCATCTATTTTTCTGGAAATCATTTTTGACAGGTATACAGTATTTCAATGAATGGACATGGCATAGTTTACTAAACTGATTTCTTATTCTTGGCCATTTCCGTTTTTGCTTTTATTGTTAAGGATAATAATTCCAAAAACATTACTGTCAAAACATTGTTGAACATGTCTCTGATGATTTCCTTAGTGTTTCTATTAGACGTGGAACTGGATTTTCCCACGTCTTTTTAGAGTTGTGACACAGATTGCCAAACTGCCCTCCACAATGTTTGTCTGAATTTACACCCATATCAGAAGTGAATGAGTGTACCAATTTTTTACATCTTCTCCTCTTATAATTTACATTTGCCAAGTTCTTAGACACAAATGTTGTAGTTATTTTAGTTAGTAATTCTTTGATTATTAGTGAGGCTAAATGAGATATAGTGCCCATTTAGTTTATTTCTGTGTGTATTGTCTTTAATGTAAAGCAGAGTTAAGAATCATAGGGTTCCTTAAATTATGAATTTAGGATTGTATACAATATAGAAAAACTTCCCCCCGTCAGTACATTCTCTGTCATTGCAATTATTTCTTAGATCAGCATGCAATCTCACTTGGTGCATGCTATCTAATAAATCCATTGAACAACTCTTCAAGGAGTATCAATAAAAGAACATGCTCTAAAAGTGAGTTCAAGTTGCTATCTGGTATGTGAAGCATGGTGCTTAACAAATGATTCTGGAACACTCTTGAGAATCCCATGCTGATCTTGTGTAAAATTAATTGAACAATCAGAGTTTGTGGTCCTCTAATGAAAGAAAGAGCCCCAAATTGGCAGGCAAACCATGTGAGTGAGAAAGTAGTGTCTCCAAGAGATTATAGAAAAGAACTCTGAAAGCACATCCTTCACCATGGTACCAAGAATTGGATGAATTCAGTCATGGAGTCATGCAGTGTGAATCCTCATTGAAATATAGTGGTGGCTTGCTACCTGTAGAGAGAAAGGTGTCATACTCACTTTTTATTGGCAGAAAATTTAAAACCTAAGAATTTTAAGGGGCTTATCAGTTGATGAATGTGAAGGCTGAGAGGCTGATAGTAAGATAAGAAGAAGAATTTGTGGTTTTCATTTTGAAAGTTCAGTCTTGAGGTTTTATTGACTCAGGAGCAAATAAACCATGCAATGAAGTTCCAACTTGGAGTCTTAATAGTTTTTTACTTTAAACTAGTGTATTAGTTTGTTCTCTCACTGCTATAAGGACATAGCCAAGAATGGGTAATTTATAAAGGAAAGAGGAGTAATTGACTCACAGTTCCACAGGCTGGGGAGGCCTCAGAAAACTTACAATCAGGGCAGAAGGGGAAGCAAACACTCCCTTCTTCACATGGTGGCAGGAAGGAGAAGAATGAGCGCTCAGCAAAGGGGGAAGCCCCTTATAAAACCAACAGATCCTGTGAGAACTCACTCACTATCATGAGAACAGGATGGAGGAACCACCCCCATGATTCAATTATCTCCACCTGGTCCCTCCTATGACACATGATGACACATGGGGATTATGGAAACTACAATTCAAGTGAGGTTTGGGTGGGGACACAGCCAAGCCATAACAACCAGCACAGCCTAAACTGAGGTAAGGGAGGTATTGGTATGGTCTATGAGTTTCTTTTAATGAATATGAAAAAGGTGAAAATCCATTCTCTCATATATTTTCCTTATTGAATTCTGTGAGTTTGTTGGAAACTAAACACTGACATTTCATAACTTTTATTTCTTTAAACACTAGTGAATCTTAGGTTTTGGGTCCCTACTTTAGTCCTGGGTTAAGAGGTGCGGTCAGATCTCAGCTGTTGACACTTTACAACAAATCACTGTACTCCCCAAGGACATCATTTAAGCACTATTAAATGTCAAGCCACATCATGGGAAAATGCGTTGTACTTAAATTTTGATCTATTCTGTCTCAAGGGGAATGTAATAAAGTCCCAGAAGGATGGCACCTTTAGCCAAAAGGAGAGAAAGGAAATAATATTCGTTAAGCAGCTTCTATGTACCAGATCCTCTATTTGTGCTGCAAATGTTTTATTGCAGTTAATTTTCGTAGCAATTTCCTGAGATAGACATAGATATCACCATTTTTCCTGACAAAAGAATTGGGGCCCAGAGAAATTAAATAGCAGGTGCAAGGCCCCAGTGTTAAAAGTAAATTTATGTCTGTGTGACTTGAAATCCTATGGACTTTTTACTGCTCACCAACATTGTGGATTGCAGGATCTGGGGAAATACTCCCCCTTCACTCAGGGAGGAAGAGAGAGGGGGCAGGAAAGAGTAATTCATGGAATCCCAAGCCTCATACCTCAAACCTGGAAGGAGTTCAACAGGCTATTTAGCCCAACTCCTCTCTTGTACAGTAGACAATATAGAGGCCCAGGAACTTAGGCCGAGTTCCCTAGAGGAAGAGTTTGAGTTGGGGATTAGTTTAAAGGGATGAGGAAACAGGATAGAACAGGAGAAGAACCTAAGCATAGATGTGGACTCCCTGGCTCATCTCTAGCTCCCAAAAATGTGAGTAAGGCCATTTTGGATGCTCTAGCCCCAGTTGAGCCTCCTCAGTTGACACCATGAAAAGCAGAGATGAGCTGTCCCCACTGAGCCCTGCCCGTATTCCTCACTTAAAGAATCATAAATAATGACATGGTTTTTGTCTCCATCCATTAATGATATAGACAGGAGATAGGGAAATAGTGGGTAGAAGAGGGTGGTTCCCTGGCAAAGGCCCCACCCTCAAGCCTAGATACCTGTGGCCCTCAATAAGAACAGGCATTCCTGTCTTCGCACCCAAAAAGTTGACTTTTGGGCTGCCACACCCTCTATCCTGTGCCCATATAAACCCCAAACCCCAGACTCTGGAGCAGACCAGCAGGTAGGAGAGGAGGATACAAGCAGGCAGAGGGCAGAAGGCCGCTGCAGAGAGAAGAGGAGGAACATCTGAACACAGAGAGGAGTTCGGCTGGGGGCGATAGGGGACCGCTCCAGGGGAAGATCATTTTCCCACTCTATCCCCCACTTCTGGCTCCCCATCCATCACGCTGAGAGCCACCTCCACCACTCAGTAAAACTCCCGCATTCGGCCAGGCGCGGTGGCTCACGCCTGTAATCCCAGCACTTTGGGAGGTCGAGGTGGGCGGATCACGAGGTCAAGAGATCGAGACCAGCCTGGTGAAACCCCATCTCTACTAAAAATACAAAAATTAGATGGGAGTGGTGGCGCGTGCCTATAATCCTAGTTAGCTGGGAGGCTGAGGCAGAAGAATCACTTGAACCCGGGAGGCGGAGGTTGTAGTGAGCCGAGATGGCGCCACTGCACTCCAGCCTGGGCAACAGAGAGAAACTCTATTAAAAAAACGCTTCCGCATTCATCCTTCCAGTCCGTGTGTGACCCAATTTTTCTGGGACGCTGGACAAGAGCTCAGATACAGAAAGCTGTCACATTGGCCCTCTGCCTTACAGAAAGGCAAAGGGTCCATTGAGCTGGTTAACACTCAAGCAGTCCACAAAGGGCAAGGCTAAAAGGGCACACTGTAACACATGCCCACTTTGGCTCCTTCGCTTGTCCGTCTGCATGCTTCCCCTCCAGTAAGCGGCTTGAGCAGCGGGGTGATTGAACAGATGAGCCAACCCCCTTCCACCCCGCCCCGCTCCGTCGTGCACATCCTGCCAGGGGGATCAGGGAACGCTCCCGTTTCACCAAGTTTGGGATTGCTTTTTTGTAGTAATATATAACTAAAGCATCTCCAAAGCCTTTATCTGATGCAAGAAGGAGAATTCCCTAAAGCAAAATCTGATTACAGTTTCTAGTGAAAGTGTATGTATCCTGGGTGAGAAAAAAAAGAAATGTTAGCGTCACTGGGAGATAAGACCTTGGACTTGGTGCTTGGTGCTTAAGCTCTACAGACTTGACTTTCCTGGGAATATGTATCATTACCTTCCTATTATCGCAGCCCCCTTTCCTGAAACTCAGCTTCTAGAGAGATAGCACTGGATAGGCCTAGCCTGAGTTAGAGGCTTGTCCGTTATCCAGGGATTGAGTATCCTCCAATCGGATATTCGGTTCCAGGAAGTTGCACCTGAAGCTCTGTGATAAAGGAGCTACGCGCATCCCAGTGGAAGGATCCTGAAGAAAGGAGCTGTTGCCCATTGCTCCTCTAAGCCTCAGACCTTCCGGGGTCATCTCTTCTGAAGCCTGGCTCTGTGACTTATTTTTAGATTCCAATACTGTCTTTCAATAAATTCCTTTGCTAGTTGAAATCTAAGAACCTTACCTAAAACATAAATCTTGACAGAAAGTAGCCTTGTAATATAGTTCTAATTTAGCACATGAGGAAATTGTGTTCTCAAGAAGTTTAATTTAATTGTTTAAGATACATAGCCAGAATCAAAGCCCAGGCGTTCTGAATTTCACCAATGCCTTTCCTCTAATCCCAAAGAGAAGCAGGTATTGGAATAAATTTTTTCATTTTTCATATGAGAATAATGAAGTAAACAACACAGGCGGGGTGTTTGATGTCTTCTGGTATAACCCAAAGCCCAATTCTAAAGAAGTGCAAACCTCAGTACTGATGCTTTTTAATATTCAGTCTTATCTCAGGAGATGCCTAATTAATGAAAAAATCTAAATTATTTATTGAGTTAAGTCATCACCTTATGTTCTGAATCAATATTAAAGAAATACATTTGTTCCCTTTACCAATTCACTTAGAAGAATTAATGAGAATCTAGATTTTAGTAAAAGAGTTCATTGGGAAAGTTATGTTATTCTCCCTACCTAGCAGGTTTAAGCAGTGAGTCAAAGGCCTCGAGGTACATTTGTGAGACACTCTTAAAACCCACACAATAAAGTGATTTACATTTTTAAGAACCATTAAATACCGTGAATTATTTATGAGTGTACTTAAATTAATTTCTGCTTTCTTTCTCTCTCTAATGTTTTCCCTCAATTGTCTCTGTTGAAAGTGGTGTTTCTCTTTATTTCTCGTTATTTTATCTGTCAAATACACATGCTTTCCAAACTTCAGACATATTCCCTATTTTACACAACATATTCTGGTGTTTACTCTATCCACACTCCTTGTATTTTTATAGGCACTGGTTCTACTAGTTTTGCATTTCTGAACTTTTATAGCACTTTCATTCTGGCAATTAAATATGGTTTCTTACACTGTTATTTCCACCTGTGCTTTCAGCTTCAAGATTATATTTTCACTGATAGCAGTAAATCATTTTTTCTTCTTTTTCTGCCTTACAGTTCACAACATAAGAGTAAAACAAGGAAATTTTTTCATGTATATTTTCTTAACAATATTTATAAAGAGCTTTCTATACATGAGGAATAGTGCTTGGGCCAGGTCTATTCAAATGTCCTATCCCTAAAAAGCAGAATTAAACCAGTTAAGGCCTTATGAGTCTGAAGCACATCCAAATGACACATTCTAAGATAAAAATTCACAGAACTTAGACAAAAAAACACATGAAAATGCTCAGTGTATCCCCGGGCATCAGAGAAGACACAGATCTGGGCCAGGAATCTGAAGACCTGAGCTTTGGCTCCAGTTCTGCTAAGACCCGTTTTGTGACAATGACAATCCTCTCAGCTACTCTGATCTTTGGTATCTGAAAAGTCAGGATGATGGAGAAGACATTCTCTAAGTTTCCTTGTAGTTCTAAAATTCTATGAACAAACAGCAAGGTAAAATTCCTCCAATTTCTAGCCAGAAATAACAGAATGAAATTAGAAAAGTTAAAATTGAGGATACTTGATATAATTCCCCTCAGTAAAAACTTAATGGAATATGGAATTGTTCTCAAAGTGGTGAGTTTAAAGCTTCCCTGGTTCAAGACATTTAAAATAAATCCTGCTAAGTTACATGGCATATACTCTCAGCACTTCAACAAAGCTTTTGAAAACACGTGAGAAAGTAAAAGAAGGAAACAGATAAATGAACATTTTTCTTTCTGGAATATCATTATATAAAATAATTTCATGAGTCCGCAGAAATATACAATTCTTTGCTTCTTAAACAGAAGCAAAAGAAATGAAATAATGGTAGAATAGACTTGCGAAGCACTCACTTAGAGTGACAAATTTAGAAATTAACTTTTTTTTCTTTCCCACACAGGCCTGCAGCTTCACATCACATGCATTTGCTGTTGTGTACAACATATGAGAATGTTAAGGAGGCACGGGAGTGAACAATGTATCAACATAACAATAAGCCTGAGTGACAAAGTAGTTGAATAGGAGGAAAATATTTTTGGAGCAAAGTGGTAACAGTTGCAATAAGGCATGAGATAAATTATGCAAGATCCATTTAGCTGAGGAGACCCAAGTGGAAAAAAAGAAGAAGCAGCAGGAGTTGAACATGAGCTTACACTGTGTTAAAATCCAAGGACTTGGGAAAACTCCCTGGGCAGCAGAGGAAAAATGCCCAGGAACCAAACCGAATGCAGGAGAGCAGAGCCTGTTTGAAGGCACGTAGAGGATTTGGATCATCGAGGCAACACACAGAGAATTAATGAGTCAGAGCAGAGTTGGAACATAAGATTTCCATAATGTTATTTCACTGTCTTTTCAAAATTCAGTATTCTTCCTTGGAAATTTGTACCATGCCCCCTAAATGAGCTTCCATATAGCTTCACAGGAGAAACATGAATTGGTTCCAAAGAAGCAGAAGGCATGAAAATTAAAAGTAGATGTCCAAAAATGTGGCCTCAAGTGTAGACAGCTGTGAAATAAAGCAGAGGTCCGAAAGCCTCCAACTGTAAGAAAATAAATTCTCAAATGTAGAAAACTCTGTTAACATATAAGTGAGACAATGGTAACGTTACACCCTAATGGAATCGAATTCAAGTTTAAACAAACATCAAGGTGGTTAGGCTTTTTAAGTCAAGTCAGAAAATTCAAACAGATGACTCCCCTGGTAACAATATCTCAGACACCTTATCCATGCATTGTATTTCCTATCTGCTATATTAACTTTTAGGATTTTCTATTTGTAAAATGGCCAGCATAGAATTGGGATAAGACTTCACTAAACCTTAACTGAAATATATGAAGCATATTGGAATTGGTGGATGAATTGAAACAAATGTTCAAAAAGAATCTTACAGAAAGATAGAACTTTCTCCCTGCAGTCTGCATGGATGAGGCTGTTTTAAAGTAGCATGCATTGAAACCAAACCATTCTTAAACATGAGCAGATAGATGAAGTGGTGCCATGGATGGATGCCCGCCCAAAGCACCTACCTTGTCTTACAAACTCGGTAGGTCTGGGAGAAGACACATGGGACACGAGGCTTTTTGGCAGGATTAACACATAGGACAATAAGAGTAAGCAAAGATATACTGGAAGCATACTGAAATACCTTATATTTGTGCTAGGTTTTTTTGTCACAAAGTTCTTTTGTGGAAGCTATAACTGACATTTTCCATATGAGTAAACTGAGGTTTAGAGAGATTTCTAATTTAACCAACAGTGCACAGGCTGGAAAAGAGATCTGTACCCAGGACTTGACACCAAGTTGAATGCTCTTTCCATTCTGTTGCCTTCTTTCTTAATCCAATGGAGTCTGCGGTAGAGGACAACTGGGGCATTATTCAAGGGATTTGCACTAACACAGCCAAAGACACTTGCTGTGGAGTTTATGCAATCGTAAGTCAGGAAGTCTCGATCCGTACATCCAGAAATGCACTGAGGCAGGCGGGGCACAAGAAAGAATCATCTGTATGTTCTACCCTGAGGACAGCATGTGGGTAGGAAAGGGAAAGGAAGGAATTACACGTTTATTGAGCACCAACATATACCAGACACTGAGCTAGGTATTTTACATGTTATTGATTTTATTCCCACCCTAAGTAGTAGGTCTTATAGGTCTTATGTTATAGTGGAGGGAACTGAAGATCAGAGAAGTTGAGAAACATTCCAAGCATTACCTAGCTAGAGGGCAGTGGACCCAGGATTTAAAATGAGGGAGGCTGACTTCTAAACCTCTGCTTTCCTTTATATCATATTGCCTCACAATGTGCATGCATATTTAAGCTTTACAGATTGCAAAGTGCTTTCACATACTGAATTTCTCTTGACCCGAAGCACAGGGCTCACATTTGGACCCCAGTCTTGGTAGAAGGAAAATCTGGCAGGGAGAGGAGAAGGTGCTGTTCCCTTCTAAAACCAGAATCTGAGTTTCCTTTGTTGAAGAGAGAAGCAAACTGTGTCATTTTAACAGGCTTCATCTTCTCTGTTATTCTTCATGACATGCTATCTACGTAAGCAGTACTTGTCAAGCACAGATTTCAGAGTTTATTACAAACAGCAGGCTGGGTCTTGCGGTAAAGAGAGAACATCTCTTACTAAAGCACGGTGTATCATTTTCTCTTCAGACCATAAGGACTGAACCAAGCCCAGTTACAAAACAGTATCACTGAAAGCAAAATGCCAGTGAGAATACAGTTGGAGATTGCTTTCTTCTGGGCAGGGTCAGGGAAAATAATCACGTTGGGTTTTATGGCCCAGCATGGAAATATTAATTTACTAAATACCCATGAATAGGCAAAGAGAGAACTTTTCGTCTTCTGGCTCCAAATCCCCCCTCCACCCCTTCCCCTTATCTCTTACCCACATGATATATTGTGCTCATTAAGAAAACAAAACAGAGTAATGAGTCAGTGATCTTCATAGATTAGATAAACAAATAGACGTTTTCCTAAAGCATTGGGCTAACTTATACTAGCTGCTGTTGCAATCTCAAAATACCAATGGCCTAAAACAATCAAAAATGTATTCCTCACTCATATCAAATGTGGATCACATAAAGCTTTTTAGCTGGTGTTTTCCCCACATAGTGACTCGGGCATCCAGGTTTCTTCCACTTTGTGGCTCCTTCTTTTGGATTCTAATTTGCCCTGAACTTTATCCCTTGGGCTTTGTGGGAGGAAGGTGGGAGGTTCATTGTGGGGAGACACACTAGTACATAACTACCTTAGCCCAGCAGTAAGAAAGTCACTTCTGCTTAAATTTTACTGTCTGGAACACATCACGTGGCAAGCCTAGCAGGAAGGAAGGTTAGAATATGTTGAGAGGCACTGCGTAAGAAGTCTTCGCTCCCTCTCCAAGGGACACAATACAGAAACCCACCAGTCCCTGCATTCAGCTCAAGCCCGGGATTTGTGGCAATGTCTGGTTCTTTTTTGCAGACCCGGATGTAGCTCCTCTTGGTCTGGCAACCTAGGAACAAAAATGACAAATTATTGGCCCCTCTCTGCACCCCCCACCCCGCACTGCCGCCCAGTGTACACTGTTGGAGCAGGGAAAGGATAACTGCATCATAACTTTCATTCAAAAAATGGAAAGCAATGATGCCACAGCTCTTGGTCCATCACAGTTAAGGAATTACTCTGGGCAGACATGGGAAGAGTTTCTATTGGGGAGAGAGTGTCCTTGATTGTGTTCTGATTCTATTCTGTGCTGGAATAGTTTGTCCACCAACCTTAGGGGTCCTTGGCTCCTTCTGGGAGGAGCCTCCTTATCCATTATTCTTCTTCTCCATGTCTAAAGTGGGGGTTGGGAAGCAAGCCCTCATTTGGGGGCCATACAGTTTTTGAAGTCTGCTTCCTGCTTATGAATGTTTGGAGGTCCAAGATGGATGCAAGTCTTCAACAATTGGAGGCTGTTCAGGCTTGCAGTTTCTCTAGCAGTATGGTTTCCTCAAAAACTTAGTAGACAGTGGTTGCTTTGGCAGCATATAAACTAAAATTGGAACCATACAGAGATTAACATGGCTCTTGAGCAAGGATGACATGCAAATTCATGAAACATTTAATATTTTTTAATAATAAAAACTTAGTAGATTTATAAGTGATTTGCTTCTAGTGATTCCCCTCCTACTTCATTACGGTGCCCTGTGTCAGTAGCCAGACCTAAAATGCTTTCCTACACATGGGCTTTTTACAGGGTGAACACACTTCCTGATTTAACCAGAGATGAGGGGTTCCCTAGAACCTGGGGCTTTCAGTTTATTGGTCAGCCTACTTTTTCATGTCCACATATTTCTACGTTTCCTTCGTCCCATACTTCTCCCTCTCCCAATCTCATGGCTGCTACCTTGAGGCTATCTGGAGCAATCCATGGGAAGACCATACCTTGCAAAATATTAATAGGTTTACTGTTATTATTAAACCGGTTACTATTTATTAATAGTTTGAGAGATAACATCACTCAAGCATTTCTAAACTTTATCTTGTGTTATTTGGCTTTTCTAACACTGGCAAATTTCTAAACCTTCTCTATTACTATTCTCTTCCATTTCTGCTTGTTCATCTACGAATTCTTCTGGAGCTCATCTTTCTAGAACCTTACCTTATTAACTGCAGCCCATAATAGCCAATGCAGATTACCACTATGAATAGCTAAAATGCTGTCTAACCATGTCTAGAGTCAGAAGACATGTGACTCACCCCCTCAGTTATCACAGACAACAATTTTCTTTTGCCTCTCTGTGTGGCAAGAATCATGGTCTTTCCGGCCTCTGGTTCGGTTTTCTTGCTTGTGGCCATTTAACTATTCAGCCGATGCCTCCTATTTTAGGGATTTTTATGGCAGCATTCCACTTAAACACATCAATTTCTACCTTTGTTAGAGTAGAGAAGGCAAATAGCCATATCGGACACTCCCCAAATCTCAGTTACTTAATAATTTTCTTCCTCACTCATGTCATGGACTGATGCTAGTGAAATGACTGTTCCCCAAGTGCTGGCTCAGAGATTCAGATTTCTTCCACTACGTCATTTCACCACCTTGGATTCAAAGAGTCAGTGTAGAGTGGGAGACAGGATGCAGGAGGCACAGCAGGCACTTAACTGCATCCACTTTAAAGGGACACACACTCCTTCAGCTCAGATTCCATTGACCAGACAATAGCAAAAGAAGCCAGAATGTAGTGGGGACATGAATATCAAAAAGCACACATGGAGTCTCCTCTCCTCCTATAGCACAATGAGATGGGCCTTGGCTCTATCTACTCCTGAGGTTCAGACCTCTCTCTCTCCCTACATTCCATGATGAAAAATTCCTTTTTCTCATTCATAATTGCTACTATTATCCCCCATCACTCAATGCTCCTCTTAGCCAATTATACCTGTGGAGTAGGTATAATTGTCTGTCTGCTTAGGTCCTCCTCCCTTAGATACATCAATGATGATATTATAAGGCCTTTCTATTTTAGAGGATCTCTACTAATCGCTAAAAATCACAGAAGACATCACAGAAGCAGCCATGTGCAGACAAAGTTCTGGGAGCCTTAAAAATGTCTACAAGCTTGACCCTGGTCCATAGCTCTTAACTTAACATTGAAGCTGACTATTGGGAAGCCCTCTGGACTTGTACTCTGAACTACTGTTCGCAAAGGAAGATGCCATTAGATTTCTTCCTTTTCAATATGAAAGGGGTATAAAAGTAGAGCTTTAAATGACTGCCAGAGAACTCCCTTCAGCAGCTTTTGTATGAGTATGTAACACAATGCTGCTTTAACAAATGGATTCCAATCTGCTGCCCGTGGTGATAATAGCTCACTTTCACTGAGCTGAGCTTTTTCTATCCTCCAGGCATCCTTCTAAGTGTTTTACATTTTTAAATCTATTTAATATTCATAGAACCGTCTATGTTATAAACTATTATTATCCCACTTCACAGATTTTTTAAAATGAGGCACAGAAATGATAAGCAGCTTGCCCAAGTTCATATAGCTAGTAAGTTGGTAGAAGTAGAAGTGATATCCTACTGCAGAGTCCATACTTATAACCATGTAACAAGCTGCCATAATATCAGTGAAAAACTTTTAAAAATGAGAGGATTAATTTCCCTTCATACTTTTTTTATTGGCCAGTTTGAAGAAAAGGGGATTATCCATCATGCTTGGGTCTGCTGCTTTCTCAAAAATAACTTAAATAGTCTTTCCTCTGAGGTCACCTCTCAACTCTCAGAGCATCTATACTTCTTTAGCTGCTATAAAATTTAAAATCAAATAACTTTTATATGAATATTTATTTTATGCCTGCTTCTACATTAGACCAACACTTCCCAATACTGGTCAAAGTGTGATCCTCAAGCTAGGTACAAAAAACTCATCTGGGTGCTCTTTAAAATGCCAATCCTTGGGTCCCACTATAGATTTACTGAATCAGAATCTTCAGGAACTGAGTTCAGGAAATTATTATTTAGGCAATGCCATAGGTGATTCTTAGGCACACTAAAATCTGATTATTACTGCTTTACACAAGTGTTTCTGGAATGTGGTCCACAAACCAACAGCAAGAGCATCACCTGGAAACTTGCTAGAAATGCAAACTCTTCAGCCCCACCAAGAACTACTGAATCAGCAACTCACAGGCCCAGCATTCTGTGTTTTACCAAGCTTCCAGGTGATTCTGATAGGCTAAAGTATGAGAACAATAGCTCTAGACCATAATGACGTCCAAAAATGTTTGTTTTCTTCCTGTATCACCAGCACCTGGCTAATGTCCAACATATAGTAGATAATGTCCAAATACTTAATGTCCAACATATAGTAGATAATAAATATTTGCTAAAGAATATATGGATAATGAGTAATTAGTTAAAATGGAATGCTAAGGAAATAATCCCACAACAGGAAAAAATCCTAGTATTGTGAGTCATCATGGATTTGTTCTGAAATCATCTAAAGCTGACTGTCTCCTTGGATCATACAGTGGAAAGATGCTTCTTACTCTCTCTTTCTCATTCTCTCTTTGCTCTTGCTAATAGCAGGTTAATGGATTCATTTGGACTATCAGTCATAAGCTAGTATCTTTCTGCAATTTAGATAATAGCACCTTGCCTTTTTTTTTAATTTGATGGAGTGTGAGGAATATGGAAAGTTAATATGAAATTAATTTTATAAGTCATTCATAATTTGAAAAGTCTGGGGTCACTGCATGTGCAAAAATTCCTGTACCATAAAATGATACCTGGCTTAGAAACAGATTAAATCCTTACATAGCTTTAGGCAGTAGGGGGAAAAAAGGACATAGGTTTAAAATACTAGTTCAAGCCAATAATATACAATATGCCAAAATATATATATAGTGTGTGTATATACATACACACAAACAAGGCACTATATATTTATTTTATATATGCAATACGTGCATATGTATGTGTATATGTGGGTAGATAGACACACAAAAATGTTTTGTAAAAATAAATGAGCACGTCTAGATCAGGTACAATATGGAGTAGATGCAGTTCAACCTATTCTTCTCACTAATTACAGTAAAAATCCCTGGACATTATATGTAAAGCAAACATTAGAAGACTGATAAGTAGAGAGAAAATGGCAGACCACATGGGGAACTTGACAGCTGAGGAAATACATGGTACCAGAAATCCCATCACCAGTGGAAAGTAACCAGGAACTTCCCCCACTCCTGGGGTGGTAATGGAGGCCCAAAGGAGAACCTGAACTTTCACCACACCTGGCAGGAACAAAGGGAGACAGACCTCTTTCTCCACCTGTCTAGTGTCAGAGGAAGACTTCTAAAACAGAATATTTAAATAAGATCAACAATCTTGTAACATAATAGCCAGGATGTCCAGAATACAATAGGAAATTACTTTCACACTAAGAACAAGAAAAATCCCAACTTGAATGACAAAAGAAAATTAACAGATGACAACAGTAAATTTATACAGAAGTTAACATTATCTCACGAGGATTTTAAAGCAGCCATCATAAAAAATGCTTAATGAGTAATTACAAACACACTTGAAACAAATGCAAAAGAATAAG
Organism: Hylobates moloch; assembly: GCF_009828535.3. Classification (NCBI taxonomy): domain Eukaryota; kingdom Metazoa; phylum Chordata; class Mammalia; order Primates; family Hylobatidae; genus Hylobates; species Hylobates moloch. Next base: position 134,659,030 of record NW_026652276.1, read on the forward strand.
ATCTCAGCAAATAAAGAGAAGATATAAAAAAGAACCAAATGAACAATTTAGAATTAAATAATACAGCAACCAAATTACAAAACCTCGCCGGGCGCGGTGGCTCACGCTTGTAATCCCAGAACTTTGGGAGGCCGAGGCGGGTGGATCACAAGGTCAGGAGATCGAGACCACAGTGAAACCCCGTCTCTACTAAAAATACAAAAAAAAATTAGCCGGGCGTGGTGGCGGGCGCCTGTAGTCCCAGCTACTCGGAGAGGCTGAGGCAGGAGAATGGCATGAACCCGGGAGGCGGAGCTTGTAGTGAGCCGAGATCGCGCCACTGCACTCCAGCCTGGGTGACAGAGCGAGACTCTGTCTCACAAAAAAAAAAAAAAAAAAAAAAAAACCTCAATGGGTAGATTCAACAGCAGAATAAAGAGGGCAGAGGACAGAATCAGAAAACTGGAAAATAGAACAATAAAAATTACCTAATCTAAATAACAAAGTGAAAATAGCTGGAATAAAATTAACAAAGACTCAGAAATCTGTAGGATATAAAAAGGGCCTAATTTTTTTTCATTAGAGTTCCATAAAAAATAGAAAACAGAAGGGGATGAAAACAATATTCAAAGAAATGACCAAACATTTCTCCAATTTGGTGTCTTACTCTGTTTTGTGTTGCTATAACAGAAATGCAAACTTGATACTGGGTAATTTCCAAAGAACAGAATTTATTTCTTACAGTTCTAGAGGTTGAGACATGCAAGATCAAGTCCAGGATCTGATGATGGCTTTCTTATTGTGTCCTCACAAAGCAAAAGGCAGAAGGGCACAAGAGAAGAAATATATTCCCATAAGCCCTTTTGTAGTGGCATTAATCCATTCATGAGGGTAGAGCCCTCATTACCTAAACACTGCTCAGAAGGTCCCACTTTCCAACACTATCGCACTGAAAATTAAGTTGCCAACATGTGAATTCTGAGGGACACATTCAGACTATAGTGTTTGATAATGACATAAATGTAGAGGTAAAAAGCTGACTCATCTCAGTTAGGATAAATCCAAAGAATTACACACCAAGATACAGTAAATTTCTGAAAACTAGACTATAGGGGAAAATTAACTCAAATGACAGCAGATTTGTCATCAGAAGTGAATAAGAGAAAGTGACACAATAATTTGCAGGTATTTAAAGAAAAGAGCTGTTAACCCAAAATTCCATATCCAGCAAAATTATTCTTCAGACATGAAGGAGAAATCAAGACATTCTCAAATGAAGGAAGACTAAGAGAATTTGTCACTACAGATCTACTGGGGAAAAAAATGGTACCAAGAAATTCTTGAAACAGAAAGGAAAGGGTAAAAGAAATAATCTAGGAACATCATATAAGAATAAATATACAATGGCAGGGCCCGGCACAGTGGCTCACTCCTGTAATCCCAGGTGGGTGGAACCTGGGGTCAGGGGTTAGAGACCAGCCTGCCCAACATAGTGAAACCCCATCTCTACTAGAAATACAAAAAATTAGCCGGGTGTGGTGCTGGGTGCCTGTAATTCCAGCTACTTGGAAGGCTGAGGCAGGAGAACCACTTGAACCCAGGAGGCAGAGGTTGCAGTAAGCAGAGATTGTGCCATTGCACTCCAGCCCGGGCAACAAGAGTGAGACACCATCTCAAATAAATAAATAAATAAATAAAATTTTAAAAATGGCAAGTGTAAATATGAGTAAGTACCATAGACTTTTCTTTTCTTTGGTTTTTTTAAATTGTGTGATGTTTGATGCAAAAACTATAACATTATTATATATGGTTATCAATATATTTAGAGGAAATAGTTAAAGCAATTATATTATGAACAAGAAAGGGTAAAGGAATTTAAAGTGAAGTAAGGTTTCTACAGTTTACAAGAACTAGCAAAACGTCAATATCAATAGACTCTAATAAGTTATGTATGTATAACAAAACACCTAGAGAAATTACTTTAAATTTGTATATAAAGAGATGTGCTAAAATACACTATTAATAAGTTAAAAAATATTCAATCCACTGGAAGACAGAAAAAAGAAAAAACGTGAAATGGCAGACCAAATTATAAGCTGCCTATAAGAACCTTATTTTAAATACAGCAATATAAGTAGATTGAAAGAAAAGACAGCATTTTCTGTAATAGCCCCAAACTGAAAACAATAAAAAGGTGAATGGTTAAATGTCCCTCAAAAGGTGAATGGTTAAATATCCCTCAAAAGATGAATGGTTAAACAAACTGTGGTGTGTCCACACCACTGAACACTATTCAGTAAGAAAAAGGAGAAAACTGTTGATACATGCAACAACTTAGATAGCTCTCAAGGATATTATGTTGAGTGAGAAAAAGCCAATTCCAAAGGACACATACTGTATAATTCTATTAATATGATATTCTCGAAATTAAAAAGATTATAGGAATGAAAAACCAATTAGTGTTTGCCAATAGCTCGTAATGAGGATTGAGAGAATTAGTGAGTGTGACTGTAGGAGGGTAGCAAAAAAGTCTCTTCATGGTAATGGAAAATTCTGTATTTTGTTTTCTTTGTGGTTACATACATTTGTGTATGTGATAAGATGGTATAGAATTGTAAAGAAACATTGTAACAAGACTAATTTCCAAGTTTTGATGTTGTACCATAGTTATGTAAAAATAATCATAGAAAGAAATGAATAAGGGTACAAGGTACTTCCCTGTACTAATTTTGAAACTTCTTATGAATTTATAATCCTTTAAAATGAAAAAGTTAAATAAAAAACAAATTATAATAGTTTATGTACATTTGTATTTGCGATCTTTCTTTGAATTTTTTATTCCGGGAAATACACGATACTAAATTTATCATTTTAAGCATCCAAAGTCTACAATTTAGTGGCATTAAGTTCATTCACAATGTTGTCCAACCATCACCACTATCCATTTCTAGAATTTTTTATCAGCCTAATCAGAAACTCTGTGCAGATTAAATGATATCTCTTTTCTATCCCTTCCACCCAGGCCCCGTTAACTTCTATTTTGCTGTCTCTGTAAATAATTTGCCTACTCTACATATATATCATATAAGTTTATTCATACAATATTTTCTTTTTATGTCTGGCTTATTTCATTTAGCATAATGTTTTCAAGGTTGTTATATGCTGCAGCTCAATTTAGAATTGCAATGTTGTTAAGACTAATATTCTATTATATGAATATGCCACATTTTATTTATTCATTTATTGGTTGATGGATATTTGGGATGTTTCTACCTTTTGACTATTGAGAATAATGCTACTATGTTTTAAAAACTCCTGCATAGCAAAGGAAACAATTAAGAAAGTGAAGAGACAACTTGCAGAAGCTCAGATCACTAAATAGGAAAAAGAATCTCATAAATCCAATTTTAAAATGTGCAAAAGATTTGAATAGACATTTCTCAAAAGAAGACATACAAATGGCAAACAGACATATGAAAATGTGCTCAAAATCATTGATCATCCGATAAATGGAAATCAAAACTATAGTGAGATAACATCTCACCCCAGTTAAAATGGCTCGTATCCAAAAGACAGGCAATAACAAATGCTGGAGCAGCAGCAATCTGAGAGTCTTGTGGTAATAAGCGCTAAAAATTCCATTCTTGTGCAATGGCCTTCACTATGTTTTAAGTTCTTTCTGTCTTTCTTTCTTTTCTCTTTTTCTTTATTTGCTATATAGTTATAATCACTTGAACCTTGCATGTTTTATAAGCCTTATTCTCCAGTCTTTTTTCTTGGTTCTTTAAATTTCCAAATATTCATCCAAAACATTTATTTTTATACTTACACTAGTCTAAATGAGTTTCTATTGTTCACAATCAAGAATCCTTATAGAAAAAAAAAAGATACTGGCAGTGGAATCCAAACAAAATACTTTCAGGAGAAAGGAAGAACTTGCTGTTGATTAAGTGAATTAATTAATACTATACCTAAAGTAAACTCTTAGTATTCACACATTCTAATATTGCAATTGATGGCATTCTGTAATAAGCTATGCATTGAATTTTAAAAACTAAAAAATGCAGTTGTTAAAGACAATGCATTGTGTGACATCACTTCTCCTGCCATAGAAAGTGAACTCGAGCATGGGGCATACATGGACTCACAGTGGGGGAGTCCACTAAGACTGCCCAAAGAGTTAAGTCACCTATAGTCCCTGGCTTCCATAAGTACTTTTTCCTAAAATGATTTGCCTGAAACGGAACTGGTGGTCAAGGCATCACTTCTTATATTGTCTTTTTAATGATCTTTCCTCTACCTTATAAAATAAAGGCTGACCTCTCACATCCCATCTCCAAACTTCTTACTATGGTAGATTGTACCAGATACTTGTAATAGTAATAATAATAGCAATAATACTTTTATAAAATAAAGGGACAAATAGAATAATAATTTTTAGAATCTAATCTGCCTTTAATCAAGGCACCATAAACCTGCAGAAAGCCTATTTGAATAGTATTTTCCTACCTCATAGATCAAAGTGTGGTATTAGAAACTGGATACTTTGGCTCATCTTTGAATGTTAATTGACCTGCTTCTTCGATTCTGTAATGAAAGTATAGAATTCTTTGCCCTGTGGAAAGACTTGTGACTAAAAGGCAAAAAGTACATCAGAAAGAAATACTTTAGCCGGGTGACAAATTTTGGCAAGCTTGTCTGCCTGATTCCTCTATCTTCAGTAAACTCAGAGGTAGAGATGATTTTTCATAAGGTCATACATTAACGCACTAAGTTGAACTGAAAAATTAAATTATATTTCCTTTCTGACACAAAATAATTCTGATTTGGCTGAGTAGTTCACAACAAGGTCTGACTTTACCAGGGTGGTTATATGACAGGAACATCCCGTTAAATGAATGAGCTGCATACGTCATTCTAAAGTTTAGTTTTAAAACATGTTTAAAAGGTTTGCGATAAGATAAAATATTGCATTGTCAACAACACTAAAATGATTTCTTTTCATTTTCCAAACTGTTCCAAATTCCTTTGGGTTAGACAAGTACCTCAGGGTGAAAAAGTGATAGGAATATTCACCTGTCATTTTTAAGCCTACATAAAATCTTGAGAAAGTAAATGAATTTAATGATTGGATAACAAATTCTTTTGTTACAGTCAAATATTTTGACTGTAAAAAATTGAAAGAACATCTAATCAAGTTGTCAACTGAGAGATCATTAAAATAATTTGTATAACAATTCAATAAGTGTGTGTGACATATAACTTGGAAAATGTTCAAATAACTGTGTGTGTTTACACATATATACATATGTACACACACAACTACAACAACAGCAATAATAAACCAAAAAACTTGATATAAATGCTATACCATTCTGGTGGCAGTCAGGCTGATCCTAGTCAATATGCAACATTGGAGGCAAACTGATGATTAAATGATTTCCATGCTGGTTACTTAATAATAAATGCCTTGCTGCCTAGGTGCTGTTGCCTCTCTTCCAGGTTGATTCAGTGTTATATCCAGTCAGTGAAGCGGTGTTGTTGTGTGGGGTAAATACCCTGGGCTTTTTGTCTCATGCCAAGAAGACTTAGGACATGGATACACACACAAGGAGTAGGTTTAGGAGCAGAGGTTTAATAGGTGAAAGAAAGAGAAAGAACGGCTCTCTCCTTTCTAAGAGGCAGGGGCTTCTAAAAGGAAAATCCGACTAGTGGCTTCTAAAAGGAAAATCCGACCAGTGGCAGAGTGCTCCAGATTTTATAGACAGGCTTGAGAAGGCAATGTCTGATTTACGTAGGGCCCACAGATTGGTTCCATTAGATGTGACATTTACATAGTGCACAAGGAAGATTGGCCATCCCACCCTAATGTAATTATGCAAATGGACTTTCCACTTGGCCAGCACCATCTTGTCTGCTCCTTACTGTACACGTGGCTGGCAAAGAGAAGGGAAGATGGACCTGCAATTTTGAACATGCATAGTCCCAGGTAGCCTTTTCCTATTGGCACAGCTGCTGGCATTCACCCGTGAAAGCATCTAGCTTGCTTGTCTATGTCTGCAGCTCAATTTTACAGGCTTCTTTTTATTAGAAAAGAAAATGATTTTGGGGCTGTTTTTCATTAAAAGGAAAACCTTACCAAGGAATCCCATACCCTCACTATCCACCTAAGTAATTTCTTCTTAACTTCTATATCATCAGTACCAGTACTGTGCCAGTTATTAAATATGTTTAATATTGTTATGGTTTGGCTCTGTGTCCCCACCCAAATCTCATCTAGAATTGTAATCCCCATATGTCTTGGGAGGGATCTGATGGGAGGTGATTGGATTATGGGGGCAATTTCCCCCATGCTGTTCTTGTGATAATGAGGGAATTCTTACAAGAGCTGATGGTTTTTAAAAGTGTTTGGAAGTTCCCCCTTCTCAGCTCTTCTCTCTCTTGCTGCGTGGTGAAGAACGTGCTTGCTTCTTCATTGCTTTTGTCATGATTTTACGTTTCCTGAAGCCTCCCCAGCTATGTGGAACTATAAGTCAATTAAATTACCCAGTCTCAGGGAAGTTCTTTGTAGCAGTGTGAAAACAGACTAATACAGAAAATTGGTACAAGTAGAGTGAGGGTTCTGCTGTAATGATAACCTGAAAATGTGGAAGCAACTTTGGAAGTGGCTAAAGGGGAGAGGCTGGAACAGTTTGGAGGGCTCGGAAGACAAGAAGATGTGGGAAAGTTTGGAACTTCCTAGAGACTTGTCAAATGGTTTTGACCAAAATACTGATAGTGATGTGAACAATAAAGTTAGGCTGAGGTGGTCTCAGAGGGAGATGATAAACTTCTTGGGAACTGGAACAAAGGTCATTCTTGCTATGCTTTAGCAAAGAGACTGGCAGCATTTTGCCCTTGCCCTAGAGATCTGTGGAACTTTGAATTTGAGAGAGATGATCTGAAATTAGAACTTATGTTTAAAAGAATAGCAGAGCATGAAAGCTTGGAGAATTTGCACCCTGATGATGCGGTAGAAAAGAAAAACCCATTTTCTGGGGAGAAATCTAAGCCAGCTAAAGAAATGTACCTCAGTAACAAGGAGCTGAATGTTAATCACCACAACAATGGAAAAATGTCTCCAAGGCATGTCAGAGATCTTGGCAAGAGCCCCTCCCATCACAGGCCCAGAGAGAGGCCTAGGAGGAAAAATGGTTTTGTGGGCTTGGCCCAGGGCCCAACTGCTGTATGCAGCCTCTGAACTTGGTGCCCTCCATCCCAGCCACTCCTGCTCCTGTAGCTAAAAGAGGCCACAGTACAGCTTAGGCTTCCTAAAGAGGTGCTTCTGAGGGTGCAAGCCCCAAGCCTTGGTGGCTTACATGTGTTATTGGCCCTGCAGAGGCACAGAAGTCAAGAACTGAGGTTTGGGAACCTCCACCTGTATTTCAGAGGATGTATGGACATGACTGGATGTCCAGGCAGAAGTCCACTGCAGGGTCAGAGTCCTCAAGGAGACCCTCTGCTAGGGCAGTGCAGAAGGGAAATGTGGGGTTGGATCCCCCACACAGAGTCCCCACTGGGACACTGCCTAGTGCAGATGTGAGAAGAGGGCTACTGTCCACCAGATGCCAGAATGGTAGATCCACGACAGCTTGCACTTTTTGTCTGGAAGAGCCATAGGCACTCAATGTCAGCCCATGAAGGAGGAGCTGCCCAAGGCTGTGGGAACCCACCCTTTGCATCAGCATGTCCTGGATGTGAGACATGGGGTCAAAGGATATTATCTTGGAGCTTTAAGATTTAATTACTGCCCACCGAATTTTGGACTTGCATGGGCCTATAGCCCCTTTGTGTTGGCCAATTTCTCCCTTTTGGAATGGGAACATTTACCAAATGCCTGTACTCCCATTGTATCTTGTAAGTAACTAACCTGCTTTTGATTTACAGGCTCATAAGCAGAAAGGACTTGTATCAGATGAGATTTTGGACTTTGACTTTTGATTTAATGCTGAAATGAGTTAAGACTTTGGGGGACTCTTGGGAAGGCATGACTGGTTTTGAAATGTAAAAAGGATGAGATTTTGGAGGGGCCAGTGGTGGAGTGATATGGTTTGGCTCTGTGTCCCCACACAAATCTCATCTTGAATTGTAATCCTCACATGTCAAGGGAGACACCTGGTGGCAGATGACTGGATTATCGTCAGAGGCAGTTCCCCCATGCTGTTCTTGTGATAGTGTAACGCTATTTGAACTCCAGTTTCCCATTAACCAATCACCAGTTGGTTTCAACAACAATTATTAAGCATTATGTGAAGCAATCATTTATTATAATTTATCAAATGGAGGTTGTTTTTGTTATTGTTTTCTGAGCTGTGTCTCTTAAGAGAGGAATGGACTTTATCATGAACCTTTAGGGAAGTGGAGATTTTTTTTATTATTATTTTGTTAAAAAAGTGAATTAAACAAAAGCTTAACACAATATCTTTACTTGAAGGAAAAAAGACTGTTAATTGAGAAGTAGTTTTGATTGTTATAATTATCTCTGAATTTACAATTTTAAAAACACATGGGAACTGTTTTAAATTCTTAGCCCTAAATCCAACTCATCTTACATGTTTGCAAATTAATACATTTCTTCCTATGACTCCTGATATATACGCTATCTACATGATTTGATGTTAGTTTAAGTGTTTTTCCTGCTTGTGAAGGTAAAATATGTTCACTAAGGAAACTTAAGAATACAGAAAAACAAAGAAAAATTTACCCACAATCCTGAAGCCCTGAAATAAATATTTAAGATCACAATTTATGTGTGTTGCCTTTATTAATAGCTTATTAAAAATACCATAATGATAACAAAATGTAGAAGAATAGTTTTAATGCTTACTGGCTCCTGAAAGGAAAGCTTAAAACATAGCTTAAATTGGATTTTTGTTGCTATTAAATAGAAGTATGATAGAATAATCAATTAAAAAATTTTAATTGATAACATTATGGTAAAATTACCTTACATTGATATTAATATTAATACAGTTGACATTATCATATGTATATTATAATTAAAATTATAACATTTATTGTGTAGATAACAATAAATATTAATACAATATATTGTTAATGCGATCTTTACTGATAATATAATATAATTTTATCACATGTAAAAATATGATGATGCAACTACATTATAATAAAATAATGAAGGCAAGTATAATAGATATATGAGTTTGAGGAGGAAAAAACTACATGAAATTTCTGATTGTTGATATCATTTTGTTTATTTTTTGATATGGATGATGGAGGGTATCAAGTTGTTATGATATTTTGCATCCACTGCTATATTAAAAGAGTAACATAACTTTACTGTAAAATGTCAATATTTTAAATATGCTGGAAATAATTAAAGTTATTATGCAATTATTTAAATTTATGTTGAAAAATGTAGGATGTCAAATTAGAATATGTGAGATGCACCACATTATTTTAAAAGTTATTTTAGCAAAATTTAAAAATGTCAAATTGTACTATCATGTAATCTCATAAAGAGAATAAAGAATTCAAGCTCAGTAAGTATGATGTCTGTATCTAATAGTTCTGAACAGCTTGAAGCTCACACTCTTAAATTCTGAGTTCAAGGCATGGACTGTAATCCAAAAGTACCTTAGTCTTGCTAAAATCGTTTCAATGGTTGCAGCTATAGGGCTCAGGTGGCTGAATACCATTCGAGTTAGATCTTGTGTATTGCTGAATTATAACATCAGCAGCTTCTCAAAATCTCTCTGTGAAAGAATTGACTTAATGAAGAACTTGGGGAAACTGGAGAACTCTAATTTACAATTCTGAAAACCTTCCCGGCTGAAGCAGCCCCTCTGCTTGACTGATGTGGCTTGCCTTGCCTGAGTTGTTACCAAATGAGAGAAAGTCAAATCTCCTCATACTGCAACCCATACCCACCTCTCACCATCTCCAGACCATACTTAAAGTTGTAGCTTAACCTGCCCCGGAGGTCATTACAAAATTAAAGAAGGGAAATCTTACATATGGAGGACTTAGATGCTATATCTGAATGTTTATTGAGGTTACACAAGTGTGGGTAATTGTCAAAATTCACCAATTGTACACTCAAGTTTTGTGCATTTTATTATATGTAAATTTTAACTTAAAAAGTCTGTAAACAAATATTTCACACTACTGACTAATAGGTATGCTGAACTTTTAGGGGCATTTATACCAAGTCTACAACTTACTTTGAAATACATAAAAGAAAAGCAGATTAAAGAAAGATAGAATAGAGAAATAGAGATGTGATAAAACATATGATAAGTGTTAATGGTAGAATTCAGGTGGTTGATATACATGTACTAACCAGAAAACTTTTTTGTTTCTTTATATTTAAAATTTCCCATAATAAATGACAAAAAAACTAATAACTACTAATTTTATAGACAAACTAAGAAATATTTATAGAAATTTTTTTCAGGTTGCTTATTTAAAGAAGAAGGAAATCAATTTTAAAAATTAGATTAAAGCTGATTTTAATCTACACAACTGAAAATAATGGCCACTCATCCATTCCCAGACCTGGAACTCCTTAAATAGAACAGAATGTTTAAATTTGAGAGAGGATAGTACAATCATAATCATAAAACATATGAGGTATCTACCTTCTCTTCTATACCCCAAGAGATTTTGGGGAGCTTACTGGGATCAAGTAATAAATAGTTTTTACTCTAGACCACAGCCTAGTGAGACCCAAATCTCACTCTGTAGCTATATTACCTGTTCTTCAGTGCAGAGGTGGGAAGAAAATCAACAAGCAAAATTCCCACACCAAATTCCAAATCCATGAGTGAAGATATTATAGTAGAAGGGTAAAGTAGGAGCCCTGAAGCTCCCTCTTCCTTTCATGTCAAATAATATAAAAACAACACTGCATCACTGTGTGAATTAGGGTTCAGTGGCAATTTTTATCTTGAAACCTGAAGGGCTGGCAGTTCTCCTCATAGCCCAAATTATCTAAAATCATATGTGTAAAAGTTGTATTACAAGGTCGATCATGTGGAATTATTTTAATTATAGCTAGAAACTGTAACAAACGATATAGTCTTGATACATAGTAGGCAATTATTAAAGTGACAAATGTTTCCTTTACTGCTTCCCACAAAAGATGAACAACCAAAAGCATTATACTTTTACATGACAGGGACAGCACTGCATTTTACACCAGGATTTCATCTCATCTTCAGATATGTATCACAATTTATTTAAGGGGAACTTCCCCGTTCTAAGGCAATGGTTACTCTGGTCTGTTGCATCAACAAAATCATTAAAAGAGTAATGCTTCCATGTTTTATTTTATTTTTTTTAAGATGGAGTCTCTCTCTGTCACTCAGGTTGGAGTACAGTGGTGCAATCTTAACTAACTGCAACCTCCGCCTCCTAGGTTCAAGCAATTCTCCTTTCTCAGGCTCCCAAGTAGCCGGGATTACAGGTGCCTGACACCATGCTCAGCTAATTTTTGTATTTTTTGTAGACACAGGGTTTCACCATGTTGGCCAGGCTGGTCTTGAATTCCTGGCCTCAAGTAATCCACCCACCTCAGCTTCCCAAAGTATCAGGATTACAGTCGTGAGCCACCACACCCAGCCAGTAATGCTTCTATTAAAAGACTCAGTAATGATTCATTGAGTTGGAAGATTCAGTGATTCCATTGAATTTGGTATACTTCATGCCACTAAGTAAACGGACATAAAAAAAGCTTACAGTATTACCTGCAATTATAGATCATAGTTATCTAGAAAATATAGAGATGCTTTTGCACACTATGGCTAGGAAGAAATATGGATGAAATTCAGTTGATGCCCTCGTGTTACTAAACACAATAGTAAAAGTTAATAGAAAACCACAGCAATGCTATACAGAAAGGACTACTAGGGCCTCAGATTGCTCAGAAATGGAGGTTTAGTTCATCCCATTGGCCAAAGGGCACCAGCCAGCTGATGTATAGAAAGTAAAGAAGAATTGAAAGAGAAAATAAACTGGGTAGAGTAGCAAGAACATGCAAATACCAGGGAGCCACAGCCTCATGATCGCCTGCCTAAAAGTATGGCGTGCCTGAATCCTTATGTCTCAAGTATATATATGTTCTATTTATTTCCATTCCATTTATTTCCCCTAGCCTGGGTTTATTTCCCCTAAACTCCATTTATTTCCCTTAGCCAGGGTTCTTAATGTTGAACGTCACGATATAGTTTATACTTGTGGAATATCAAGAACGATTATGGAAAAAAAAGAAACAGAGGAGAAGTGAGCACCACTAAGATCCTAGATTTGGAGTAAGATGCAACACTTGATGAAACTTTAGATGTTTTCTATTCAGGAAGCAGTGAGGAAGATGACAGTATTGTCTTTGGAAACGGAAGTGATGCCTGCAGTTTTGGGGCTGATAAAGGGAGTAAGTGGTGGAAGTTCACTTCTCAATACACAGGAAGACGATGAGACCAGTTGCTCCCTCTCCATACCCCTGACAGCTAGAGAGGAGTTTAACCCAATTGATGCTCCCAATGGAAAGACACTGAAACAGTGAGAATTATTCACAGAAGTGGTGATGTTGAAAGGTCAGCCATTTAGTAGTTTCACCTGTCCAGGGGTGACAGCACAAATGACAGCATTTTGAGACTCTTCTTGTGGTGTAAACTTGGCCATATTTCCTACAGCCTAACCTCCCTTAATTGCTATCTATCCTCTAAGGATTATTCTATTAAGACTTCCCACGAGATTCTAAGCTGTCTGATATAATTACAATAAATTCATTTTCTTAAGTTATCCCAGCATCAGTGTCCATTGTTTAAAGCCAAAAACCATGACTCAGGAAGAAATTTATCTAATACATTTCATTTAAAAGAATTATTAAACAATGAAACTACAATATTCTCACAGGTTTTTATCCCTAAAGGGTGGAAATATGTAAAGAGGCAGGATATTAAATCTTCTACTTCACCTAAGGGGAGGAATGCCTCATAACTGCTCACACCAAATTTCTAAGTCAAAGAGATAAGAAATTGAACTGTTATTTTGATGTACATTTACTTAATTATGAAAGAATTTAGGAATTTTCATATGTTTATTTGCTCAATATATTTTTTCTAAAGAGTGCGTATTCATACTTATTATGTATTTTTGGTATTAGATTATTTGTCTTTTATTACCAGTGTCTCTTACAGTCATGTACGCACATAACCGAATTCCAGCCTATGACATGTGAGCAGAAGTAACGTGGGCTACCTTCTAGCCTATCCCCAAAAAACCACCCATGCATCATCCTTTATGCCTTTCCCTGTTTGTGAGGCTCTTGTAGGTTACACTGTGAATTTCAAAGCAGCAAGAGTGAGCCTGGTTTGCTTGCCAATTACAAACACTCATTTTGAACTCTGTGTGAACAAGAAATAAACTTCTCCTATCATTTTGCATTTTCCCAGTTTATTGGGTCTTACTCTAGCTAAAAAAATCTCTTCAGAATTAAATATAGAAGATTAAATCTAAAACATCATAAACATATGGATAATAAATCCACCAAAGAGAATTATTTCTTTCAACAATATCTGGGTATAAGCAGGGTGCTAAATTTAGGTAGGTTTTATTCTGTTTTCTTCGATTTGGATATATATATATGTATATATATTTGTAGGAGTGTCTCAGTAACTGACAGGACATTTGTCTCAAGTGGTATCTTTATGTCCATTCTGGGTTTTCCTTCAGGGAGACAAACCCTGCAGAGAATCACATCAGTCACTGACATAATGACTCAAGACAGTGAAGTCAACATTCATTGCCATATTCCCTCCTGGGAAATGTTTCTGAGTGCAGGTCACACATGTTGATCTAGCAGAAAATCCAACCTACTTCCTCTCTAAGGTAGAGTAAAAATCAAAAGAGGCAATTTTTTTTTTTTTTTTACAAAGCAGTGACACATCAGTGTGGATAAAGAGTAGCCTAGATGCTCTTCCTCCATAAGGAATGCAGATTCCCAGAACAGTAGATGATCTGGTCAAGGGAAGTGTTCTGTCCTTATTTAGGTTTATACTTAGGACTGAAACAGAACCACTTTCCAAAATCATATTGTGTTTCTGATGCTTCCTGGGACCTTATAAAGATACAAGATATGCAAGGTCTTGCTTGTCTTCTGGAAACTGCTTGACCTAGGGACCAATACACATAACCTGTACTGCAGGAATCCAGGAGTAAAACGATCCACTGAAAGAGATTTAAATCTAGAACAAAAAAACACAGCAACCCAATTCTGTTCTGCTTCTGCCTTTATGTGATCATGATCAAAAGCAGTACTGATGCTTCCTTTTTGTCAGTGCAGGCTCTTGAGACATTAGGTGCCCTGTCCCCTGTCTTCACACTTCCTCCCTTGCATCACTCTGGCAGAATGCATCACACAGAATTCTAACTCTTATTTTCTCTGTATTCCCTGTAAGTCTGCAGCTTCCTCATTAGCAGGGACAAAGCCATATCCATCTTTGCATGTTTGGTACCTAGCTCAGTGCCTAGCATGCTCTAAAGACTCAAAAGTTGGAAATATCAATGCCTGCTTGAGTTAAATAATTTAAAAGTTGGAAACAATTTATGATTATGCACTCAGAAAAAATATATAGTGAAAGAGTAAATGCATGATTTATCACATCAAATGTTTCCATATGGGTGATAAATATGTTCAGGGGAGTCACAGACTCAGAGCTAGAGAAATTTTGTACCTGAAGCATCTCAGCATTTCTCCTTAAGCCCTGAACTGACTGGTTGACTTAAATTTATTTCATATTCATTTGGCAGTAGCATAAGGAAAAAGGTCCAAACAAGGAAATTTAGAAGTGGTCATAAGAATCGGGAAGAAGAAGCATAAATTTACATCATCTCGAAAGCTGCTTAGAGGGATGTCGTGACCATGGGAACATGAAGGCTGAGACTGGCTCACTGTTCTAAGGTTTTGCAGTTAGAAGATCTATACAGATTGTGAGTGAAGGTCACACACACCCAAAAGGCTCTACTAATGTGTCAGTACCTCAGAAAAGGACAGTGCCAGATTTCCTCAAAATTGTCCTAAAATGATAGAGAAGACTGACAAGGCAGAATATGGCTGAAGATTGCACAAAGTGAATTTATAGCCCCTCTGAAAAGAATAACCTGGGGAAGGTCCTGAATGTCTGGTAGCCATCCTTCTTTAAAAGTCAAATACTTAGATGAATGGCTCATCAAGTCCTTGACAGTTGCATTCCTCCAATGAGGTCTCCCTTTAAGATCTCCAGTGGATGTTCTGAGGTCAGTTGAGCTCTCAACTTAGGAGGAAACCCAGGCCTACACCCAAGTCCCCATTTAGTGAGTATCAGAAAAGACTCTAAATATTCCACAAAACAAGTAGGCAGAGACATATTAGCTTACTTGCATATTTACCTTAAGTCCCTGGTATTAACCCCCTTTCTGTTGACTGCCCAGGTGGGAGATGCACTTCTGGCCTTGTGGATGAGACTTAGTTATAGTTAATGATGCTCTATAGAGAGAAATATATGGAATCACAGCACTCTGAAATGAATAGTGAAGTAGTTGCTCAAGCACACACAGAGAGCAGGGTGTGCTGACTCACACCTGTAATTCTAGCACTTTGGGAGACCAAGGCAGGTGGATCCTTTTGAGCCCAGGAGTTTGAGACCAGTCTGGACAACATGGAAAAACTCCATCTCTACAAACACAATGCAAAAAATTAGCTGGACGTGGAGGCAGGCACCTGTTGTCCCATCTATTCGGGAGGCTGAGGCAGGAGGATTGAGGATCAATTGAGCCTGGGAGGCTGAGGTTGCAATGAGCCATAATGATGCCACTTCACTCCAGCCTGGGTAACAGAGCAAGTTCCTGTCTCAAAATAACAACAAACAAACAAAAACCAAAACAACTACAGAGTGTATGAAATAGACCTTTGCCTCATGTTGACGTCATAGTCTGTGATCCATATGGAATCTGCAGAGAACTGAGTTTTGGGGGTGTAGAATCATCTCTTTTCTGCTTATTTTGTCACGGTTTTAATGGTGCAGGTTCTTTGATCTTGAGTCATGTGGCTGTTCCATGACTCCATGTGGCCACCTTGCTCATAGTCAGTGACACAAATCTCTCCCTTTAAGACCTTACCTCTCTTTCCTCCTCCTCTTCTCCTCAAGCCTTGAAGCTCCTTATTTCCCTTCTTCAGTGTTCTGTCTTCTCAGGTCGTCTGTTTCCTCTCTTGATGTGTGGTAGGAACAGAAAAAGGTACGAATCTCAAACCTTGCTAATGTTCTGCACAATAGATCCCATCTTTATGCTTAAAGTGTTTCTGTCTTTTTCTCTGCTTGCATATTTATGGCTCAAACATCAGTATGTCTGAAGTGTGGAGATATTAAAAATAACGGGTAGAACTGTTTGCCCCCAAACATGTAGTCAGGCACAACTGTAAGTTTAAGAAACCAATAGTGGCAACCACGAAGCCAAAAGACTGTGAATAAATGAGTGAACTTCCTTCTAATGAAAGTAAGGAGACAGTTGGGACAAGACGATGGTGACTGATCATACGCCATCATAAGAAAGTGAGGCCCTTGCGTCCATCGGAGCCATCCCTGGACCTTCTGTAAATCTCCTTCTGCTCGGGTTTGTACCTCCAAGATTTTATCCTGGAAACTCCTTGTGCATAATAAGTTCAGCCCATGGGATTAAAAAAAATAAAATATTAATTGGTAAATTTGGTCATTAATACTAATTTGGTGAAAGTTGGTTGTTAATATTAATTCAATTAACATAAGAAGGAAAGAGAGAAAACATTTTGAGAAAGAAACAGCATCAAATATCCCCAGAGAAATTAAGCAGGATGAAGACGGAAGTCTCCCATAAAGAGGCCACTTGTTTCTGATACTCCATCCTGGCTTGGACTAATCAGTCATTCAGGAGGGTGATGGTAATCATAAGTGATTCTATCTTTGTGCTTTGAATAGAGCAAGATTTGAAATATCTTTCTGTGAAGAAAAGAAATGTCAAGTGCTATCAATCCATGTGCCAGGGGTCAGAAATGTAAATTAATTCAGATATTGAGCAGCAAAAATAAATATATGGAGTGATCAGTCCAGGTATATTAGTGTTAGGACCTATGGTGAACAGGAGAATGTGTTCTCCTGTTGCATCTAAAAGCTGAAATTTACTGTCTAACATTTTTAATTTTAAAAAAGTTTTTTTTTAATTAACAAAAGCTGCTCCTGCTACTCTGCTGATAAATTAGTGAGTCATGTCGAGCCTACTCGTTAGCAGAGTGCGACCTCTGAAATTAGACTATCAGTCTGGATAAATGGAGCTTCCCAGATTTCTCTTCCTGTATAAATCTTCTTATCCCTATTTCAGGAGCCCGGCATCTGATTGCTGAAAAACAAAATTTAACCTAAAGATAGATAAGATTTTCTCTATGAAAAATGAAGGGAAGTATTATGAACATGGTCTCTTTTTTCCATTGTTTCAGCTGATCCCTTGGTTGGGACCATCTTCATCTCTCACCAGCCCACAGAACTTGTGGCTCCCCACCTTCCCATCTCCTAGTATCTTGGTGCCAGGATGATTTACCCAAAGTGCCCATCTGATTCAAAAGCATTTTGTACTTCTCAGTTGACTACAAATTCAAGTACAGACTCTAAGCATAATATTTTTGCAAGGCCTTTTGCAGCCACCAAATTTCAAAGATTTTCTAAGAACCACACTTTATTTTTTCACATTTAACATTTCTGCAATCTGTTTGTCTTAAAATCACTGGCCATATGACGGTCATGATGTGGTTATGATGTGGTTGCCACTGCCTGAAGACACACATCAGAATTCGTAGAACTGGCTTGAGCAGCTTGGAAAAAACACCAGAGGCAACAGTGAAGCGCTCCTTTAAGAAATGCCACATCACTGTGTTTTTGGTGGTACACACAGATACTGTATGAAAATGCAGGACTTCAATGACCCAGGATGCCGAATAGAAAGATATTTTAAGCATTCTTGAACCAATTTATTTTGCTTTTATTTTCTTTTCTATTTATGCATGAGAATAATACATGATGTCTAGGTCTAAAAGAATTCTTCGATGAAATAAAGACTTTAAGAGTAGCAGTTTCATTGGCTGTGTTCTTTCTTTCTGAGTGCTGTGTAGAATAATGGTGCATCTTACAGTGGATGATATTTTCAGATTTGATAAAAATAAAATATCCCAATCTAATCATCCAATGAATTCCTCATCTCTCCTTCTGTAAACCTTTTATGCCAAGTCAACCCTCACCACAAGTAGCTCCTAATCAGAGCTACGTATGTTTTTGCCTTTGCTCATTCCAATTACTCTATTGGAATTTTTTTAGCACTCATCTCCCCTGTTGCAATTCTACTCATTCTTTAGTAGGTAGCTTAAATGTAACATACTCCATGAAACCTTTCCCATGTAACCCATTTATTAAAGCCTCCTTCAGGCTCTGTAAGTACATCTATTAAACTTCAGATATGGTAAACTCTTTCAAAGTCCTCCTACGTCCTGGGCACAATGGCAGACACTTGAGCATGTGTTGTCTCTGTTCATCATCACAATAACCTTTTGGGGTAGGAGATAGCCCCCATTCTTCACATCAGTTCAGCTTAAATTTAGAGACAACAGTTGTCTTATACAATTTCGTAGGCTCTTAGTGGTAGGTGGTAAACACAAACACAGGCCTTTGGGCTCCAATTCTGGTCTATCATTGAATGCCAACTTCCTTTACTGCCTCCCCAGCCCATTTGCATATTAAATGCATTGCATTGAATTTAATTGAATGTGAAATGCAAAATGTCATTCAAAACTATTTTTTTGATAATAAAGTTCCAAAGTTATGTGAAAAACAAGATAAAGTATTTCAAATTACACTTTTTCATTATTAGGCTAATATTCTTTGTTAAACCTCATTTGCTTAACAAAAATTAGAATTATGTTTTATTGTACAAAAAGAACTAGAGAAGCTTAGGCTTATAAATAACATAATTATTTTTCTTGTTCCTTCTGTTATTTTTTAAAATAATAATGCAGAACTGTGGAAAATTTAACCACAACAACCAGTTTACATTCAAAATGTTTAAATAAAAGAAATAGAATGCTGCCTGATGCTTGTGGGAAGAGTCAGTTATGGAAAACATAAAAAGCCTTTCTTGTGAGGAGGAGGAGAGAAGCAATTTCTTTTTCCCAAATACAAGGAGAAATAGCAGCCAGTATACTCTTAAAAACATCAAAAACTTGAATCATAATTCTTCCTAATTTTGTGACCTTGGGTAAGTTACTTAACCTTCTGAAAAATCAATGTCCTCATTCACAGAATGAGAATCAATGAAACCATTATAGCGTTGCTTGAGGATGAATTGATAATGGTACACAAATTCAAGGTATTATTATCATTATAGAGGCCAATTACCCAGAGGGCATTTGGCCATATCCAGAAAGGGGGCTGTGATAGAATTTGATTGCTGTTTAAAACAAACAAACAAACAAACAAAAACTCTTGCTGTTGTGTAGGGAATAACTTAGAAGTAAGTAAAGAGTTGGATATAGAAAAATGACTATGGTTTTCCAAATAAGCGATTATTGTGGGCTTAACCCTGGTCATAGCAGTGAAGGCATCTCAACTGCTTACAATTCAGATGATTTTAGAAGATAGAGTCCATACAATTTGATATTAGATTGCTTGTGACAGGATCTGGAGGAGTATAAAACCAACAACTGCCTCCAAGTCTGTGGACTGAGCAACTCTGTAGATGGTAGTACAAGTAATTGAGTTGGAAAAGACAGAAAAAATGGGGAGTAACTCAGGTGGAGGGGTAAGAGATGAATTAAAAAATTAGTTATAGAACAAAAGTCCACTTTTAGAAATTTCCATATAGTTTTCAAAACTAAAATTCATTTTTATTTTAATTTTGATGATTTGTTTATCTCCGTCCACATCTGTAATGCTGATCTAAATAAAGAGTATTTTCTTCTCCTCTTCCCTTGGGTGATAGGCAATGCCTCAAAGATCCTCTTTCTAGCTGATTTGTTCCCAGAAACCATTTGGTTTTTCCTTCTCCAGCTTGCAGACATTGACTGACTACAGAGCTGAGTCAGCCACCTTGACTAACTCTTAAAATTCTCCTTGCAATTTTCCCTGCAGGAATAATAATTCTGATTCAAGAATTTAGGGTCTTTAGAGTGGGTTGGCTCCTTTGTAGGACCTGGAGGCAGGGCTTGTTTCAGGGCTTGGAAAATTTAATTGCATCCCTTGTCATGCTAAAGCACTTCCCGACCTCATACCTTCCTCACTCCCTTTCCAAATCACTTTCTCAACAAAACCCATATTGTTCTGTTTGACAAACTCTTTCCTGATTGATTTATTAACATAAATTCAATTGTTACCTTATGGTTGCCATAATTGCAGTTGCAATTTCTATTCTACCTTGCATTTGTAATAATCACCATTACAACCAGCATCTGAGAATCCTAAGCTTTCCCTCTCTTGATCTGTCCAGGCAGAGTCGGTCTGCATGGCCATGACTGATGTGCAGTGGAATGGGATGAACGCTTAGTAGATTACCTCCTCTCAAATTCTGTAGATTACACATTTAATATTTTGCAGAAAACCAAATGTGCTTGCTGCTCATGTGGCTATTCTCATTTACTGAAGTCTTATAGCAATACCCACATTTTAGTTGATCTTATTCAGCTGAGAAGCCAAATAAGCAGAAATAGTCTCAGATTTACTGGGAAAATAACTACAGCTGCTAGCTTTCAGTGAAAAAAGGTGCGCTGTGCGAGGGCAGGTAACATATTATCATATGTCAGCCACAGGAGTGGCTTGTTTTAAAGGAACCTCTGTTCTGGAGGTAGAGTGCTGGGGTAGAAAAGGCTATAGCCTTGGGTTATTGCCTCCGTTCTGGCACTAACTAGTGGAGTGAATTTGGACAGGACGCCTCACTTCTGTGAGTCTCAAATTCTTTGTATGTAAAATAAAAATGTTTAACTAGATCAGGGTTTCTCAACATCTGCATTATTGCCATTTGAGCCTGGATAATTCTTTGTTGTTGGGGACTGTCCTACACATTGCGGGACGATTAGCAATGTCCCTGGCCTCTACTCACTGGATGTCATTGGAACCCTCTCTCCCCAGGTTCGGAAAACTAAAAATGTTTCCAGACATTGACAAGTACCCTTTGGGGGCAAATTACCCGGATTAAGAACTTCTGTACCAGGTGACTATAGGAGGATAATACATTAATACTTAAAATAAAAAGTGTTATAAACCAGCCAGTCCCCACTTCCATTGGTGTCTACTATAAAAGTTTTTTCTGACCTAAACATAACCACAAGTGGAACTTTTAAATGGATGTATATCTTCTAAATTAATGTTTAAAAGTAAACAAACTATTATTTATTGAAAATAAATAGCAAACATCAACAAAAATAGGCTATGTAACATCATGTAGCCATTAATAAAGAATGTTATAAAACATGCTATATATATATCTCAGAGCACAAGACAATATCAGATTTAACATACCAATTAAAACTGAAACCTAAATGACTGCATACATCTATCAAAAGGCAAAGACACTCAGACTGCTTTAGAAAATAAAATTGAACTATACTCTGTCTACACTAACAGGTCTAAAAACAAAATAACAAAATTAGAAAAAGCTCTACAATAATTTATCTGGCAAAATAAACAATAAAAAGGACAAAATAGCAAAATTAATTTTAACCAATCTACAAGTCAAAGAAAAAATGATTACAAGGAAGATAATTTCATAATAGTAAAAAGTATAGGATGAAAATATGAAATTAGAATGAAAGGCATAAACCTTCATTCAGTCAATAACATAACATCAAAATATATTAAGCAAAAACTGTAAAACAAAACAGGAAAATAAATTGATAAGATCACAATAATGATGAGAAACTTTTACACAATATTATTTGTGTTTCAGTAATTAACTAAACCAAAATCAAGCAAGGACATAGAAAATTGGAGTAATATAATTGAAATGGTTAAATAAATTAATTAAATTTTACAAGGGTTATATAATCATTTTACGGAACTGTGAAGTGATTATCTTAAAACTGATTGTCTATTAAGCCAAAAATGAGCCTCTGTTCATTTCAAAAAGTTGTAAATGTATAGGCCATATTATTTGATGGCAAATACTAAAATTATAAAACATAAAAAATAAAAAAGGAAAAAAAAAGCCTAACAAATTATTTCATCAAATAAACAATTAAAAGTAGAATTGGCTGGTCATGGTGGCTCAGGCATATAATCTCAGCACTTTGGAAGGCTGAGGCGGGAGGATCACTTCAGGCCAGGAGTTTAAGACTGTAGGGCGCGATGATTATGCCTGTGAACCACCACTGCATTTCAGCCTGAGCAACAAAGAAAGACTGTCTCTAAAAAGAATACATACATACAAACATGCATACATACATACATAAAAGTAGAATTACACTCTTTGGAAAATTATTTTGCATACATAAAAGTGGAATTACACTCTCTGGAAAATTATGAAAAAGAGGACACCACACTTTTTGGGTTTTTTTGTTTGTTTTGTTTTGTTTTTTGAGATGGAATCACGCTCTATCGCCAGGTTGGAGTGCAGTGGCACGATGCAATCTTCGCCTCCTGGGTTCAAGCGGTTCTCCTGCCTCAGCCTCCCCAGTAGCTGGGACTACAGGCTCATGCCCTCACACCCAGCTAATATTTGTATTTTTAGTAGAGACGGGGTTTCACCATGTTGGCCAGGATGGTCTCCATCTCTTGACCTTGTGATCCGCCCACCTCGACCTTTCAAAGTGCTGGGATTACAGGCATGAGCCACCACACCCAGCCGAGAGAACGCCATACTTTAAAATGTATGTGATAACAGACTTTTGCTGGTATTGTGGTAAACAACTATGAAGCTGGATAAAGTGTGTGTTGCCACAAATTCAGGTGCTGGGGAGCAGCCTGCACAACACTATGATTTTGGCTAGAAGGGACGTATGGGAGGTTAGCGCCACATGCATCCTGGGTTTCTCCTGCGGCATTTTCCAAATGGAAGTGGAGACTCAGTGTACAGCCAAATACGACTGGGGGAAGGAAACAGACACTGGACCACCAAAGTGTCTGAGATTGTGGATCATGTGTCTGAGAGAAGGGGGATTCTGAGAAGGATCCCTAGAAGGCTTAGGGAGGGGGTCCCTATCCTACGCAGAATCCTATACAGCACAGGTACTGAGAAAAACTCTAGAGGCCTAGCAGAGAGCAGCTCCTGGTAGAAAAGCTAACAGGGATTTCTGAGGTTGCACAGGGCTGGGGAGATGCTGGAGTTCTGATTGCCCAGAGGGGAAAGACACTGGTCAACACCCTAGGATTTCAGTTGACATTCAGAAAGGTCAGCAAACTTGAGGATGGGCCAGATTATTCAAACTTATGTGCCAAGGAAAAAGAAAAAAAAACAGAACAGAGCACCTGAGACCTGTGGGACCATAGTAGATAATACCACACATGTAACGAGACAAAATACATAGTTGAAGGGATACTGGCTGAAGATGTTCTAAAACATAAAAGATGTAGCTAAGCTATGCTCACAGAAAAATCTGTTGCTTTGTGGAGTTTAACTATATTTGAAGAAAAAAAAATAACCAAGAAGATAGTAGCAGATGAGACGTTATTAATTGAATTTTCCAGGTTCTCCCCTATACTTGGCAACTTACCTCATGGTCATGTTGGGGCCTTGAAACTACTTCTGGCCAATGAACTCTGAGTAGATAAAATTTCTATCCTGGACCAAGGCAGTTAAGAGGCTGGGTCTCTTCCATCTCTCCTTACTCCAACTACCATGACAGCCAGTGTTTCAGATGATGCAGTTTCATCTGATGTGGTGGAGGACTGGCCAATCTCAGTAGAGTTTTCCTGTGTGGCAAATAAATCTTTGTCAGGTTCAGTCACTGGTGTGTGTTTGTCATAGCAGTATTAATTACTCAACTGTTTAAAAGTTAGGAGAATACAGTCGGAAAGGCGCTTACAATAAGAAGAAGAAAATAATTCAAAACACAAGCATAAATCACTGTATTAAAAGGAAGTGAAAGTGAACATTTTTCTCTTAAATCCTTAATCAAATAAGCAAAGCTAATCAAGAATAGATGTCAGACATAAATCAACGTTAGTATTAGTTCCCCTAGGGCTGCCATAACAAATTACCACAAAGTGGGTGGCTTAACACATGAATATCTTCTCTCAGAGTCCTATTTAATTATACTTGCAAAGACTCTATTTCCAAACAAGGTCATGTTCACAGATACCTCCTAGTGTAGTAGCCCGTTCTCATCCTGCTAGGAAGAAATACCCGAGACTGCGTAATTTATAAAGGAAAGAGGTTTAATTGACTCACAGTTCTGCATCACTGGGAAGGCCTCAGGAAACTTACAATCACGGTGGAAGGGGAAGCAAACACGTCTTTCTTCACATGGCAGCAGCAAGGAGAAGTGAAACAAAAGGAGGAAAAGCCACTTATGAAACCGTTAGATCTCATGAGAACTCACTATCATAAGAACAGGATGAGGGAAACTGCACCCACATTTCAATTATCTCCACCTGGTCCCTCCCACAAGATGAGGGGATTATGGGAAATACAATTCAAGATGAGATTTGGGTGGGGACACAGCCAAACCATATCATCTAGGGTTAGGACTTTAACATATCTTTTTGCAGGACACAATTCAGCCCACAACAGAAGGGACATGGTGATATGGAGTAGATTTGAAAAATGGTGAGACTATGGCAATGCACAAAAAAAGTGCTATGAAATATGTGACTTTCTGGAAGCCTATTAGTTATCATAATTAACCCGAGAAGTAGTAAAACCACATTGACCAATGTTATCAAGAACTTTGGGTACATTAGTGATGCCTCATCACACTCCCTGGGAAAATGGAATGCAGTATGGCTTCTAGGAGCTACAGGTTAAAATCAAAGCAGACATTTATGGAAATTCTTCTTGAATGGCTTTAGGGTTTACAATAATTGACTAGAATCTGACATAATATGATAATGTGGCAGGCAGAAAATAATTATTTTAAAAGAAAACTATGACTTAAGCAGATGACAGTGAAATTCAGAATGATTTTTCACAAAGAGAGATTTGCTTTTTTTTTTAAAAAAAGAAAGAAAATAGCTTGATTGATCTTTTTGAGAAGAGTAAACCTTCCTTTTTCTCAAGCTAGCCAATAATGGAGAAGCGTTAACAAAAATAATTAAATTGCTCTGCAAAAAAGAATAATAGGCATTTTGTAGTTGTCCACTGGTGTATCAAGATAAGACTTAGGAGTCTGGAATAAGGGACACAGGTATAATAAAAATGATCCAGAATGAACATATCTTGCAATGTGACAGTAGTTAAGGCCTATGTAGGGACGTAGCCCATGAGAAAAGTCCTGTATTGGGAAATTGCCAATTAACTAATTAGAACAACAATAGAGGATTCTTAATATGAGGGCATTTCTTGAACTTTGTTGTAATAATACCTGTAAATATGAATTCCCATCACCCTCAAATCTTCAGTAAAAAATCACACAAAGATCATATTCTGGAAGTTCTTTGAGAAGATGAAGAAAAAGAGATGTCTTACTTGCAGTTAGGGAGCATGAGATAGAGGGCTGACCATAAGATCCTGGAATATCATTTGTGGAGTGACACAGAATTCGAATGCTCACAAGACTTCATAACAAGATATGGCAGTACAAGTTCCCTATCAATCTAAACACAAAAGTACACTTGAATGTCTCCAAAGTGTTACCACATTTTGTCTTATGAAGGTTCAAGCTCTTTTATTTGGATATTAAATGAAAGGGCGACTGCAGAAGCCCCGAATATTTGAACACATTCAGATCCAACAAAGGGTCCATGAGAAATGTGGTTGGCAAGTCATTGAGGCATGCTGGCAGTGCCATCTGCCCAACTATGACCTGTTCAGAGAAAATGATTCAAAGACCCACAGACATGCTCAGTTTCAAAGGCAGGCATCCTCTCACTACATGACTAGATGCCCCAGACTTCCTTTCTCTGATGCTTGTCAAGTATTTACATTATATAATTAGTTCTGTCTTGGATTCTAAGTCCCTTTACTCTGCTTTCTCATATTTCTGGCCTTTCATGAAAGGGCACTCATATCTTATGCTTTAGACAAGTACCTTTCCTTCATTCCACAAATGTTTATGAGTACCTACTCTGTGACATGAGCGTGCCGGAGGATTGGGGATAGGGTGGAAGGAAAACATAATCCCTACCTCCACAAAGTTTGCATTCTAAGAGAGAGAGAGACAACAAATTAGTAAAAAAAAAAAAAATATATATATATATATATATTTAGTATAAATTCAGGTAGCGGCAAGTGCTATGAAGAAAGATAAAGCTGGAGAAAAGATCAGAAGTGCTGCCAGAAAGTCAAGCTTCCCTGAGAAGGTGAACTCAAATACTAAATTAAGTGAGAAAATGAGCAAACCAAAGAAAAATGTTTAAGGACACATAAGCCAATGCAATTATAAAAAAGAAAGCAAACAGATGCAGAAAAAATAGCAAGAGGAATAAGAAAGACAAGGATAATTTTAGCATTAAAGGCTATAGTTTACTATGAAGATCTGGGAGATGTGATATTTTTGCCCCCAATAACCAGCACCACATTAACCCCTGAGTCAAGAGGGTTGGTAATTTGAAATACAGTATTAGTCAGCCGTTGACTGCAGGCTGACTCCAGGAGAAGAATATAGTGGTTCTCAAGGGGCGTGACTCACATCCAAGATACTTTCTCAGAGAAGGGTGTATCTGTGAGCTATTTGTTGCTAATAGTCATCACTCCAAGGGATGTGTGCACCAGCCAAGTAAGTAGAGTCTGGGCAAGTCACCCACAGCTTTAATAGAATCTACAACATTAAGAACTAGCAATTTTTTAGTGTTGGAGAAAGGAGATACAGATTTAAAGCCAATAAAGTACGTGAAGACTCTGTAGTCCTAAACATAAGTCAAAAATATTGGCATGAACTCATAATCTGTTATTTTCTATGTCCAGCAAAAAGGCATAGAAATAATTACCAACATAATAGTAACAAGCACCCCTATTACCCAGCCTGTGTTTCCTCATTACCATTTCACACTATAGGAAATCAGGTCTCCTTTGCGAAATAATTGATTCCAGCTCTGGAACAGCAAATGTACAATGTAATCCTGGAATGTCTTATTCTAAAAAGCAAGGAAGCTCTTAGAGACCACTTAGATCATCTCAAAAGAACTAAAGAGTCAATTTAAAGAGGCCCCCATCAAACACATGTGTTACAACTCAAGCATTAATACTGAAATACAAAATTTTTGTTAAATTCATAAATGTATCGTTATAAACACTCCCCCATAGACACATACACACGCACTCACACACATACACACAGACTCCCTCATTGGTCAGCTTTGGAGGATGCTACAAATCTGTTGTATTATTGCTGTCAACTCAGCACCATGACCACACTCACTTCTAAAGCTGGAAACTACATTTCCAAACATCCATTCTGTATTAACTTGTTAGGGCTGACATAACAAAATACCACAAACTCGGTGGTTTAAACAACAGAAATTTATTTTTTCACAGCTCCAGAGGCCGAAAAACCACGATTACGGTGCCAGCAGGTTGGGTTTCTCCAGGGCCCCTCTCCTCGGCTTGTAGATGGCTACCTTCCTACTGTATCCTGCATGGTCTCTTCTCTAGGCTCTCATACCTTTGGTGTCTCTTTCTTTTCTTTAGGGACACCAGTCTATTGGATTAGGACCTGCTCATACAACCTCACTTAACCTTAGTTGCCTCATTAAAGGACTTATCTCCAAATACACTCACATTCTGAAGTACCAGTGGGTAGAGTTTCAACATATGAATTTCAGGGGACACAATACAATCCCTAATATTTTCTAGATTAAACTTTGCCAAAGGAAGAAACTGAGGTTTGGAAGGAGCATGTGAAGCAAAACCATATTATTGGAAGTAAAAAACATCCACTAGTGGTGGCTTCCCAGACTTCTCCATGCTCCTCCATTTTGTGGTCATTCCGGGCAACTCAAAGTCATCGTGGCTTCTTGGACTTTGCTGCAAGCACCTGTCTACCCACCCAATGTGCAGGCCCAAGTCATTCTTGAATTTTTTTCTGATTTCCTGACCGAAGTCCTTCTGACTTCCAGCCCTCCCTCCAGCTCCACTCACAAAGATGTAAACCCCAATTCCTATTTTAAAGCCGCTATTCTCATAATACATATGGTGGTAGCTGTTTGTTTATGACAGTAAGAAATATATATCCGGTCTTTGTCCTAGTTCCTGACACAGAGCTTTTAAAACCATTGGATTTCCTAAGTGGTGGAGATAATGGGAGCGTCTTTGTTTTTCATAACAAGTCCCTTTCAATCATACCTCATTTATGCTAAATAAGTGGCCCTGGATGGCCTCTAAGTGGCCCTGGATGGCCTCTAGAGAGCCTCCAAATGATGGCTTGTTGCCAGAAGAAACAGCCGCATGTTGAGAGGTTTGAAATTTTCTGCCCCACTTTGAGACTTCCAGGGACGGGAGAGGCTGGAGATTGAGTTCAATCACCAATGGCCATTGATGTAATCAAGCATGCCTATGTAATGGAACCTCCATAAAACCCCTTAAACAATGGGGTTTGAAAGCGTCCAAGTTGGTAAACACGTGGATGTGCTGGATGAGTGGTATGTACCGAGAGGGCACAGAGGCTCTATTCCCTGCCTCCATGCCTTGGCCTGTGCAGCTCTTCCAAATGGCTGTTCACGTATGGTATCCTTTACAATAAGCTGATACTAGGAAGTCAAATGTTTACCTGAATTTTATGAGCCATTATACCAAATTATCAAACATAAGAGGGAGTCATGGGAAGCCCTGATTTATAGACAGTTGTTATATACATATAACACCATCTAATCAATGGTGTTACCCAAACGTTCAAAAACGTTGAAATAAATTTCAACAAACCTCTAGCTTTTACAGTCAATACACAGAAAATATAGAAGACAGAAAAGTATTTCAAGTGCCACCACAGGGATACAATTAGAAAAACCCATACTGAGAAAAATGTAGTTTCCCCCTCGACAACAAAAATTACACAAACTAAAGAGATGAAGAGATAAATCATAGCTTAAAAGTGATTTAAGAATCATTTGACTAGTTATAATGCATGGGCCTTATCTGGAACCCAATAAAATCAACAATTAGTTTGTTTACTCTAATTAAAAGAAAAATATATATATATAATTAGCCAAAGTATTTTCTATGAAAATTGGATAATACAAACTTTGGATATTTGATTATATTAAAATTATTGTTAATTATTTCTAATATGATAATGGTATTATTATACTTTTAAAATCCCTATCTTTTAGAATAATGTGCTGAAATATTTACAGGTGAATTAATGTTACATTTAGGGTTTGATTCAACATGATTAGGAGGTGGGAGGAAAAGCAGGTGAGGGTACAGATAAAATAAGAATAAGTTTGCTTTTAAGCTGTTACTTGTGGAAACAGCTCTGTGGGTGATGGTAATGGGCACATTTAAGTTATACTCTCTCTAGTTTTGCATATGTTTGAAGTTTTCTAAAACTTTTTATAACTAAAATAGTTTTTTTTTTTTTTAAAAGCTAGGTTGTGTCAGATAAGCTACCAAAATTCCTGAGAACATTACATAAGGGCACAAAAATGTATTAACAGATGAGCACTCATCTGTCTCTGCTAAAGAGAATGTTATATTTGCACACGTTGATGCCCTCTTTTTAAAGAACAAAAAGATTCTTTTGAGCTGAAAAAGAGAGAAGTCAAGCAATGAAGTCAGAGATAGTATGGAGAGGGGGAGAGAGAAGCCACAGGGGGTGGGACTCCAAAAGCCACGGAACCTAAAGAATTGGCATGAGAGGGTCTCTGCAGCAGCTTCTGGGGGAAGAGAGCCAGGAGATTGAGAACAGCTTCTAGGGATTATGTGTGGGAAATGCTTTAATGTTCTTCAAGAACTTACAGTGAAAAATGGAACCCTCTCTTTATTTAAAAGAAAATCCATCTGGCTGCTTTCTGAATGTGGATGCACCACATGGAAGACAAGAGGAAAAAGAGGAATCAGGGATGAACCCTGCCTTGAGGCATGAGTGCCTCCGTAAGTAAAAATGCCATTTTCATTGTTGGGGAAGGCAGGCATTGGGGGTGAACTGAGATATCACTGAAGGTTTGGTTATAAGAACACAAGCTTCCCCATGTACCCAGGTATAAGGGGCATCTCGTGTGAATCCAGACCTTACTCCACTGTTGGAAGAGTCAGAGAAGAGGGAACAAGGATGTCTATACTGGAGATCAGCGGAGCAGATACTGAAGAGCTCGGCCTGAAACCGAGAAGTCAGGGGGTTCCAAAAACTCACTGCGAAGTGCTGCATGTCTCAAAAACCTCTATGAAATTTCAAGCAACTATCTGAGGCTCTAGGAGTGAAGTGGGTGGTTCTCAAACACTCCCCAGAAAAATGCTGTGAATTTCCCATCTGCCCCCTGTCAGTCTGTAACTGTCTGCAAAGGATAATGGCTTCATCTTTTTTCTTGCCTTCTTAATCTTGTGTGTTTCTCTCATTAGAAAATTCTAAACTGGGACCATTCAAGCAAGGAGGTTACAAAAGCTATAGTTCCCATCTTTTCCTCAGCAATGCAGAGGGCATATTCCAAGGAGATGGTGGTGATATCTGGTTGATTATATATAATTCAGCAAAAATAGATATTGATGAGTGGAGAGAGTCAAAATTTCTGTTTTATTCATACTAATGAAGATTCATAAGACTGGAGGTTAAGAGCGAAGCTGAGCTAAATATACACATTTAAGTCATCAGCACATAGATGGTATTCATCTTGGTCTGCTCTTGCCATGTAACAAATTACTTCAATTGAACTGTGAACTTGTTCTTAGTCCTCTAGGTCAGAATGACACAGTGTGGCTGAGTTATCTGCTTGGGGTTTCATAGGCTGAAATCAAGTTGTCATCTGAGCTTAGTTCTTGTCTTGTGGGGGAGGTTGGGTAAAAATCTGCTTATAAACACATTCTTGTTGTTGACAAAATTCAGTTCCTCGTGGCTGTAAGACTGAGCTCACTATTTCCATACAACAGTCAGTAAGAGGATACTTTCAACTCCTGGAGGACACCTGCAGACCTGCCATACGGCTCCTTCGATCTTCAAGCTAGTGACTGTGCATCAAATCCCTCTCATTCTTCATATCTCTGACTTCCTTTTCTGAAGCCTGCTAGAGAAAATGACCTGCTTTTAAGGAGCTCATGTAATTGAGTAAGGCCTACCTGCAAAATCTTTTTATTCTAAGGTCAACTGGTTTGGGATGTTAATTATATCAGCAAATTTTTGCTTGAATATCTGAAAAAGGTGTGTGTATACTAAAGGCTGGGAGTATTAAAGAGCATTTTAGAATTTCCCCTACCAGTGTTTTTAAAGCTAAGGGGGTAAAGATATGTTAGTCTCCCAGGGCTGCCCTAAGGAATTACTGTAAACTTGGTGACTTGAAAAAAAGAAACTTGGCCAGGCACAGTGGCTCAGACCTGTAATCCCAGCACTTTGGGAGGCCAAGGAGGGTGGATCACCTGAGGTCGGGAGTTCGAGACCAGACTACCAACATGGAGAAACCCTGTCTACTAAAAATACAAAATTAGCCGGGTGTGGTGGTGTACGCGTGGTCACAATTCTGGAGGCTGGAAGGCTGAAATGAAGGCATCAGCAGGGCCATGCTCCCTCTGAGAGTCCGAGTAGAATCCTTCCTTTCCTCTTCCTTCACCCTGATGGTGTCCGTTGATTCTTGGCAGTCCTTGGCTTGCAGAGGCTACAACCCTCCAGTTTCCACCTCCTTCATCACATGGCATTCTACTTGTGTGCTCTGCCCAAATATCCTTCTCATAATGACATCGGTCATGTTACTTTAGGGCCCATCCTAATAACTTCAAGGACCCTATTTCCAAATAAGGTCACACTCACAGCTATTCACAAGTATTCACAGGTATTGAGAGTTATGACTTCAACATATCTTTTAGAGAGAAAAATTCAGCTCGCAACAGAGGATAACCTAGAGAGTGAGGGATATGAATGAGTCCTTGGGCATTTCAGTACTTAGAGGATGGGAAGAAGATGGTGCTCTGACAGGGGGTAGGAGGAAAACCTGAACAGTACAATGTCCTGGAAGACAACTGAAGATGTGTGTTTCAATAAGACAGTGTGATCAACTTTGTCAAATGCAACTAATAATTTGAGTAAGATAAGGACTGAGAAATTGATTTAGCATGGTGGAGGTTATTAGTGACTTTTAAAAGGTAATTTCAGTGAAAATAGTGGTGCCAAAACCTACTTAGAGTGGGCTTTTTTCTTGCTCTCTTTTAATTGAAAGATTATTTGTGATATCTCTGTTCCAATAGAGTAGACTTTGAGAATTGGGGATGAGAACATGCAAACATAAAGTGAACAACATTCTTCTTCTTATTGTAGGACATATTTACAATGCTTTGTATCAAAAATGAATAAACAACCTTCTGATTTTAGGCATCGATCACACTCACATTTGATAATATAACACTCTAAAAAATAGATCCTCTTCTGCCAACCTGACCTAGAATTTCCAGCCAATATGTCAAAACAGAAAGCATGTATCAGAACGGTGTCTAGTAGTGAAGGAAAAAAAATATTGTTTCTACAGCGATAAGATTAGATACTTAGAAATGGAATTTGTCAAAAAATACCTTGGAGCTTATGAGATAACAACAAAGAGGCCCAAATACCAGATCACTATCCACAGATGAATAGTTTTTATATATACATGCAATTATAGATTAGAAAATATAAAGAAAAATTCTATTTGCAATAGCAGTGGTATGTATAAGTATACATAAATGTGTATAAATATATCCATGTATGTGTAAAACATATATTTAGAAATGTACAAGGTATTTAGGACAAAATTACAAAAGTGTATCTATTTTCTGAAGAAAAGGTGAAAGCTTGAAGATGAATAATAACTTTCCAGAGATGGTAGGAGGGGAGGATCGCAATGGCGTGGTGGGATGGATTATCTTTGGATCAGAAGGTTATTATTTTATATTCAAAAATATGAGGGAGGCAGTAGGGATTGCACATGACATTAAATCATCCAACTCTATATTAAAAACATCTCAAATATTCAGTCAATTTTATACGGCTTGTTTATATCAGTAGTTTTCTAATCTGACTGCTGAAGAGGATCATTTACAGCCACTTTAAAAAATAAATCAATTCCCATATCGATAGATTCTCATTTAATTAGTGTTGGGTGGGGCCTGGACACTAATACTTTCCAGCCCCACCTCCCAGACTATCTTTTTCTTCCATTTCTGAAGGAGTAGTTTTTGCAGACAAACCCTCTTACTGAGAACAACTATTTAAACTGAATAAAACACAGAAATAACTCTTTCTGTTTGAAGTCATTGATGAACAGTTCAAGCAGCTAAGACTTAAAAAAAGTCCTAGAAAGATGGGAAATAGCTGTATTTTTCTTGTTGTTGTTTCGTTAGTTAGTTAGTTAGTTAGTTAGTTAGTTAGTTTTTGGTATGTGCTTTTTATTTTATTTTACCACTCCTTGGGGTATTTGCCAATTCATGTCATGGGGCACAGAGGCCAAACAAAAATCAGTTTCATAAGCCCTGTGGCCCTGCTGAAGGGGGACAAATGTGACAGGGACCTGAAGGGCCACAATCCTGGAGAAATGAAAACCATATATAATTGAGCCCCAAATGCATGTCGTTTCCTATTATGACATTTGTCAGTTCTTCAGTGGTGCATGTACCAGGAAGAGTTGGGGAGGGGCTAGAGGCAGTGCTAAGAAACGGTAACAAGCATCATCTGAGAGTCTAAAACGCTAAACAGAAATTCAGACAGCCTCATGGAACCAAAAAGATGAAAATGAGTTGAGCCTGCTAGGGAGGTCAGGCTACTGTAAATGTCCCAGACTTTTACTGTGATCACTCCAAGGAGCTATACCCTAGGAGTAAGGACAAACAGAAAATATATGAGCCCTCAAAAAGAAAAGCCTCAATCCTGGCAATGGATGCTTAGATTAAGGTGATCCTCCTATATGCTACCTGCCTGCCAGAAAAATATTAAATCCACTCTAGAGGAAGGTAAAATGTTCCAGAGTCCCATATTATTTTTCTTGGATAATATCTAGCATTCAAATTAATAGCATGCCAGGAAACTAGACCAGATGACTAAAAGGCAAGAGAAAAAGATACAAATAAAATAGAAACAGACCATAAGTAGTTATGATATCGGAGTTATCAGACATGGATTTTCAAATAACTACGCTTAATATGTTCAAGAAAAAGAAAATTAGTTCCTGTGAACTAAAATATATGGAAGAAAATCAAATGACAATTCTAGAACCAAAAATAATGCAAGGCTAAAATGAAGAATTCACTAAATGAATGTAACAGCAGTTACACAAACCAGAAGAGATTAAAAAATTGGAAGGTACTCAGTAGAAAACATCTAGATTGAATCTCCTACACACATACACACACACACACAAACACACACACACAGTGAAAAAATGAAAGAAAGTAACATTCTAATGGAATATAGTGAAAATGTCTAAAATGTATAATTGAAATCTAAGAAGTGAAGAGATAATTAAGCAAAAAAAAAAAAAAAAAAAAAAAAAAAAAAACTGACCAAAGGTTGTCTGCAATAAATGAAAAATATAAAGCTACAGATTCCAGAATCTCTTTAAACCCAACCAGGATAAATACACCTAAGCACCTCATAATAACACTGCTAAATTCAAAAGAAAAAGAGAAAAATCTTAAAAGCACCAGGTAAGAAGGACGCATGACTTCTGAGAGCAGCAATAAGACTAACATCTGAATTTTTAATAGAAACAACAGAAGCCACCAGACAAGATAATGACATACTTACAGAATAGAAATGATTTTTTTTTGTTCAGCAAAAACTAGAGCCATTCATTGCAGTAGAAGTGTACCAAAAGAAATATTAAAGCCGGGCACGGTGGCTCACGCTTGTAATCCCAGCACTTTGGGAGGCCGAGGCGGGCGGATCACGAGGTCAGGAGATCGAGACCACGGTGAAACCCCGTCTCTACTAAAAATACAAAAAATTAGCCGGGCGTGGTGGCGGGCGCCTGTAGTCCCAGCTACTCGGAGAGGCTGAGGCAGGAGAATGGCGTGAACCCGGGAGGCGGAGCTTGCAGTGAGCCGAGATCGCGCCACTGCACTCCAGCCTGGGCGACAGAGCGAGACTCCGTCTCAAAAAAAAAAAAAAAAAAACAAAAAAAAAAAAAAAAAAAAAAAAAGAAATATTAAAAGGAGCTTATCAAGCAAGCTAAGGCAGAATGGAATGGGTGTCACAAGTACAGGAGGAATGTGGGTAGATTGAATAAACATATTTTCAGTGATAATAATAATATCCTGTGAGGGCTTAAATAAATGTAGAATTAAAAGACATGACTATAATAGCACAAAATGTCAGAAAGGATCAAAGAGTTGTGAGCTCCTTGCATTACCTGGAAAATGGTAAAGGCACTAATTTAAGGTGGATTCTCTTAAGTCAATGACTGGCCTCACCATGTGGCTGTTTGGCCAGTTTCTGAACTTTACGTGAAATTATACAGTGTATATTCTTTTGTAAACATTATTTCCATGAGATTGATACAGGTTGTTACATATAAGAGCAGTTTGCTCTTTTTCATCGATGTATAATATGGCTATGTTAACAGGTACATAAAAATTTATATCTTTTTGTTAAATTGAAATTTTTATGATCATAAATGTCTTCTTTACTGCTAGTAATATCATTTGCCTTAAAATTTATGTTGTCTGATGTTAGTTAAGTGATGTCAACTTTCTTTTGGTTACAGTTTACATGTTTTTCTTTTCCCATTTTTCCCTAACATTTCTGTGATTTCTGTGTTCATATATATATATATATATATACACAGAAAAAAAATATACCAGGCTGGAGTGCAGTGGCGTGATCTCAGCTCATGGCACATGGCAACCTCTGCCTCCCAGGTTCAAGCAATCCTCCCACCTCAGCCTCCCAAATAGCTGAGATTACAAGCATGTGCCACGACACTTGGCGAATTTTTGTATTTTTAGTAGAGAAGGGGTTTCACCGTGTTGGCTCGGCTGGTGTCAAAATCCTGACCTCAAGTGATCCACCTGCCTCAGCCTCCCAAAGTGCTGGGATTACAGGCATGAGCCACCACACCCAGCCTATATTCTTATATTTAAAATTTATTCTTGTGAGATTTTATATTGAACAATATATATATTTAATTATATATAATCTCTCAAGATTATATATATAAAGTTTCATAAGAATAAACTATATAAAGATTAAATTAAAAACTATCTACATAAAAATAAATTATATGTATATATGAAACTTATTTAGTTTGTCTCAATCTAGTACAATTACTAACGTATTTGGATTTAAATATTCCATTTTACTATTAGTTTTCTATTTGTCTCATCTTATGTTTTTTCCTTTTTTCTTCTTGCTGTCTTTTGGATCAATCAAACATTTAAAAAATTCCAATTTCTGTTTTGATTAGCTTGTTAGTTGCATATTCTTTCCTTCTTCTCTTAGTGACTATCCTAGAATGCATCATTGATTTAAGAGAATCTACCTTAAATTAGCACCTTTACCATTTTCCAGATAATGCAAGGACCTCACAACTCTTTGACCCTTTCCAACATTTTGTGCTATTATTGTCATGTCCTTTATTTCGACATGTATTTAAGCTCTCACAAGATATTATTATTATTGTCACTGAAAATATATTTATTCAATTTACCCACATTCCTCCTTGTGTGCAAGCCATTCATTCCATCCTGCCTTAGCTTGATGCCATCTGAGATCATTTCTCTTCTTCCTGATAAGCTCCTTTTAGTATTTCTTTTGGTAGAATTCTGCCACAATGAAAAAGTTTCATATCTTGATGCAGGTGATATATGGGCAAAGTCACTCTTTAAATATCCATGGAGATATACACTTAAGATTTCTGTACTTTACTGGGTATATATTCTGTTTTTATTTTTAAAATTTAAAAAGAAAGATGAAGAAAAACAATGTCCTCAAAAAATCCTAATGGGTCCCAGCATTGAGACCCACAGAGCTCTGTGACACCTGGCAGTTTGCTGGTGTTTGTGTTTGCTTGAACCAAGCACTGGGCATGAGGCTCCACCTCCCAACTGGATTAACTGCCGCCTTGGTGATTCAGGGCATTGCCACACGCCAAGTGCACTGCATATAGCAATACTGATGGAGACCCCTCACCCAAATATAGGTCTGGAATCCCACTGCTTCTTGGACGCATGAAGTTTTATAGCTTCCACCCCACTCATAAAATTCTTCCTTTAGAAAATACTAGAATATACCAAATATATATCCCATTACACCCGTTCCCTTTAAATAAGTCTCAGCTGTTTCCTCCCACAAAAGGAAAAATCCTAGAGTTCTAAGACCTGTATGTACTAAACCTCAGCAACCTTTATCTTGCCCAAAGATTTACAACTAAAAATATCACTTTCTTCTCTTCAGTCCACTTCGACTGTTTTTGTGGTTTGTACATGGGAAGACACAGCCTAATTTGGTTCAACCTGGTGGTAAAAGTCTCTGCTTCTGGCCACAGATACTATTTGATTGATCTGGGAGAAAAGGAGTTGGGTGATCATATGTAGAAATCTAGGAAATGCCTCCTTGAACAATTTAATAGCCAGAATACTTATTCTACAAATGTAGCAAGGATTACAAACCTTAAGTGCCTTGGACTGGTGCAGTGACTGGACAGATCTGGCCAATCTTCAAAGATGAGCTTTCTTTTTCAATCATAAGCAGAGAATTCCAACAGAGCTTGTACAGTCTCTTACAGGGATCTGCTTAATGTGTGTATTGATGCATATGTTTGCTCAAGATGCCACTGAGTTTTCTCTCCCTGTGCTTGTGAATAGGGAATGCTCCTGGAGAAAAATGTGCTTTGTGTTTCTGCCCAGATTTATTTATTTATTGATAAATTACACTGTGTTTTGGGAAATTGAAGTGGTGCATGTTAAAATAAAAGGAAAACATAGTGGTGGAACACAATATGGGAAGCAGCTGGAGCATCTTAAGATAAAAGGGGGAAATAGAAATGACGAAGAGTTTTTGAAAGAATGAATTTCCTCTTCGTCATCTAAACAAATGAAAACGTATCTTTTAGGATGCATTGGGAGAGATAGATTTTGATAACACTCATGTTCAAAGCACTTCGGTATGATGGATAGGCATCTAGCCTCTGCTGTTAAGCAGCATTGCGGTCCTGAGTAAATTATTTTTGCTTTCTGTGCCTCAGCTTCCAAATTCCAAACAGCACAGAAATAATCCACATAGATGACTTCTACATGCCAATGTTCCAAGTATTTTACATATATCCCCTCATTTAATTATCACAATGAGGTGAATGGTATTGTCATTTCTACAGATGAGGAAACTGAGGCACAGAAAAGCGAGCTGGCCAGCCTGTAGCCACATAGCTAGTAAGGGGAAGAGAAGAGATTTAAACATAGGCTCTTTGGCTCAGGGCCTGTGCTCTTACATGCTTAAAGTTCTTCACTTCACTTAAAGCTCTTCACTTAAAGTTCTTCACTGGGCCCCTTGTTGCCACCAGGATAAAGTCTCAAGTCCACAAAATAGAATAGATAACCTTTCACAGTGGAGCCTAATCACCTCGTCCTCTGCCTGCATGGAGATTCTCATCATACGCTCCCTGAACATCACCTGTGCCCTTTCTTGCTTGGGCTCTGCTCTTGCTCCTCCCGCTGCCCTGTCCCCACTGATCACCCACCCCTTCTGATCTGCTTTATGGACTCCTACACTTCCTGCAAGTCCCTGGAAAACTGTATTTCCTCTCAGCAGTTTCTTTGACTTTCCTGGCTAAATTTAGGTCACCCCCTGTGTAAGATCCCATACAACTTATCACGTATCTATGGTGTAGTGTTTGCCACTCGGTATTGCATCATTTAATATATGAATCTATCTCTCCTGTCCGTCCATGGATCAGAGATATTGGGTTTCTTCTCTACCAGGCTAAGGAATTAGTGGTACTGCCCCAAGCACTGTGTTGAGAAGGATTTTGAGGCCATATTTGAGCTCAATGGGAAAATGTTAAAT
Source organism: Hylobates moloch (assembly GCF_009828535.3). NCBI lineage: Eukaryota > Metazoa > Chordata > Mammalia > Primates > Hylobatidae > Hylobates > Hylobates moloch. The sequence continues at coordinate 134,698,313 of NW_026652276.1, forward strand.
GCAGACTTCATAAGGGTGAGGGTCTTATCTGACTTTTACATCATGGTATCTTCGATGTCTGGCTCAATCTGAGCATATAATAGACATTTAATTAATATTTGTATGAACGAATGATAGATTAATAATGTCTGCTTAAGGGAGGTAAAATTGATGACATTCATGTCAGATAGTTTTCTTTAGTAATCTCTCAACATTTCAAAGGCAGAGACCATGTCTTATTTATCTTAGCATCTTTGGGGTCATTATTGTTGTGTAAATATGTTGTTGAGGAGAGTGCTTAAAGCTTGAAGAGTGTGCTGATGTGTGGCATGGAAGAAAACTCAGCCATGTGACTCATTCCTTCCTCTGTCCTGTAATAAGCCAAATGGAACACCAAAGAAAGTGATGTTTTCTATGGTTGAAGATATGTTTACCAGTGTGTGACTCTCTTGCCCCTGCATTGTGAAATAGCGGCAGGTCTGCCTGAGGTTTAGAATGAAGAGGAAGGCAGCAGCTACCGAGGGGACTGGGAGGTTGGGAACCACATTTTGCTTTCATGGTTTTCTCCTCCAGTCCTAAAGAATATCTTCAAGCCATCACCTACTTATGGATGCATCTCCACTCCTGGCTCTGTGTTAGTCATCCTGGGGTGTCTGGGGTCGGGGCAGGGATTTGTCCCAGAAAAAAGCACAGCTCTCTAAGGCCCTCTCTAGGTCCTTGGAATTTGAAGTGTTGTGTGTTTAGTTGTGTTCTGAGTCTTCTTTCTCAAAATTGCTATATGATAAGAAAAGGGAGTTTAGTCCTGGAAAGGACAGATGGCTGAAAACACATTTCTATCTTTGATAATGAACCAAGGCCAGGTGAGAAGCTTCCCCTCAAGATGCCAACTTTATACCCCTGTGTCTCCTGGGTTGTGAAATGCTGTTACACACCAGCCAACTGTGGATCCCATTCCTCAGAAGGCACCAGAAAATCACAAGGGAAAAGGCAGAAGATCCAAAGGGAGAAATTCTAAAGGGTCTCTGGACGGTGCAGCAGCACCTGAGCAACACTGAGGAGCTAAGTGTACAGTGCTGTCCCCAAGGTGTGCGTGAGCTCCTGGAACAAGTTCTATTTTTAGATATGCTCAAAAAAGCTCTTCAGAAAAGATGTGAACAATAAAAGTTTTGTTCTTCACAGGAAAAAAAAAAAGAATGTGACATCTTTTTTTTTGTTTTAATTGGCCTGAATTGGAATGTATTAACTTAAAAATAATTTGTGACATTCTTTGAGAGGTTCTGGAAATCTTTGAAGTGTCATAATATCAAAAATAGTTTGGGGAGAGCAAGTGTTTCCTCTTTTCTCATCTCACTCTGAGACTCACAATGAACTCACTGTGGAATCTAGAGCACAGCCTGCCCAATATAAATTTTATAATAAAGAAAATGTTCTATATTTGCACTATTCAATACAACAGCCACTGGCCACACGTGGCTACTGAGCATTCGATATGTAGTTAGTGTGACCTTATCTTACTCTTCTCTTCCAAATGGGTTTTAATAATCCAGCTGGGCAAAATTTCTTCTTTCCTCTTAACACATACTCTTACCTACAACTCCAGACCATTGTAGCTGAGTCTTATAGATAAATTTCTAGAATCTCAGGACTTCAGTGTCAGGGGCTATACCTGAACAAGAGAAGCTGCACAGCCCCCCCCCACTTTTAACTGTTTGGCAGGAATATTCTGAATCCATGGTGCCTGCTATCTCCCTCTTCAAGGCCAGCTGTTATTCGAAGAGCTACCCTGACCACAGCCAGCGACATTGCTCAGACTCGTTCAGCCCCTTATGGTGCTGTGATCACTGTCCCTCCTCCACTCTGGAATCCATGATCCCCACCTTCCCTACCTTGGGTCCCTGCAAGTAGCCCTGAAAATAATCTCAGCCTTGTTCCTCTTTTTTTTATTTTTTTGGAGACGGAGTCTCACTGTTGTCACCTGGGCTGGAGTGCAGTGGCGTGAACTCAGCTCACTGCAACCTCCACCTCCCAGGTTCCAGCAATTCTCCTCCTCAGCCTCCTGAGTAGCTGAGATTACAGGCAACTGCCACCACGCCTGGCTAATTTCTGTATTTTTAGTAGAGCGGGGGTTTCACCATGTTGGCCAGGCTGGTCTCGAATTCCTGACCTCAGGTTATCTACCCGTCTCGACCTCCCAAAGTGCTGGGATTACAGGCTTGAGCCACCACACCCAGCCTCTTGTTCCTCATTTTACAAGAGACACTGAAACACAGAAAGAGGGACTTGTGTTAGCCCTCATAGAGTTAATGTGGCCCTTCCAGAATTAACTCTCCCTGTTGAAAGCGTGCCCCTTCGCTCAAGGTTCTTATCTATGGCCCCTTCCCTGCAAGACCATCTCTGATTGTTTGGTACCCACTGATAACCCTTTCTGTGCATTCCTCTAGCACACATCCAATAGCATCTATTTTGGCCCAAAGTCATTCATCATTACATTAGTCTTTTCTTAACTAGAATGTAGAAATCCAGAAAGTAGAAACCATTCCTTTAACTGTCTTCCCATGCAGTGTCAGATAAAAATGACAGATTTTGTCCTGACTCCTAAAGGAGTATCATGTACCCTAAAAGGAAAAAGAATGTCATCGATTCTCCTCCTCTGGTATATACTACAGAAGAGAAATATTTGCTTAAAATTCCTTTATGTCTAAATAATGCTTTTGATACATCATGTCCAAGCATAGATTTAAAAATTAAAATTCTTTGGTCTATTTTTCCAACATGATTCAGTAAATCCAATCCAGCAAGCATTTATTAAATTCAAAGACCTTATACTATAGTTTAAAGGGCAATGCTTTCACACATGAAGGAGATTGAGATTAATATGATAGAATGTAATTTACTTCAAGTATTTATTGCATGCCCACTATCAGCCAAAAAATGTATAGCTCGGAGCTATTCAAGGTTGGTAGCAGCTAAAGTTTCTAATGATCACTTTATCAACATGGTGAGAATTAAAATTGACTTTATAAGACTTGATGGTAGAAATTAGCAAGGCTGATAGAAGGAAGAAGAGAAGGAGGAGCTGCCAGGTTGTTCATGTGGAAATGCATTGGATCTGCATAGGCTTTGGGCAAAGCTGAGGTTATTTACTAAGAAGTGGGAATTTCATTATTTGAGAGTGAAGACCAACAAGCCTGAAGAGAGAGATGAGACCAGACTGGACTAGCCAGGCAATGGCTAAATTTATGAACAGCAGAGGGACATGCAGAGCTGTCAGTGACATATGGTGGTAGGGGAAGAATCATTCTGGTCCAGGAGCCAGTTGATGGATGCTCTGATTATGGTGGTGCAATGGCAATGCAGAACAAGAGATTCATCCATTTTAAGAATAATTGTCAGAATAATTTAAATACTTATTGTTTTATGGAAGAGTTTTAGGGGAGGAATAAAAGATATTTCCAAGTTTGGAGGTTGGGAGAATGGAGGGACGTTCCACTGAAAAAATAAGAACTAAGAAAGGAAGTGAGAAGTTAATGTGCTAAGAATAGGACATATTGAATGTGTAAAGATAATGGACTTTCAGATGGAGATGATAAATGAATTTCAAAATAACAAACTGGAACTCGAATTAGAGGTCAGGATGAGGACAGTGGCTTTCATGTCAAGCGAGTTTACCTTCCTCTCCTCCCAGAAACACTTTCTTCTTAGGCTGTGTGATAAGGAAGTTAGAATATGGTTGTAGTGAGGCCACTATCTCAAGAGGTCTCCGAGGTGCTTCTTAAGTCTTCGAAGGTTGTTCAAAATCAGACTAGTAGTTGCTTTATGAGTTGCCCATAAACAAAGGGTCTCAGTCTGAGCTGAGAACTGGACCTTAGAGGAGAGTAAGAGGTTCATCTCAGGTACACATCCAAGGGGAGACCAAGCGTTGGGGACTGAGACTGGGGAAGGAGAGCATTCACTCTGTTCACTCTATGGCTTTCTGGTATGAATTCTAATAAGGTAACCCATGTTCCCCAGTTCTTACATATCTGAGACCTAAGCAGTTGTGATGGAGAGAGCATAGGTTACCAACAATAGTCTCACCTTCAGAATTCCTGGAGTTCCACACTCCAATCCATTCCGCCACTGCCTGTACCCACCCACTCTTCCACCTACAGGCAGACTTTTAAGGTGACCTGCCCCTTTCTGCATGGCTGCCATGGAGGTTCTTTTCTAGCAGAGAAGGGATATCTCTACGCCACTGCCTTATACCATCTCCTTCATTGTAATGTTGTCTCTTCAAACCCAAATCCTGTGCCTGTGATGGTTTCTGTATGGTGCCATTCCAGTTCTTTCCTGGTCTGTGGTATTCCTTGCCTGCCGACCATTTGGATCACCCAGCTCTGCCATTGCTCCAGGCAATGAGTGCTGACTTTGTGGGAAACGCTTGCTCTGTCTGAAGCCTCGCTGGTGTCAATTCCAACTTCTCATAGTCCTTTCTGCCATACCTGTCCACACTGCTCTAGCTGAGGCAAAAGAAGACCCTGCCAGGTTGCAGTGTTGCAATTCATCATAGACGTCCAAGTGCTGGCCATGCTACCTTAGCTCATCTCTATAGTATTGTGTGTCTAATCCTTTATTTGAGTCACCTTCTGAGATTCTTACAAGGAACCTGAGACAAAATCTCATTGAGTACAACAATAAGTGTGTTATCATTCCATGCCATACCCAGAATCTTTCTTTTCCTACTACACCCTTGCACAGAGCTCTAGCACCAGGTTCCTCCAAATTCACGGCAATTTCACTGCTTAGCAAGGGCATACTACATGCAAGGTTAAGGATATGTCTCTTGTCACAATTCTCATGTGCAAGACCTACTGTCAGCTTGGATGTATGCAGTCATTTTCCCTGCCTAAAGACTTATGGACTTTATGAATAAACTCATAGGAAGGCCATCTTCACCTTTATTTCATGCCAAGGTTTTGTGCAGTACACTCAGCTTAGGTACACACAGGCACTCACGCACACACATTTACACACACTCCATAGTCTTGATGACAATAATAGTAATAAGATTAACAACAATCAGGGACTCTACTAAAGGCAAATGTTTCCTTTCAGTAACAAGGAACATGTGTTTCGAAAAATGTAACCAGCTTTATACAGGATTATTTGACTGAAGCCAGTTGCCTAATCTTATGTAAAACATATCCTATTTTTCTCTGAAATCCTTGATATGAAGTGGAAATTAGTTTAAGATAATCAGTTTCGAAATAAAGATTAAATCATAATTCATTGCCCTACTTGAGCCCCAAAATCCCTTGGTCAGTACTTTCAATCATTTCCAGCCATTTATAAAAGACAAAACACTGCTACTTTGGTAATCCTGCTGATCACTTCAAGCTGCCCTTTATGAGAGTGAAAATGATGCTGGTTCCAAAATATTATCTGATAGCTAGATGGATCCATTTTTTTTACTGCCAGTAAAATAATAACTTGGAAGAGAGCAAAGGGAGAATAAATCCAAACTGCAAGTTATGAGAATAAGTTGGACCACATCACCTCCCTGAGAGTATGACTTATTTGGCTGATAATCTTTCAGGAAGTGCATCAAAATACAGCAGGGGCAAATTCTAATTTTTTTTTTCTGACACAGTATGAATTGTAAAAGATGGAAAAACACCGAGAGACAAAAAGTATAATTCACATATTGTCATTTGACACCAACTGGAGATGGCTAAATTGTTCTAGCAATTTTTCATACCCCGCAGCATGTCTAGGTAAAAACAGTTGGCTCATGCTCAGAATTTAAATCACGGCAAAACTTTCGAATGCTTATTCTGTTTAAAAGGTCACAGCTTCAAAATATTGTTCAGAGAACTTGCAGTGAAAGCAACATAAAAAGGAGAGCAGGGATAGAAAAAGGAATCCAGTGGGCAAAAGTTGCCAACTGTTCCCAAGAGAGTCCAGCGCGACCATCACAACAGGTGCTGGTGGAATTAACATGGTTATTTGTGGAGCAGTCGTATTGTGAAAAGTAAACGTGGACATTTTTGCTGTTGTTGATGAGAGATGGAGTAGAGAGTACTATATTCATAGCTGCTTTGAATCTGTCACATTTATATTCCTGTAAAGTCATATCTATTCCTAAAATTCTCTGGAAGATTCATCATACACTACACAAATTTTACCAGGAAATATATTTGATTCCAAGCCTGCCGCCCTTATACATTGTATTTTCTGACGTGCAAAATCAAGTCAAAACCCCACTGAACAGCTTAGCTCACTCATTATCTGCTACTATTTTTCTAGTCTTATCTTCTTTGGTTTCTCCCTAGCCCCTTCATATAACCCCTCCACACTAACTGTGAATGTGTTTGTAATTCCCTGATCAGGCAATGCTATTTCCCATGTGGATGTATTCTCAGATGCAGTTCTCTCTCCATCCTATAGTCAGGGTTCCAGTGTGATGCTCTGTCCTTCTACATCTAGCAGATTTCTTCCAATAGATCTTGTCAGGGTTCCCTTTGCACAGTTTAGCCAAGTGAAACTGTCTCCTCTGCTGCACCAATCCCAATATTGCACCTACAGTGAGGCTTACAAGTGATGCTCTTCCTGGTCAATTATTGGGTCTCCAATTTGGGGATACTGGATCTTGGCTGGACTGTAATATCTTTGGGTAGTTTACATGCACCTGTAGTGTACAGAACTGAAACCGGCTACACCTTGGGTTGAAGCAAAATGAAGTGGTCAGGCATACACCATCAACATGGTGTAGCAAGATTAAAGCACAGAAAGGGAAAGGATCCAGGTTTAATCCAATAAGATGGAAGTCAGAGAAACAAAATGATCCCAGAGGCTAAAAGCACAGTCAGAAGGAACACCTTGAGAAAAACCCTATGACTATGAGCATAGGTGAAACCTAAGGGCTTCAGGAAATAGAAAATATCTGCCTTCAAATAGCCTGGATTTAAGAGATGCAAGTCAGAATACGCATTAAACTGCTGTAATTTTAGTTCAACCTCAGTGACTCAACACACACAGTGATAAACCTCTATGTTTAGTTCATTCCCTAGTGCACAGATTTCCCAGTGATTACAATGCCTTTTTTGAAATGTGTCTGGTTGGAATCCTGAAGAAAGGTACTAATGTGCTAACTCTTTCAAAATGGATTTTAACATTGTGTTATTGTGATACCTAACCTCCTTGTTCTTTTAAATATTGTGGCACAGACACCTTTTTTTATCCTGGGCTATAATGGGAAATATTTTTGGAGTTAGGCTAGGCTGGCCAACCCTCATATTAAAGCTTAAAGACAATATAAGTTTAAAGGAATGTAAGCATTGGAGAAATGTAAGCCAAGTCCCTCAGCTCATGCCACAGGAGCGTTTTCCTTCTGGTACTGTTTCAGTTCCTTGAGAAGTTAAACGTGCTTTGTTTCAATATTGTGATATAACCTTGTCATCAGTAAAAACAATCTTTGATGTCAGCTCAGTATTCCACGTATCTCACAGTGCTGAAAATGTCCTTGGTGAGCAGCTCCACAGGCCTCTGTGTGGAGTCCCTGAGGGATGGAATGACTGCCATGCATAAATTGGCTCTGCTGAATGGTAACACTTCTGGCGCATGTGGGAAATGTGGCTACATATCAGCAGTAGTCCTTCTGAGGATTGATATCCTGAACTGGTGGAAGGCGGGGATCTTCCCCTCAATGTAGTCTCAGCTATATCTGTCCTGGAGTTTGTCTATACTAATAATTGGACCAGGGTTTGTTTTGGGGACTAAAGATTGGAACAGAATGAGAAATGTTCCAATTTTACTGGTGGTGTTTTATTATCACTCCATTTATTGGTTTGAAAAGTGTCATCAGTAAATCAACTAATCCCAGGCCAGCTTGAGGATGTGATATATACAACATGCACCTAGAATTATATTAAATTTAAATTTTACTGTAAAACTATTATCCTCTCTAAACACTCACTTACAATAAATACTTATGGGAGGACCTGAATTTACTGGTCACTGAGCATAAAGGCAGATTAGGGGAACTAGCTATAAATCTCATAAATAAGATCATGGAGGCCGGGTGCGGTGGCTCATGCCTGTAATCCCAGCACTTTGGGAGGCCGAGGTGGGCAGATAACGAGGTCAGGAGATCGAGACCATCCTGGCTAACATGGTGAAACCCTGTCTCTACTAAAAATACAAAAAATTAGCTGGGCGTGGTGGTGGGTGCCTGTAGTCACAGCTACTCGGGAGGCTGAGGCAGGAGAATGGTGTGAACCCGGGAGGCAGAGCTTGCAGTGGGCTGAGATCGCGCCACTGCACTCCAGCCTGGGTGACAGAGTGAGACTCTGTCTCAAAAAAAAAAAAAAAAGATCATGGAAGCCCAGATTGCCTTTGATAATCTAGAAGACCCATTCTTCTCAACTTTATAATTCAAGGAAAACTTAGGAACTTTATAGACCCAAGTTCCTTATCTTGTTTATTTGTAGATAACACTTGTGATTAAGAAGTTCAAATTTTAACACGTCTAGTAAAGATTTTCTGACATCAAAATGTTGACATTCTGTTGAGCCCTTCTCTTCACTAACTTGTTAGACCTAACTCAGTAAGCCTAGAGTAATTCTTCCTCTTTTAGACAAAATACCTCTATGTCTTCAAAACCACAAACCAGGCAGTTTATTGAATGTCCCCCTACCCAGGCCACTTACGCCACTTGTTTCATTAGCAAAGAGTAGGCTGGAGGTTCTCAAGCTAACACATGATGAAGGAGCAGGAAGCCTTTAACCATGATTCTGATATCCTTGACCACTGTTAAGTTTTCTTATCACCTTGAGAATAAATCTGTCCATAAAATGATGTAGGTTCCCACTACTGTCATCTATACTGATCCTTCCTTAGCCTCTGATTTGGTATAACACGAGTGAAGATGTATTGACCTGAGTTACTCAATTTGTTCTTGTTTATTTTTATTTTTTAAATGTTTTGTAGAGACAGGATTTGCTATGTTGCCCAGACTGGTATCAAACTCATGGCCTCAATTGATCCTCTCACCTCAGCCTCCCAAAGTGTTGACATTACAGGCATGAGTCACCATGCCCAACTTGAATTTGTTCTTTAACAACAATGTGATGGTCCGTTTGGTGCAGACAGTTATGTGACTGATAAACATGAAGTGAGAAATGGAGCTGTCTTCTGAATGTGATTGTTTCTAACTTATATCTTAGTGACTGGATCCTACTTTCCAGTTGTGACTGAGAATAGGTGTATGTACATAATTTCCTGTTTGTTTGTTTATTTATTATGGTGAAATACAAGTGACCCTAATATATAATTTCCATTATTATCTCACTGTTGTCAAAAAGAATGACTATGATAACAAGCTGAAGCCAAAATCATTAGGTTTGGCAGATGTCCTCCAAGACTTAGTACATTTATATTTATTTTTCTAACAACAAGTTAAACAGTTATAACCATTTTTTTGCAAATATTTGCCCTGAAAGATATATTAAGAAGTAGATTGCTTTACATTGAAGTTTCTATTTTATATGCAAAAATTCCTGGCAGAGTGTCCGATGCTCAATAAATGGTCACCATTGGAAGGATGAGGATGATGCTGGCAATGATGCCAGAGACAGAGATGTCATTGCCCTTTGGATACATCATGTGTTGCCCTCCAAAGAGTGAAAAATTAAAAGGCATATATGAAGCAGCAAATTAATTCTATCTGAAAAAGCTGAATATGTGTCTTTTGCATGATACAGCATTGGCTTAAGTTCCAAAGCCACCTAACAGAAATGTCTATAGTGTTTGGTTGGATCTATTTTTGGATGGCTTATCAAATTATTCTTCACCATCAGACAGACTCAGATTCAGTGTTTGACAGCAGCTGAGTATGTGGCTCCTTAGATGTTTTCTAGAGGGATCTAATAAAAGAATAAGGTGGCTTTTATAGCAGAGAATGCAGACTACCAGGCCTAGATCTGAACAGGAGTGAGGTGAAGAAGCTGCAGGCAGGTGAAGCCACATGGTGGGGCGTTGGAGGAGGAGGGCCTGGAATCTCAAGGGAGGTCCCCTCCTCTGAGAGTAGAGTGGCACCATGAGAATAGCCAGCAGGAAGCATGAGTTACAGAGATGGAAGCTCTCTCTCCATAATGCCCTGCTAATAAGTCACGGAGATAACAGACCTGGAGCAGCTTTACCAGTGCACTTTTTCAGGAATCGGGTAATTAGCTTTCTTGGCAATCATTGGGTATACATTCCCCTTTCTGAGCACTCTTTGGGGATGTCTAAATGATAGGGCAAGCACCATTATTCTAGAGTTGTATTAAGTTTGAACAGAAATCACTTTGACACATGTGAAACATTGAGTGCCTCAAGGTTATTTGGAGACATGGACTTCCTACCTGACCTCCACGTCTGAGTCCTCATTCACTGCCTATAACTGTGGGTATTATAGAGTCATTACAATCATAACTCAATAAAAATTCTGCTAAACTATTCAGTGCCCGACCTTTTATATGCATTATCTGATTTAAACTTTATACTGATTCGTTGGTAAATATTCTATATTAGCTACATATTGAAAATAAAAAGAGGCACAGAGAGGTTAGGTAACCTGCCCAAAGTACACAGATGGTGAGTGGCATGGTGGGGATTCTGACTCAGTGGCTTGATTTTAGGGACCGCATAATTACCATAGGATTAGTGCCTCTCTGGGCACAAAAGTGACACTGTGAGTGTGTGCTACACCATGGTGGCAACCTCCCATTTCCCCGCTCTCCTGAAATGGCTCTGAACATGTTGGCAGACTCTTTCCAAAGCTCACCACTCCCACAGATTTTGCCCTGACTCTGCCAGTGCTGAGACTTGGTGAAAGACAGAAGATTCTTTCTGATTCATTCTTAGTGTAACTGCCATCTCTCAGTCACCTTCCAGAGAGTCATGGGCAAACTATCGCTGTTGCCTAACTGACCTCCTCTCTCAGCCTCCAGTTTCACACCGTAGAATTTTTGTGGAATCCACTGGAAAGATGCAGTCAACCCTTTTGTAATCCGTCCTCCCAAGGCTTTCCTTGCATATCTCTCTTTATTTTCCTCTAGTCACACAAGACGTGTCCTTGGCATGCTTTTTGCAGATGGTCCTTCAGTTCCCTCAAGTACTTTTTTGCATAATTCTTTATATCTAAGTTGTCTGCCTGCAGTGTTTAAATAATAATCTGGTTTCCTGAGCAATATCCACATTCCCCATGTAAATTTTGGACACTGTTACTTAATTAAGTAGAAAGAGTGCTAAGAAGCTGACATTTATTAAACACTATTTTGTGTCAGGAATTCTCCTAGACACTATATCCATGAAGGTTGTAAAGAGTAAATCAATGCTCGCAGTTTCTATTATTTCCATTTCACTGATGAGGAAAGAGATACTCAGAAAGGTGACACCACTGAACCCAGCTTGTACAACTAATAAATTATGACACAAAGAATAAAACTCAAGCCAGCTTCACACCAAACCCATGTTGCAGCCATTACAGTTGTGCTTCTTACACCTTAATCAGCACATGTGCCACCTGGGGGTCTTGTTAAGATGCAGATCCTGATTCAGAAGGTCTGGGGTGGGACCTGAGATTCAGCATCCATGATGAACTTCCAGATGAGAAAAGGCTGTTGGTCTGTAGGTCCCACCTTGAGTAGCAAGGCTCTGTAGCACTCAGCTAAGCATTTCTTCACTGATAGAGAAAAGGTCATCCTCAGGCTAATCCCTTCTAGATGCTGTGAATTCCATGTCAGTGAGTAAATATCAATGCATATCAGCTTGATCAGGACAGTAAATATGAATGCATATCAGCTTGATCAGGACAGAAGGTGCAGCATGGTGTTTCCCTAAGTTTGCTCCTTGGATCGTTTGCACAGCATTCCCTGGAGCCCCTGCTAAGTGCAAGCATCAGTTCAGCCCCACTGGACCAGACTACTGGAGACAGGACTTGAGAAGCTGATGAAGGATGAGCTTCCCAGGCCCTTCTAATGCACATTCAAGTTTGAAAAGAACTGGAGTAACCTTAGCATCAGGTGGATAATGGTGATCATGGAAGCTCCTTGGGAAAGACCTGCAGACAGAGGACCCAGAATGACATCTCCCTGAAGGCAAAAGAAAGCTTTTTCTAATGCATTGTAAAAAGTGGGATTAAAGGAACTCCCTCCCCTAGCCAAGAGAAGCCATGAGGGACTGTGCTGTGAGGAATGGTGTATTCCAGCCCAGATACTACACTTTTTCCACAGTCTTCGCAACCCACAGACCAGGAGATTCTCTCAGGTACCTACACCACCAGGGCCCTGGGTTTCGAAACTGGGCAGCTGTTTGGGCAGACACCAAGCTAGCTGCAGGAGATTTTTTCATACCGCAGTGGCCCCTGAAAAGCCAGTGAGACAGAAACATTCACTCCCCTGGAAAGGGGGACGAAGCTAGGGAGCCAAGTGGGCAAGCTCAGTGCATCCCACCCCCCATGGAGCCCAGCAAGCTAAGATCTATTGGCTTGAAATCCTCGCTGCCAGCACAGTAGTCTGAAGTCAACTTGGAGGCTCAAGCTTGGTGGGGGGAGGGGCATCCACCATTACTGAGGCTTGAATAGGCAGTTTTCCCCTCACAGTGTAAACAAAGCCGCTGGGAAGTTCGAACTGGGCAGACTGCACTGCGACTTGGCAAAGCCACTGTAGCCAGGCTGCCTCTCTAGCTTCCTCCTCTCTGGGCAGGACGTCTCTGAAAGAAAGGCAGCAGTCCCAGTAAGGATCTTATAGATAAAACTCCAATCTCCCTGAAGCAGAGCACATGGGGGAAGGGGCTGCTGTGGGCACAACTTCAGCAGATTTAAACGTTTCTGCCTGCCAGCTCTGAAGAGAGCAGCAGATCTCCCAGCAGAGCACTCGAGCTCTGCTAAAGGACAGATTGCCTCCTCAAGTGGGTCCCTGACTCCCATGCCTCCTGACTGGGAGATGCCTCCCAGGAGGGGTCGACAGACACCTCATACAGGAGAGCTCTGGTCGGCATCTGGCACATGTCCCTCTGGCACGAAGCGTCCAGAGAAAGGAACAGGCAGCAATCTTTGCTGTTCTGCAGCCTCCGCTGGTGATACTGACACCTCATACACATGGGTGCCCCTCTGGGATGAAGCTTCCAGAGGAAGGATCAGGCAGCAATATTTGCTGTTCTGCAGCCTCTGCTGGTGATACCCAGGCAAACATGGTCTGGAGTGGACCTCCAGCACACTCCAACAGACCTGCAGCAGAGGGGCCTGACTGTTAGAAGAAAAACTAACAAACAGAAAGGAATAGCATCAACATCAACAAAAAGCACATCCACACAGAAACTCCATCTGAAAATCACCAACATCAAAGAACAAAGGTAGATAAATCCACAAAGATGAAGAAAAAACAGCACAAAAAGGCTGAAAATGCCAAAAACCAGAACACCTCTTCTCCTGCAAAGGATCACAACTCCTCCCAGCAAGGGAACAAAACTGGACAGAAACTGAGTTTGATGAATTGACAGAAGTCGGCTTCAGAAGGTGAGTAATAACAAACTCTTCAAAGGTAAAGGAGCATGTTCTAACCCAATACAAGGAAGATAAGAACCTTGAACAAAGGTTAGCAGAATTGCTAACTAGAATAACCAGTTTAGAGAAAAACGTAAATGACTTGATGGAGTTGAAAAAACACAGCATGAGAACTTCGTGAAGCGTACACAAGTATCAATAGCTGAATTGATCAAATGGAAGAAAGGATATCAGAGATTGAAGATCAACTTAATGAAACAAAGCGTGAAGACAAGATTAGAGAAAACAAATGAAAAGGAATGAACAAACCTCCCAAAAAATATGGGACTATGTGAAAAGACCTAACCTATGTTTGATTGGTGTACCTGAAATTGACAGGGAGAATGGAAACCAAGTTGGAAAACATATTTCAGGATATTATCCAGGAGAACTTCCCCAATATAGCAAGACAGGCCAACATTCAAATTCAGGAAATACACAACATTCAAATTCAGAGAACACCACAAAGATGCTCCTCAAGAAGAGCAGCCCCAAGACACATAATTGTCAGATTAACCAAGGTTGAAATGAAGGAAAAAATGTTAAGGGCAACCAGAGAGAAAGGTCAGGTTACCCAACAGCAGATCTCTCTGTAGAAACCTTACAAGCCAGAAAAGAGTGAGGGCCAATATTCAACATACTTAAACAAAAGAATTTTCAACCCAGAATTCCATATCCAGCCAGACTAAGCTTCATAAGTGAAAGAGAAATAAAATCCTTTACAGACAAGCAAATGCTGAGAGATTTTGTCACCACCAGGCCTGCCTTACAAGAACTCTTGAAGAAATCACTAAATATGGAAAGGAAAAACCAGTACCAACCACTGCAAAAATATACCAAATTGTAAAGGCCATCGATGCTATGAAAAAATCTGCATCAACTAACTGGCAAAATAGCCAGCTAGCATCATAATGACAGGATCGAATTGACACATAATAATATTAACCATAAATGTAAACAAGCTGAATGCCCCAATTAAAAGACACAGACTGGCAAATTGGATAAAGAGCCAAGACCCATCAATGTGCTGTATTCAGGAGACCTATCTCACGTGCAAAGACACACGTAGGCTCAAAATATAGGGATAGAGGAATATTTACCAAGCAAATGGAATGTCAAAAAAAAAGCAGGGGTTGCAATCCTAGTCTCTGATAAAACAGACTTTAAACCAACAAAGATCAAAAACGACAAAGAAGGCCATTACATAATGGTAAAGGGATCAACGCAACAAGAGGAGCTAACTATCCTAAATATGTATGCACCCAATACAGGAGCACCCAGATTCATAAAGCAAATTCTTAGAGACCTACAAAGAAACTTAGACTCACACACAATAGTTGTAGGAGATGTTAACACCCCCACTGTCAATATTAGACAGATCAACAAGGCAGAAAATTAACAAGGTTACTCAAGATTGAACTCAGCTCTGGACCAAGCAGACCTAATAGACATCTACAGAACTCTCCACCCCAAATCAACAGAATATACATTATTCTCAGCACCCCATTGCACTTACTCTAAAATTGACCACATAATTGGAAGTAAAACACTCTTCAGCAAATGCAAAAGAATGGAAATCATAGCAAACATTCTCTCAGACCACAGTGCAATCAAATTAGAACTCAGGATTAAGAAATTCACTCAAAATCACATAACTACATGGAAACTGAACAACCTGCTCCTGAATGACTGCCAGGTAAATAACAAAATTAAGGCAGAAAGAAATAAGTTATTTGAAACCAATGAGAACAAAGACACAATGTACCAGAATCTGTTGGACACAGCTAAAACAGTGTTTACAGGGAAATTTATAGCACTAAATGCCCACAAAAGAAAGTGGGAAAGATCTAAAATCAACACACTAACATCACAATTAAAAGAACTAGAGAAGCAAGAGCAAACAAATTCAAAAGCTAGCAGAAGGCAAGAAATAACTAAGATCAGAGCAGAACTGAAAGAGATAGAGACACAAAAAACCCTTCAAAAAATCACTGAATCCAGGAACTGGATTTTGAAAAGATTAATAAAATAGATAGACTTCTAGTCAGACTAATAAAGAAGAAAAGAGAGAAGAATCAAACAGACACAATAAAAATGATAAAGGCAATATCACCACTTACCCCACAGAAATACAAACTACCATCAGAGAATACAATAAACACCTCTATACAAACAAACTAGAAAATCTAGAAGAAATGGACAAATTCCTGGACACATACACCCTCCCAAGACTAAAACGGGAAGAAGTCAAATCCCTGAATAGATCAATAACAAGTTCTGAAATTGACGCAGTTAATTAATAGCCTACAAACCAAAAAAAAGCCTGGGACCAGACGGATTCACAGCTGAATTCTACAAAGAGGAGTTTATACCATTCCCTCTGAAACTATTCCAAACAATATAAAAAGAGGGACTCCTCCCTAACTCATTTTATGAGACCAGCATCATCCTGATACCAAAACCTGGCAGAGACACAACAAAAAAAAGAAAATTTCAGGCCAATATCCCTGATGAACATCAATGTGAAAATCCTCAATAAAATACTGGCAAACCAAATCCAGCAGCACATCAAAAAGCTTATCCACCACAATCAAGTCGACTTCATCCCTGGGATGCAAGGCTGGTTCAACATGCACAAATCAATAAACATAATCCATCACATAAATAGAACCAATGACAAAAACCACATGATTATCTCAATAGATGTAGAAAAGGCCTTTGATAAAATTCAACAACCCTTCATGCCAAAAACTGTCAATAAACTAGGTACTGATGGAACATATCTCAAAATAATAAGAGCTATTTATGACAAGCCCACAGCCAATATCATACTTATAGGCAAAAACTGGAAGCATTCCCTTTGAAAACTGGCACAAGACAAGGATGCCCTCTCTCACCACTCCTATTCAACATAGTATTGTAAGTTCTGGCCAGGGCAATCAGGCAACAGAAACAAATAAAGCATATTCAAATAGGAAGAGAGGAAGTCAAATTGCCTCTGCTTGAAGATGACATGATTGTACATTTAGAAAACCCCATTGTCTCAGCCAAAAATCTTCTTCAGCTGATAAGCAACTTCAGCAAAGTCTCAGGATACAAAATCAATGTGCAAAAATCCCAAGCATTCCTATACACCAATAAAGCACAAATAGAGAGCCAAATCATGAGTGAACTCCCATTCACAATTGCTACAAAGAGAATAAAATACATAGGAATCCAACTTACAAGGGATGTGAAGGACCTCTTCAAGAAGAACTACAAACCACTGTTCAAGGAAATAAGAGAGGACAAAAACAAATGGAAAAATATTCCATGCTCATGGATAGGAAGAATCAATATCGTGAAAATGGCCATACTGCCCAAAGTAATTTATAGATTCAGTGCTATCTCCATCAAGCTACCATTGACTTTCTTCACAGAACTAAAAAAAAACTACTTTAAATTTCATATGGAACCAAAAAAGAGCCTGTATAGCCAAGACAATCTTAAGCAAAAAGAGCAAAACTGGAGGAATTATGCTACCTGACTTCAAACTATACTGCAAGGCTACAGTAACCAAAACAGCATGGTACTGGTACCAAAACAGATATCTGGACCAATGAACAGAGCAGAGGCCTCAGAAATAATGTGACACATCTACAACCATCTGATCCTTGACAAACCTGACAAAAACAAGCAATAAGGAAAGGATTCCCTGTTTAATAAATGGTGTTGGGACAACTGGCTAGCCATATGCAGAAAACTGAAACTGGACTCCTTCCTTACACCTTACACAAAAATTAACCCAAGATGAATTAAAGCCTTAAACATAAGATGTAAAACAATAAATACCCTAGAAGAAAACCTGGGCAACAACATTCAGGACATAGGCACGGGCAAAGACTTCATGACTAAAACACCAAAAGCAATGGCAGCAAAAGCGAAAATTGACAAATGGGATCTAATTAAACTAAAGAGCTTCTGCACAGCAAAATAAACTATCTTCAGGCTGAACAGGCAACTTACAGAATGGGAGAAAAATTTTGCAATCTGTCCATCTGACAAAGGGCTAATACCCAGAATCTACAAAGAACTTAAACAAATTTACAAGATAAAAACAAACAATCCCATCATAAAGTGGGCAAAGGATATGAATAGACACTTTTCAGAAGAAGGCATTTATGTGGACAACAAACATTTGAAGAAAAGCTCATTATCACTGGTCATTAGAGAAATGCAAATCAAAATCACAATGAGATATCATTTCATGCCAGTTAGCACAGCAGTCACTAAAAAGTCAGGAAACTACAGATGCTGGAGAGGATGTGGAGAAACAGGAACACTTTTACGCTCTTGGTGGCAATGTAAATTAGTTCAACCATTGTGGAAGACAGTGTGGCAATTCCTCAAGGATCTAGAATCAGAAATACCGTTTGACTCAGTGATCCCATTACTGGGTATATACCCAAAAAATTATAAATTATTCTACTATTAAGACACATGCACACATATGTTTATTGTAGCACTATTCACAACAGCAAAGACTTGGAACCAACCCAAATGCCCATCAGTGATAAACTGGATTAAAAATGTGGCACATATATACCATGGAATACTATGCAGCCACAACAAAGGATGAGTTAATGTCTTTTGCAGGGACATGGATGAAGCTGGAAACCATCATTCTCAGCAAACTAACACAGGAACAGAAAACCAAAAACTGCATGTTCTCACTCATAAGTGGGAGTAGAACAATGAGAATACATGGACACAGGGAGGGGAACATCACACACCAGAGCCTATCGGGGGTGGAGGGTTAGGGGAGGGATAGCATCAAGAGAAATACCTAATGTAGATGACAGGTTGATGGGTACAGCAAACCACCATGGCACGTGTATACCTATGTAACAAACCTGCACGTTCTGCACATGTATCCCAGAACTTAAAGTATAATAAAATATATACTCCTGCTTTCCTTGGATTAATGTTAGCACAATATATATATTTCCTTTCTTTTTTTTTAATTCTGCCTGTATCAATGCATTTTAAGTGAGTTTCTTGTAGGCGGTAAATAGTTGGGTCATGGTTTTAATTCACTCTGAAAACCTTTGTCTTTTAATTGGTGTTCTTAGAACATTTATATTTACTATAATTATTAATATGTTAAGGCATGAGTCTGGCATTTTATTTTTTGTTTTGCTTGTTCTGCTTTTTGTTTCTCTGTTTCCTTTTTCTAGCTTTCAGTGAGTTACTTGAAAATTTTTTAGAATTGCATTTTGGTTCATCTGTAATGATTTTTAGCATATCTCTTTGTATACCATTTTAGTGATTGCTTTAAGTATTGCATTATATATATGGAATTTATCACAGTCTACTGGTGTTGATCTTCTACCAGTTCAAATAAAATATAGAAACCTTATCTCCATTTACTTCCCTTTACCCTCTTCTGTTTATAATTATCTCAAATAGTCCCTTCACATATATTTAGAACCATACCAGGCAGTGTTATAATTTTTGCATCAACTGTCAAACATAATTTAGAAGACTTGGTCATGAAAAAAACTGGAATTAAAGCTGAAAGGGCTAGTTATAGAGTTTTAGAGTCAGAAGGGATCCAACAGATTAGGTACTGACAGGAGAAGTCACCTAAGAGACATCAGGAATGAGATTGTTCTCTGCTCATTATGAGGAAGGAGTCACCCACATCAGTAAAAACATGACGGATATTAAATATTGAATTGGTAAACACTTTAGATGCTTTCTTGGCAATGATTGTAATGTAGAGGAATAGAAATAAGCTCTTATTTGTGTGGCATGTTCTCCACGCTTGTTAATACCCATGACATAATGTGCTCTCATATGTGGCCTCAGAGGGCACATAAAGGCAAGTGTGATTCAGTCCCTGCTCACAAGTGAGCGCACCGAACGCAGAGAGCAGTTGTAATGCCAAGGCCAACCTCTGGTCTCCAACTTTGTGCCTCATCTTTTCAACAAGCCCTGAAGCTCCCAGATGTGATTGTGCATCAAAACACTTGAGAGGGCCCCATCCCAGACCTACTGAGTCAGGATCTTCAGGAGGGGACCTGGTCATCTGTATTTTTAAAAACAATGCTGCAGGTGATTCTTATGCAATCGATCTACGGAACCATGTTGGGAACCACTCAACTAGACTGTGTGACATGAGCCGCTTATTACTCAAAGGGTCATCTGGAAACAGAAGAAGGAAAGAGACTGGAACCCTGGCACTCCTTCTGAAGACAGGAATGGCAGCAGGCACATTTTAGGGTCTTCCCTGTAGTCCCTCTTTTCCTTGGAATGTTAAGATTAGACGTGAGGTTCCATAGCAGCTGGAAGTGGGAACATTTAAGAAATTTTTCTTTTGAGAAACTGATAGAAAGCATAGCTCAGAACCTAGCTGGTTTATTAGCAAGATCTTCATTAACATTAAAGGATACATTTAAATTTCAATAATTCTAAGATACGGAGAAAGTGGAGGAGGATGCTTCATTTGTCGATTTAGAATGAGCTCTTGGTTTAAGTCCTCACTAGCTGTGTGGCTTTGGCTAAGTTAGCTAACCTCTGAAATGTTCAGCCACCACTCCAGAACCTAAAAAATGTCTTAGGAAGATTCTGTGAGGAAAGATGGGTGAAAGCACGCAGCACATGCTAGGTGCTCCCTGTGTTTAGTTGAAGTTGAATCTGAGGTTTCTGAGAAGGGTGGAGATAGGAGACAGGAAACATGAGTTTCCCTGCAGCTGCTAACAAGAGCAAGGCTCCGGGATCTTGCTTTCCTCTCAGGGGGTCTGGCCTTCCACACTGACAGTTGAGCAGCAAACCAAGCAGCGGTATAGAGGAGCCTCCAGAAGTTTCCCGAGGGAGGCAGTGTCAGAAATTGTTTTACCATTTAGAAACTCTCCTTGGAACATCTCTTCTTGTGCTTCTCTTTGAAGAATGTAAAAGTTCTAATGAGCTGACTTTACGCTAAATTTTATTTAGCTGTTTTTCTCATCAAAGGAACCATAAGAACATGTTATGGGGAGGGTGGGTGGCGTGGAGCCCCATGGAGAAAGGATTTGACCAGGGAGAAAGGGGCATGGGAAGGGAAGTGGGAAGTGTTGAAGTCAACTTTGGCTGGACTCACAGCTTTCCCCATCCCATGGGTTTAGCCCATCATATGGGGAGACGAACTTGTGGTGCCCACGAAAGGTGAGAGTTTTGCTTCCAGAGGAACTTATTTGAGCTGGGATGAGTGGCCCATCTCAGTTAAGTGGGGAGCCTGTGTAATAAAAGCACCCTGAGGAAGGAGGTAAACTTTCCTCATCAGAGAAGGGGGACATCATTTTAGTAGGAGGAAAATGTGCTGTTTCTATGAAACTAGTCTGTATTGTTTCTCAAAGAAAACAGTCTCACTGTGGCAATAGCAACTCACCAGGAAATCAACTGTGATTCTCACTGATTCCCTGATTCCCACACTGCCTAGTGAGAAACACCCACTGTGGGGCAGATAAATTGCAATAGGGGTGAGTGATAGTTTCCACTGCAACCAATTTGCATGGATACTTTTGCTTTTTGAGAGATTTGCTGCCCTGTCATGAGGGTCTCTCCTCCCCTCCCCAGGACCTGGGTCAAGTGTAAAAGCACAGAGAACTTTTCTTGGTCAGTCAGATTCCCTAAGAAAGATGGACTGCTCAGGAGAAAGATGGGGACATAGAATATGAAAAAAAAATACAAAAAGCTTCTCAGCAGAGAGTAGACAGTAACTTTTGGGATTTGGCAATGGTGGAATGGCTGATATCAGTTCCATGGAGTCATGGAGGCTCATCAACCTCTTGAGCCTCTCTCTTTAAACAAGAAGAATGCTGTTTTTCCTTTTGCTGTGCTTTAATCGCTTGATGCCCACCATGATGTGTTAAGTTTACAGAGAGAACGCTTCCAGCTCACACCTATGACTTCCTCCCCTGAGTTGCACATATCCTACTGGAATGGCTGGGCTGGAACAGATGTAGGACCATTGGCCACAACGTAACTGTCCTGCTGCTCCCAGCCGCCTCCAACATCCTGTTCCTGTGATTGGTTCAACTTGCCACCTACACTTGGGCTTGGTGAATTCTTTTTCAGAAGCAGCAATCACTCCTTGCAACCTGACTTCTGTCACCACATCTTCCCTGACCCAATAAATCCACTGGGACACAAAGTGTGCACAGAATTCGAGTTCTATTTTTTACCATTTTCCTCTTCGACCTTCTATGCAAACCAATGAATCACCAGTGCAAACAGATACGAGAAAGCAGGCTATAGTCAAATCCGAACAATTTGCACTCCATACAGATTTTTGTTACATTAAAGGAAAAGAAAATCTGTATCAACTTGAAACTGAGAATGATGCCATCAAAATGCCACAAATATAATGTAAGACACAGTGGAAAAAAGATTGTTTTGTGACAGGGATTGGAGAATCCAGGATCCACCTTTCACAAAGGGAAGCACGTGTGGACAGGAAATGAGTAGGACTTTCCACAGGACTCCCCAAACACCCCCAGCCACAGAGAGCAGGAGCTGGAGGTGAAGGCGGTTTATTGCATGGTTGCTGAGAAACAAAAGTGTACCAAGACCAGCATGGGAAGCAGCTAACTGCAGCATTTACTCCTAGCTTACTCCTGGAGCAGAGGGCATACTTAGTAAAACACTGGAATGCCTACTGCAGTCATGACATGTCAAAGAGGGAACATTGTCCTAGCTGACTTTGGTTTGAAAAATGAATTATTCAGTATAGCAAAATCTCGCTGCACTGTACCTTTTAATCTAGCTCTCTTCCTACCCCCAATAGACGAAGCTATCTAAAAAGACAATGTCTACAAACAGAGTCTATCTAAAGTTTCCCTTCTTCCTTTGCCTGAACCTGAACTGTTTGACACTAATGAAATCACTACAATCTCTGCGTGAAGCCACTTCATTTTCCAGACCAGAACAAAGTGACATGGCACTTCACTTGGTAAGGTTGAGCAAACGAAGAGAAATCTTCCAGCAAGGTAGGACCTACTAGATCAAAGGAAACATACAGGTTAAGATTAAGTGACACCCTGTGGTGGCCATGAAAATGTACCACTCAGATCTCCTGTTGTGTGATGGTTCCAGCTGTTGCCCACAGGCTATTCCAGCCAGTGACTATGCACTAATGCAGCCCCATTCATGCAAGACAAGGGACTCTTAATAGGTGACTTTGGCTAACAGCCTCACTAGCAGCCTCACCAAAACCTTCTTAGACCTCTGCTGTAGTCTGGGATTCTCCTACTGGCTTCGCCTTCCTTCTCTCTCCTGAATAGGTATCAGATCTTGTGGTTGATAAGGCACTTTCCACCTTCTCCGGTTCCATCTTCTTTACTTGTCACAGGCATTTCCCTAAAAATCCTTTTGCACATCTATTCCTAGCTTGGAGTATGCTGAGCAGAGGATCTGAACTAACAAACACATGAAACAAAAATGTTAGAAAAAACATCAGGTTTTGAAGGAAACTGCATCAATTTACAGGCTCTAACCCAAGACCAGGCATGATTACATTCAGATGATATATGCATTGCTTAAAAATTTCCAAATTTTCAAATTTTCCAGACAGATATGTTGAACAATAGAAGCTACCAATCCAGTTAATCTAAAGGCTGCCTTGTTCTTGCAGAATTTGGGGGAAAAGGATAGATTTAAAAGACATAGAGAACAGACCTGAGAGAGCCAATGTATGCATTATAAGTAAACTTAAGAGAAATAAGATAGAAGATGCAAGAGAGAATTAATCATTAAAAATATAAAAAGATAGTTTTTCTGATTCCTTGAGATTAAAGAAGTGACTTTTCTGCTCAAGATTCTAGCAACACAAGAAACAATAGGAGTGAAAAGCCATGTTTTCAATTGTCAGAAGACTCCCAGAGTGAACTACCATGAACTCCAATCATGATCCCTGCTAGTTTAAGAGCAGAAACAACTCAAAGAGCTGGACTAATTTATGGTTCCTGGTCAGGCATTCTAAGAGACTTAACACCAGCTGTAATGTTGCTAGGAATCCTACCTCCGAAATCATCTATTAAGTGACATAGCAGGACCATCAGTTGTAGGCTATCAGATCACAATAAATCATAGGATCTCAATTTGATGTGTTATTAATCTAGGTCAATCTGAATTTTATTGTTGTGACTTTATAATTTCTTTTTAAAACTAGGTTACTGTGTTTTTTAAAACTTCATATTGAATCTCAAAAGATGTCTTCTTAACAAACCCTCCGACAAGACTTTGGTGATGAGACTAGAATATATGACTGGCTGCTTAGGGATAAGGCACAGTATTTGGTAGTGAAAATGTCACCACCATAATTCACTCAGCTCTGCCTAGCCACATGTAGAGCCCATATATAGCTATTGATATCTTCAGGGTTACCTTCAGGTCTAAATTAAAGTAGAATTCTACTATCACATTTCTCTTTGAGGACAATTGGGATATGATATATTCAGTATTGTTTTTTTCCAGAAGGAAGAGATCTAGTTGTTAATCATTAGTATCTTCAGTGCTCATATCTAAAACTCAAGTGAAAATACATGCCTCCGATGGACAGGAGAAACAGGAGTTAGCAAACAGATTGCAGTTTCAGACTATGATGGTTTAGCCATTACCAGTAGCTATTAATGCATATGTTATATTAAAATGCATATGTCTCATTTCACACACAATAGTACCCATGTTAATTATATTAAAGGCTTTTGATCCTGACTTACATAAACTAACCACTCTTTATCTTTTTATAGAGTACATTAAAGTCCCATACTATATGATTTAAGATATATGCATTTTTTTTCTGGTGAGTCAAATATTCCTACTAGCTACTCCTTTTCCATGTATAGAACAAGTGGGAGGTAAAAACGAGTAGTAAAGTTAGGGTGTAAGGAAAGTCTCAGTGAGAAGTATCCCTTTGATTGTCAGCCAGCTGTAGGATTTCAGAAAGGCAAAAATGGCCCATTGGAGTTAAAAAAAAAATCAAGCTCTGACCTGATGGTACGTTGTAGAAGAGGTACCATAATTGCTACAGGAGTAATTAGAAGGAATTTTGATTTTTGATGAGCTCCTCTAATGAATAATAAAGTGCCCAGCTATCATTTCTTCCCGTTGGTCAGTGCCTGGACTATGACAGTTATGAAAGAGATTGCCTACCACCTCTGTGTTTGAAGAGGGTTGAGATCATCAGCAAAACTAAGCCAATGCAGCTTATTCACTGCATCGAAGCTGTCAGTTAAATGCTTGGAGCTGCAAATAATAGCCACCTTGAGCTAGCCGAAATAAAGAAATTAAATGGCTTACCTAAGTGTAATCTAGAGGTGGGCAGGCTCCATGCCATTTGCCTGTTATTCTCTTTCCTCTGTCCTCATCCTGTGCCAGCTCCCTTCAGGCTAGCAACTAGACGGCTGCAGCAATATTTGCTCTATATGAGTCCATAGCATCATCTAGAGGGAGAGAAACTATTCCTAAGGTTCTCTTTAAATGGTACGAAGCTTTCCTCAGAAAACCCAAATAACCTTCCACTTGAGTCTCTTTGGTCTGTATTGGGATCCCATACATATTCATGAACCAATCCCATTGTCATTCATTGGCTTAGGGCTGGGTTTCCTAATTCCCGCTAGGGTAATGGTCAATTAGTGTAATAGAACCAAATGGTCAGTGGTATTTGACCATTGGTTCTCCAGGTGTGTGTGTGCCTTGGGATCTCCTGGAGAAACTGACCCCCAAAATTCTGATTCATTAGGTCTGGGATGAGAACAGAGAATTTGCATTTCTAAACATTTTCCAGGTAATGCTGATGCTTCTGGCCCAAGAACTACCCTTGGAAAAGCACTGGATCTGCCCAATCAGGGTTTAACACAGAAGCTGGAGTTACTTCCCTTAATGCCGGTGTTGCTACATATCAGATAAGGAATAGCGAGGTTGTGAAGGGTCAATCATCACATCCTCTGCACTGGTTGTGAGGGGTGCACATGGCACTCAACATGAGTTTTTGCTCACTTCACTGACATTACCTGGGCTAAGCAGGATATGTCACTCTTGAGTTCATGGTGCTCCTCTCTGTGTACAGCAAGATATATATATATATCATTTCCTACCTCCTCCCCTGGTCCTTTCTTTCCATATAAACATACAACATTTACCAGGCAGGGTGCTAAGGGTTTAACTTCTATAGGTGACTTATATACAGCCTCATATATGTATGTATGGGGGGTTGTTTGCCTAGAACATTATTCTTTTCATGCTTTAATGGGAATCACCTGGGGATCTTGCATCAATGCAGATTCTGGCTTAGGAAGACTGAGGTGGGGCCTGGGATTCTGAATTCCTAACAAGCTCCCAGGTGATGCTGATGCTGCTGGTCCACAGGCCACTCATTGATGATTCCAGTCCAGGAGGCCTCCTCACACTCTATCCTTCCTGGTCATGTTTATTTCTCTTTCTAGAACATACTCTTCCCACCTTCAACTCTATGCCTAGTATCTCTTTGTATATTTTCTTCTCCTAAAAAATAAAGACAGTAGCTTTTTTGGTGTACCTGGAAGCAGCCAACAATGGCATAAACCTCCATTAAACAGCCTTGAGATCCATTTTTAGTAGGTACTCTGGGGTAAGCTCTGAAGTTAAGGTGTAAGGAAGACCAAGACGCATTAACATGGGACTAGGGTCCAGGCATCTCAGACCGAGTCAGTGTCCTCCTGGCTGTGTGCTTGATGTCAGGTTGATTAGTGTGACTTTCTGTAAAAAGGTCAATATAATCTTAAGTGAATTGAGAGAGAATTTTTTCATTTAGCAGTATCATTCTTAATAAATGCTTCAATCACACTATAGTGAACATTGCAATTTATTACCAAAATACTGTGATATGAGTGATCTGTTTACTCCTAATGCATGGGTCCTGGGCTGGGAGGCGAACATGTTAGGTAGGAGGGAAACAGGGATTCATCACTGTCCTCAGCCTTCCTTTTTGTCTAGTCTTTGCTTAAAAGATTTTATTTAGAAGCCACAGGAGACAGTGGAAATGAATCTCCTCCAAGCCCTCAGTGACAGCAATGGATTATGCTCATGAGAAATGATCGCACCTAAGGTAGGCAGGAGGGACAGTGCAGGTAATCACAGTGCAATTACAGCATTGGGTGAACAGCACTGGGCCAGGCCAGATGATGGATGAGTTTTCTGAAGGATAACAGAGTAAGAGTACTTGGCAGCAATGACTAAGGTTTCCTCCTGAATATCAAACATCAAATTGGATTTTCTGAAGAATGAGGTGAAGCACTTCTGTGAGACTGCATAAACCATGCAGTGTCCTAAAGCAATAACTAAAAGGTGCAGGTCAAAGAAAGCGAAAAACAAACCTACAGAAGGCCTGGTAGTACTGCACCGTTTGGATTGCATCCAGTAGTTCTTGAAATCCCGTGAGCAAGAGGAAAGGGAAATGAAAGAAGTGGATGTTGGCTGATAACACGTGATAACACATGTTGAGGAGAATGGCATTAAATATCTTGGACAAGCACCTGCTATTCAAGGGTAAGGAAAGGGATCAGATTCCTGGGTCTATTGATTTCTCAGCAAAGTGGGAAAGGCTGCAAAATTGGCTGTATCAGTGGAACAAAAGAAGAGAGAAAGGTGACGGGAAAGGATAGGAAAGGAGCACAGGTGGATGTTGATAGCGAGATGGGAACTCCAAGGGCTGCACTGCTCCATATTTGGTGGGAGCAGAGATACAATTTATATGTTTAGTGACTGTCACCAATTCTGCACTGAGAGATCTTAATCTCCACAAAATGGCTCTTTCATAAATGGCCCTTTTGAATATGAAACACATGGCTTTGGCCTAGTCTGGGAGGACAAGGTTAAGGCAAGGCAAAGACAAATTGCTCTGCTTACTAGTGAAACAGAAGTCTTGAATGTTTAATGGAAAGTGACAGCCCAGAAATTGACAGGAGAGAAGAGAGGAGAGAGAAAGAGTTGGTAATGTGGTAGGAGGCCAGGTGCCATAAGGAGGGACATACTGGTAAAGTTTTCTCTGGTTTAGAGGATGGTGGAGAAAGTATTGAGAATAGAAACTCCTGACTAGTAACTAGAATTTGTTCCCGTAAATCCTCTGACATCCCTCAAATACTTTCAGTAGAAATCTATCAGACACACTTGTCTCCTATTCATGACGGCTTGGGGGAATAACATTTAAATGAAGTCAGTAAATCTCCGACCCCGGTTGAAATTGTATGCGCTAACAGATTACCAAGGGGAAACAGAAAATCTCCATTAAGGGGTGGGGTCTTCATAAACATTTCCAATATACTAGCTATACATAGCTTACTAGAGGCTTTAAAAGGTGTTTTTAGGTTTTGTAGTTATTGTCATAAATATGTAAAAAATATTGGTCAGACCCCTGGAGGTATAAATAGCCTTTACAATTTTGAGAGTTACATGTTTAAGAAGACAGGAAAGCTGTTTCAATGAAGTGACACATTGTGTTCATATCTTTAAATAATGACAAGGGAAGAAATAATTTTCAACCAGGCCCCAGTCTGGAAATACTCCTGCTGAAGCTTATAAAGCTGCCTCAGCATGAGCAGAAAGTGAAGCAGTAGCGTTGAAACACTGGGTGGCAGGCAGTGTCCTCACAGGGACAGAGGGCTTGAGGACCATGAAGTGATGTTTCCAATAACCAGGACAATCATTCTTGAAAGAACATTAGAAGCAGCTAGTGTCCTTAACTGCTCCAGTTCAGGAATGAATGGATAAGGAGTAACATGGCAACTGTGGAGATGAAAGCATGCTGTGACAGGGAAAAGGGGCCCTGATAAAAGAAAGAGACTGGGCTGGGCACGATGGCTCACGCCTGTAATCCCAGCACTTTGGGAGGCCAAGACGGGCTGATCACCTGAGGTCTGGAGTTCGAGACCAGCCTGACCAAAATGGAGAAACCCTGTTTCTACTAAAGGTACAAAATTAGCCAGGCATGGTGGTGCATACCTGTAACCCCAGCTACTTGGGAGGCTGAGGCAGGAGAATCGCTTGAACCCAGGAGGCAGAGGTTGCAGTGAGCCAAGATCACGCCAGTGCACTCCAGCCTGGGCAACAAGAGCAAAACTCCGTCTCAAAAAAAAAAAAAAAAAAAAAAAAAAAGACCAACTAGGGGACACGAAAAGTAGAAACAGGAGAGCTCTGAAGAGACAGAGGAATTCTAGAAGGACAGGGCAGATCAGACCAGAGCAGAGATTTTTACAATTCTTGGTGGAGACAGAAATTTATATCAGAAGCTACCATGTGTCATTTTTTACTTTGTGGTGTAATTTTGCTTGAATTGTCTTCATAGTGAGTTATGTATATAGTTCTCATTCCAATACCAAAATATAGGCTCTGTCATTTTCAACAAATTGTCTGTGCTGTTATCATAGACATTTGGGTTGCAGAAGCCCTCCAGCTGTTGATATACACTGACATCTGCTGGACACAGTTTCTTATTCCCGACTCCCCCAGTCACATACACAGATAGACACATTATGACAGAAGACCCTGGGGTTCAAAAGCATACAGGTAGGTGCCCTCTTTATTCAGGGACCCAAACTGAAAGCACAAGGTCATCCAAAGAGGTAGAGAGAGAGAGTTATTTCATGTTTTAAAATTGAGGAATAAAATGCTAGTAAAAATATTAAATATGCAAATATGCTTTGTGGAAATCATATTGCCAGCCCTTTTTGCTTCTAAAAGCTGTTGCTTGTCTTTCTTCAGTGAGGGGAGACTACATAGGGGAAATTGTATTTTAAGGAAATCTGAACCTCCATATCCTAAAATAAGGTAAACAAAGTATTGCTGAATATACTTTCTCAGGAAAGATTGAGGAAAAATATTCTAGAAAAAAAGTGAACAAAGGACATAGATAAGTTATAATAGACAAGATACAAATGGCTAAGAAACACATGAAAAACAATATTTAGGCTCACCGCTAAGCAAGAAATGTAAATGTATACAAAATACTGATTTATACACTGCAAGTTGGCAAAGTTTTGAGAGAATGAAAATGCCTATTACTGGCAGGGATATGGGGAAACCGGATTTTTCAAGCACTGTGATATGAGTAGCAATGAACAGCCTCCTGGAGGGAGGGTTGACCTCTGTATCAAGAACCATAAAATTCATATACCCTTTGGCCTCATAATGCTACTTCTAGAAATGCTTCTAAAGAAAACAACCAGATGAACCAGGAAATATATTGATTGCATCATTATATAGAATGGTTAATATTTTAAGTTCCAACAGTAAAAATTATTTGAAATTGTGATCTGTTGATAATGGAATATTAATTCAGCCACTTTAAAAAGATGTGAGTAAATAGATTTTACTGAAATGAATAGATGTTCACAGTATATTGTTATGCCAATGAGCAAGTTACAAAAGATTATAGTATTTTTTTCTAGTTTTACACACACAAACACACATGGAAACACACATGCACATATGTTTACATGTAGTAGAGGGAGACAAGGAAAGAATTTATGAAAATGTTTTCAATGGTTTAATGTATCTGGGAGGTGAGATTGTGGGTGATTTTTTTCCCTTATGATTTATCTGTACTGTAAATGTTTTTTATAATAAACATGATTTACTTTTAGAGTATTCATAATGAAAAAGAAAAACAGTATATTTTTTCACTTCCATCAAAGGAAGGTTAGATTCTTTTTGTAGCTAAATTGATGTTTTTATTATTTGCAATTTTCTTAATAAAAACAAAACTAATACTAGTGACTTTTTATAGCCATATGTGATCTGTATCCAAATGGGCCTATTGAAGGCTAAATCCCTTTCACATTTTTCTTCATAATGACCCTAAAGGAGAGCTGAGGACTAATGTTTTGAATGGAAAGAATAAGGCACAGATAATCAGAGAAATTCTCCCTTGGGTTCAAGAAAACTTAGAAGCAGCTCTGAGAAAAAACTGCAAGACCCCAGACTGTTGTTTTGAATGAAAGTTGAGCTCTCCATAGATCTCATCGGTAATTTTATCATTAGTGCAGCCTCAGCACCATGTTCCTTTGGGTAAAAATAAGACTTATTTCCTTCTCGTTTTAAAAGTCTCTTTCTTGAGCCAAGAGTGTGTATATATCTACATGGCACTAATGCTGATGTGTGTGTTGTGTCTCTGATACAGTTTGGCTCTATGTCTCCACCCAAATCTCATGTCGAACTGTAATCCTCATAATCCCCATGTGTCAAGGGAGGGATCTGGTGAGAGGTGATTGGATCATGGGAGTGGTTTTCCCCCATGCTGTTCTCATGACAAGAGTGAATTCTCAAGACAAGATCTGGTGGTTTTATAAGTGTTTGACAGCTCCTCCCTCACTAGGTCTCTCTCTCTGTCTCTCTCCCTTTCTCTCTCTCTCTGTCTCTCTCACCTGCTGCCATGTAAGACGTGACTGCTTCCCCTTCCACCACGATTGTAAGTTTCCTGAGGCCTCCTCAGCCATGTGGAACTGTGAGTTAATTAAATCTCTTTAGTTCATAAATGACCGAGTCTCAGGTGTTTCTTTAGAGCAGTGTGAAAAAGGACTAACACAGTCTAACTCCTACATTCAATAGATATTCTGGGTTGCCCTCTGAACCCAGTTTGTCCTCAAGAAGTGATCATTGTCCTTCCCCCCAGGATGAAATCTTCCCCAGTAGAAAGGGTTTAGCAGCACCAAGTGAGAAGAACATAGAATCAGACATGTCCAGGTGTGAATCTTGACATCTCCAAGTCTTACTTCCTCCACGATGAAGTAGAGCTAACCAATCATGATGTTCATTTTATGCGTCAGCTTGACTGGACCATGGGTTGCCCAGATATTGGGTTAATTATTACTTCTGGGTGTGTCTATGAAGGTTTTTCTGGCAGAAATTAGCATTTGAATCACTAGACTGAGTAAAGAAGATCGACTTAAGCAATGTGGACAGGCATTGTCTAATCCATTGAGTGACCAGATAGAACAAGAAGGTGGAGGAGGGGCAAATTTTCTCTCTTTTCTGAGCTGGGATATTATCTTCTCCTGTCCTAGAACATTGGAGCTCTTTGTTCTAGGGGTGTCAGACTAAGGGCATACACTAGCAGCTCCCCCAACTGTATCTTTCAGCCTTGAACCTCAGATTGGGAGTTATATCATCAGCTCCCTGGGCTCTCCAGCTTGCAGGAGGCATACGGTGGGACTTCTTGTCCTCTATAATCATGTGAGCCCATTCCAAAATTAATTCTCTTCTTATAAGTATCTTACTGGTTCTGCTTCTCTGGAGACCCCTGACTAATATTCTGAAGAAGAGGAGATAAATTCATAGAGTGTGTCAAACACATGGAAGGGCCGTCACCAGAGTTAGTGCTCTCTTTTCAGACTCCTACACCCTCTGTGGCTTGCCCATTGAACTCCCTGAAGGAGGGTCTGGCTCTTCTACTTTCTGATCATGCCCACAATTCTAAGCCCAGATGGGAACTCAGTTCAGGAAGATGTAACATGAAGTTATGAGGTTTAAGTTTCATGACTCCTCCTTGGAAGCCCATTAGGGGGCTGAGAGTTTTGCTGAGAGTTGTAGAATGTTCTATATGAAGATGGGAAGACGGATTACAAGGAGAAAGGATTTCTGGTAAATGTGCTCCTGGTAAATTGCCTAAAAAGAGCTCAGAGGAAAGAATCACGAATCTCTAAGGCCCTAGGAATGTATTGTGACTTATTTTCTCATTATAAATAAATATTCACTGGCATATCTAATTGGGTGTTTGGATTCTTGTAGTTTCAGCAGCATCCCAAAATTGTATAAACTCCAGGCCCCACAAAACCTGGATCATCCCTAAGACCTTAGTTCACCTACCTGGCTTAAGAATCTTGTCTCTTACTATTCCCACTCTGGTCTCTGCTCAGACATTGAATGACAGTGAGATTTCTACCTTCCAAGGTAGTTCACTCCAGTTAGAAATATTTTTACCCTGTTTACCGAAAAAAGCCAGTGATGACTCTGTGTTCCTAAGCTATCCGGATCACAGGTCACATTTCTGTTCCTTGGACCACACAGGATACATGCCATCTCCAAAGCTGTTTCCCAGGCCACATATACCAGCATTTAGTCCCTCTCATCTGCCCACTGCAGTTCCCTTTCTGACTGGTGCATAGGGCTGAGCCCAGCCCTTCAAGTGTGATCAGACTGACCACAGCATGACAGGTGCATTACCACCCTCCAGTAATGCCGGGCATGATTTCCACTTGAAAAAGAGTGCCCACCCTAAAAGATCTCAAGTTAAAAGCTGGTTTACCATAATAGTGGTAATGAACTTCAATGTGACACTTCTAGGGCCAAGACTGATGCAGCCAATTCACTGCCCCACAGTTGCTGACTGAGGAAGCTGAGTCTTAAATGAACCACAATACAGGGCACTGCAAGGAAACTAGCTCCACCCTGCATACACCTGATGTTGCCTGTTTCATGGAAAGTGAGAGCTGATATGGAGACATCATCAGGTTCCAGTGTGGGACATGGGTTGCAGCCTGCAGGCAGGGCCTGTGCCCTCGGAGAGAACAGAGGAGAAAAATGGTGCCATCACGTAACTGCCTTCTTTGCCTGCCTCACAGTCTCAGTCTGGCTTCCACGCTGCCTTCTTTAGTAATTTATTTCTCTCTTTCTTTCTTTCTTTCTTTCTTTCTTTCTTTCTTTCTTTTCTTCTTTCTTTCTTTCTTTCTTTTTCTTTCTGAGACAGAGTCTCGCTCTGTCACCCAGGCTGGAGTGCAGTGGCGCAATCTCAGCTCACTGCAACCTCCACGTCCCAGGTTCAAGCGATTCTCCTGCCTCAACCTCCCGAGTAGCTGGGAGTACAGGCATGTGCCACAATGCCTGGCTAATTTTTGTATTTTTGGTAGAGATGGGGTTTCACCATGTTGGCCAGGCTGGTTTTGAACTCCTGGCCTCAAGTGATCCACCCCCCTCGGCCTCCCAAAGTGCTGGCATTACAGGCATGAGCCACTGCACCCGGCCTTCTAGTAGTTGACTGCATAGTCATGGCAGTGCATTAGCTCATATGGTTGAAAGGGCTCAGGGGGATAAGTTGTTTCTTCTGTTCTAGCCTATGAACAACCCCCTCCATTTCCCAATCAAAGAAGGAATAAAGCCACACTGTCTCCTAAAAGCAGTTATGAAACTATAAAAGAATTTCCTAATATCTTGGCCGCAGGATTTCGGGATAAAGACCCTCTCCTGATGTTCAAGGTATGGTACTGAAAGCCAATTTTGTGGTGGGGACAGCAGCAGAAAAAACATGGCGCCAGAGATGGCTGGAACATCCTCAGGGTGCCAATGCTTCCAAGCACTCCTAATTGGCTCTGTGACTCGAATGTCCACACGCACACAAACACACACACACACACACACACACACACACACACACCCCAATACTGCAGTGGCAGCATATGGTTGGCTTTCTTTCATGGTGCAGTTTACTCTTATTGTAAACTGAGGCACAGCCATGGAGCTAGCGGGTGCCTAAATAAAAGGGTGTGCTAATTGAAACAAGTAAATGCAGGCAGCCCAAGCAGTTTCTATATATACGTTTTATATGCTGCAATTATCAAGTAAGGAAATCTTAAACAAGTGGAGCTATTTTGGGCATTTTCGCACCCTGCTTGCTCTCCCTGGCAACTGTAAATTGATTTTGTCTTATGTCGGCAGCCCGAGGTTAAAGAGTATCCCAAGTCAAGTGCTACCATAGACACAGCTCTCAGTTACTCACAGCTTGTAAATGTTAGTGCAGTGGGATTACTATTTGTGATCTAGCATGACCTGTGTAAATTCAGATTTAACTGGAAGAGGGATAATAGCTAACAACAGTAAAAGGCTTAATTTCACTTTTCGGAAACAGGCCAGAATCGATTGAATGGGCAGATTGGTTTTGACAGCTCATTGCTTGAGTGTCACAAAATAAACAACACTGGCTAATGTGTTCTGTCATGGAAGACCAAGCAGATGATATTTTATGCTTTTTAGAATTGACTGAAGAAGATATAAAACAGCAAACTAAAACAACTATTAAAATATCCCCCTTGTTCATCCACCCCAAACCTAACAAAGTCCTGCTGAACCAAACTTAACTCTTCACTTTGTTCCACTCATCCATCCACCCAAACAGTCATCCCCCCCACCCATCCACCCTACTAACAAGTATTTGCCTGCACTTTTCATGTGTCAGAAACAGATAAGATGAGTCACATAGATGAGAATTTGCTCTCTACAGCGTCTCTTCTCTCTTCTTCCTTGTTTTGGTCAATGTAAGGACTCAGGTTCATGTTGTCACTTGTGACTTCAGACTGCCAGGGAGATGGGCACCAGGCTCTGGTCAATCAGACTCAGCTTCTCAGAACTGTTTCTTAGGCAAGTGCCAGGATCAGAAAGTAGGATTGGATAATTGGGTGAGATGCCTGTGGACAACCCAGAAGTCACTAGGATATCACATCAGAAGCTGAGTTGGGCCAAGGAAGAGGGCCACACACTGTGGGGAGGAGGCAGAGTCTAGAGGGGACGAACTAATCACAGAAATCTGTTTTTTCTATTGCAAATAATTTTTTAAGCTACACTGTGCTTATCTTAGTGACTGTCTGTCAATTCAAGGATTTTTTAAAAAAATAATTTGGTAATGAGAGGAAATGGAGACTAGAAAAAATAAAAACAGACATTAATACAATGGCTTGAAATGAAGGCAAACTTGGTCAACCATGGAAAACTTTTATATGTAACTTAAAAAAAAATGCAAAGAAAAAAGTGCACGCCATACAAGTTCAGTAACAATTTTTAAGCTT
The DNA here is from genome assembly GCF_009828535.3 of Hylobates moloch. NCBI lineage: Eukaryota > Metazoa > Chordata > Mammalia > Primates > Hylobatidae > Hylobates > Hylobates moloch. Next base: position 134,733,683 of record NW_026652276.1, read on the forward strand.
CGTTTTCATTTGCTTTCTATTATAATGAAGCCAGAGATCATTACTATTTTCTGATTTGATATAGGCTCCTCAGACTCTTTAATAGCTTGGACAGGAGCCAGGTGCACTCTATAGTCTGCCTTCCGGGACTTGACACTAATTACCCATGCTGAAGCAAAAACTAAGACAGTCGCGGCATTCAGGGTAATTCTTTAAAGTGTGCATGTGGAAGTGTGGAGGGCATTCTGTATGGATTTCTCAAACTGCTGTAGCCATGGAATGAGGCAGGTCAGGACTTCAGTCCCAGCTCTGTATTTGACTAGTTTGAATCTCTGTCACCTCATCTGCCAAATAAGCATCATAATACCTCACTCACAGTGTTGGGTTGGTTTTGCTAATGCATGTCTATCATGTCTCCATAAAGGTACTTGGGGACACAATGTAGTCTCAAGGGGAGATTGAGAAAGTTCCATTGAAGCTGCATTTGAACCACAGGGATTTTACTTTGATTTCATGTTCATTTGGAAGAATCACGAACTTATTGGGGAGACTATAGCCCTTTCAGTTCACCCCTTATCTACCTTAGAAATCAGCAAACTTTTAATGTAAATGACCAGAAAGCAAATATCAGGCCATACGGTCCCTCTAGCAACTACTCTTACTATGTGTTGTGGTACAAAAGCAGCCGTGGACAATATTTAAACAACTGAGCTTGGCCATGTTCCGAAAAATATTTATTTACAACACCACATAGCAGAACAGATTAGATTCATGGACCATAGTTTGCAGACCCCAAATGAGACAGAACATATATCTATGAGATCCATAGCCAGTATATGTCTATGAGATAGGATATATATAGTTTTTCTTACAATGTCTGACACGTAAGATGTGCTCAATAAATACCTCTCTGGCTATTTTGTCTTGACAGCATCCATGACTCAAAATCATATTTATTCATTCAACAAATTTTGCTTTAGTGCCTTCTGCATGCTAGGATCTATTCTTGTCACCAAGACACAATAATGAACAAGACAAAGTACCTGCTTTTATAGAGGTTATATTGTGGAGGTGAGGAAGGAAGAAAGGGTGGGAGGAAGGGAAGGAAGGAAGCCATCAGCTCATGATAAGTGCTATGCAGACAAGAAATAGGATGCTATGGTAAGAAAAATGATAGCATAGCCATGTTTATGAGATAGACATCTCAGAGCAGGTGACACTGAGCTGAACTCTGAAAGAAGAGAAGGAGCCATCCAGGCTGAGATGAGGGGAAGCCTTCTAGACAGAGTAAACAATGAGAAGGAATGCCATTGGGTGGGGATGAACACTGCCTGACCCGGGAAAAGGAAGAAGGGCAGAGTGACTGAGCTCAGAGGGCAAGCAGTGGGAGGGCAGAAGGCAAGTCAGAGTCAGGCAGCCATTAGATCACTTAGACTGGTGCTGTCCAGTGGAAACATAATGTGAGCCACATGTGTAACTTAAAATTCTCTAGTGTGTATGTATATAGATAGAGTCCATCTATCTATCTATCTATGTATCTATGTATCTATCTATCTATCTATCTAATCTATCTATCATCTACCTACCATCTATATGCCTGTCTATCTTTCTAGCTAGATATAGACATGCATAACAATGGTAAAACTAATTTAAAATATAAATTTTTGGTGGCTGGGCATGGTGGCTTGTGCTTGTAATCCCAGCACTTTGGGAGGCTGAGGCAGGTGGATCACTTGAGGTCAGAATTTTGAGACCAGCCTGGCCAACATGGTGAAACCCCGTCTCTACTAAAACTACAAAAATTAGCCAGGCATGGTGGCACACGCCTCTAATCCCAGCTGCTTAGGAGGCTGAGGCACAAGAATCACAGGAAACCAAGAGGAGGAGTTTGCAGTGAGCCAAGATTGTGCCACTGCACACCAGCCTGGTTCGCAGAGGGAGAATCTGTCTCAAAAACAAACAAACATATTTTTACCTAACCCAACCAATTCAAAATATTATTATTTCAATATGCAATCATCATAAAAATTATTAATTAGATATTTTTTACTCTTTTATTCATGCAAAGTTGTCTAAATCTGGTGAGTGTGTCATACTCATAGCACATCCCAATGTGGACCAGCCCCATTTCAAAGGTCGCTAGGAGCTGACAAATCAGGCAGCATTTATTTAGATATTTATGAGGTAGGATAAGAGCTTGTATTTTCACTCCAAGTCCTCAGAGAGCTTGAGCAGGAGAGTGATATGTTCTAATTTACATTTCTGAAAGACCATTCTTTGTGGACTGCTTTATGGAGAATGAGTTAAAGGGGGGGACTCTAGGAGGAGAAAAGTGAGAGGAGCAACTGGAAAATGATTGGCCTAGGGCAGACAAGGGAAGATACTGGCTTGATTGGAGTGGTGGGTGGGTAAAGAGTTAGAGAGGGTGGAATAGAGATGTTGAGTCTGAGCTGGTGTGATATGCAGGGCAAAGGCCTACAGATTTTGGTCTTAAAGTCAAGGCCTGTGTGTTGACAACTGAGAAAGGACCCTGAGGTGGGCATTTTTGAGAACAATTTCAGGAGAGGAAACTGAGCCCAGCTGACTTGTCCAAGGTTACACAGCCTGGAAGAAATAGAACCAGGGACTCCAGATCAACCCTCCTTCTCATCACACCCACTAATAGCAATGAGTCTGTGTGGCCGTGGCTGGGAGCCAGCTGTGCAAAGCCACGCCACGAAACATACAGGGAATCACACATACCAATGGTTCAGTCTTCCTCATTGTGGGTGGAAGTCATCTAGGTCATGCCCTGTGGACATCAGGCATCTTTTCTTCATTTGTGTCTCCTCAAGTTTGAGTTTTAATCAACGCGTTTAAGTAAAGGAACCACTATTCTGAGCTGAAAATATCAGTGGCATCTGGGATCAGTCTTAGAATGAACAGTCTGGCCAGGGCAGTATGGAAAATGTTTTCCATAAAAATATTTAAATGCTTATTTAAATATTTCCAAGTTAATTTGACCAACTTTAAAATGCACCAGAAAGACAATCCAAAAATCAAATGCCCTAAAATAAAAAAGCAGCTAAGTTACATGAGCTATTTATTTCCTTTTATTTAGATTTCTTGTCTAGAGACAAATCAGAAAAGATTTTTATATAGACTTGCCCTGCCTTGTCTCCATCATAGAAGTGCCATATGAAAATAAGTTAACATCAACCAATGCAGCATTTAATGTGTATGAGGCACTAGTCTAAATGTTTTACATTTAATCCTGACAATAACTCCATAGGTAAGGATGCTATGATTATTTCCATTTTACTAGAGAGAAAGGAGAAGAAGGAAAAGGAGGTAGGGGAGGAGGACAAGGAGGAGGAGAAGGAAGAGAAAAGAGTAAGTAGCGTTTACTGAACACCTACTATGGGCCCTCCACTGAGAGAATATAACACTCACTCTCCCCACAATGTCATGGCATGCTATCTACATTTCACAGGTGAGCAAACTGACTTGGAGAGGTAAGTACTTATTAAGTTCACAGTTGTAAGTAGTGGAGGCGGGATTCAAACCCAGGTCTTTTCAGTACAAGAGATTCTTGTGATAAGGACTTTCATATCAACCCGGTGTTGTGGGACTGAGGGACACAATGATGTTTTGATGTATGAACAGTGCTGAGTTTCTCTTTTTATTGCCTTTTCATTAATCTAGTTCACTGTTCTGTCATTTGATTGCTTAATAGGCATTTCACAAGTGCTGAGTGCACACAGAGCACATGTACATCACCACCTTCCCTCTGTTTCTTAAATCCTCAGCTGGCTTGGTCATTCTCAATCTAGGAGAGCACTGTGTGCACTTGATCCCAGGCCTGAACGGGCTTGAACAGCTGACAGAAGAAGGAAACGTTCACTGACCACAGTCTATACATCAGGTTTGGTGCTCAGCACTGGCTATTCATCCAATAAAACAACCCGGTGGAATAAGCATTTGGTATTCATTTTACAAAAATGGAAACTGAGGCTCAGATAGTTACAGTGACAGAGCTATAAAGTATCAAATCTTGGTAAAATGATACATATGCTACTTCAAATTGGCCATCATGTAAAAATTAACAACAATAATAAAAATCAAAGTCAACCACGTGACCTCCAGACTTCTCAAGGTCACAGCTACTTATGACACCTACTCTTCCCCTCCCGAGCCCCTGAAAAAAAAATCAATGATCAATTACTCACTAGGACAGGGAGGGTTGGACAAACAACTCAAATCATATTTCAAATATTTTGGGGTCAACCAAATGCCCAGGGTACTCTGCCAAGCATGTAAACACTTACTCATTAGAAAAACCATGTGAAATGGATGGGAAATAGGCTCCATATGTGTCCTGCTCATTAAGATAAAATAAAAAATATATATCTTTTCAGGAGTTGTCAGCCATGTAAGAAGTCTTTTGAGGGTTCCCCAATGATCCCCACCCCAATATAAAACAGGAAAGAAACCCCAATATAAAACAGGAAAGAAAGTTAATTTTCTTCAAAACAGAAAATGAGATTTGTCACATGCCATCATTCAGACATTCAAATATGACTCTGGGCTTGGAAATTATATATATAGCTTTTGAATGGGACTCTGAAATGGAACGTTTCCTAAACTAAAATGAAGATGGAAGGAAAGGAAGACAGGGAGTGTGGGAAGAAGGGAGGGAGGAATAAATGGGCCAAACATCACTTATTTTTCTTACTGTGGGCCTTTCTAAAGCTCCAAGGAGCACACGGTAGCATTTGTCCTCCCTGGGCCAGGGCTTGGGCAAGGGTAGATAAACTAGGGGAGCCGGAACCCCAAGCATTTGCCTGGCTAATTCTGCTCCCTCAGCTCTATGCAGGCATCACTGTCAAGAGCACTCCTGTCACTTTCTCTTTTTTCTCTCCCTTCCTGCATTTTTTCTCTTTCCAGCCCTGGCACAAATACATTATTGAGCTATTTATCGGTGCCAGAAACCAATCGCTGCTATCATATACATCATCAAGTTTATTCATTCGTTTAATTATCAAATATTTTTAGCCTGCGATTTGTCCCAGGCACTGTGCTGGGTTCTGGGACACAGTGGTGAGCAAAGAGCTGGGGTGTAAACCAGGGCACCTTCCGGTTGTCTCTGCCTTCTCTTCTGAAAGCAGACAGTCAGGGGCGAATGGGCAGCTGCTGTTCTCCTTCTTTAGGAATCAAATGAGGTATCAACCCTCCTTTTATTTTTAAAGAGGGCATTTTCTTTCATATCCCCTCTGAGAAGCTCTTTATTCTGACATATATTCATGCATTCATTTATTCACTCAACCAACAATAATTAAAATAGACTAAGTGCCTAAGAGAAGTACAATGTGGTGTATAATACGTAAGCTCCAGGGCCAAGCAGGCTGGACTTCTCTCACCAGCCATGCAACCTCTCTAAGGTCCCATTTTCTCCACTGTAAAATGAGGCTTATCAAAGACCTACCTCACAGGTTCATTAGGAGGATTTCATATCATAATAGCACACCGAGTTATACACCTAACACACTCAATGCAATGGTAGCTGTTATTATCCCTGTTATTGTATTGTGCCATGCACTATATGCCAGGGAAAAGAAAGTCAGACAAAAATTACAAAGGGATCTGGAGAGGACAAACACCATTCCAAAACAGAGGAGACCACATTGTTTCTCCCTGGCAAGTCTGATGTGTCTCTCATCAATTCAGTCACCATGGGTAAGTGTAAGACACTACAAAAGCCTCCAGCTTGCTCTTTCTGTTTGAAGGTGGAATAGCTCCAGCGGCCTTGAAACACCTCATTTTTTGCCTGAGTGCACATTATACATAATTGATCACACCGCAGAGCCCATACCTGAGAAAGCTGTTAGTTCAATAATTCACCTTGTCTGCTTGCATAAAACAGATGTGACCCCCACAAGCTGACTTGAACATCCGTTAGTCCATGAGATGCAGTATCTTCCTGTGTATCTAACAGCTGGGAAAGAAGTAGCCCGAGTACGTCCCTGAACTGAGAAGTGGGTGAGTCCACCGCCTCTCCAGTGAACACCCAGGATAGGCAGGTTCCACGAACAGGGAATGGCCTCCTCCCAGGTGGAATACGTGCCTTTTCAACCCATGAGGATAAAACTAGCAAATGATTTTGCCCGGGAAAAAAAAAAAACAAAAAAAACAAAAAAAAACGTTCCCCAAGGGAACTGAAAGAGAATGTCAGTTTTCCAAGTGGAGCCAATTAACTCATTTAGATGGTAAATAGTAATGTAAGTATATGTGAATGAAATTATTAGACAATTTCAAACTCTAGCTTTGGGGCAGATAAAAAAGTAGGGGAGGGGCAGGAAAGTGATAGCAGGACACAGGAAGTAATCACAGATAAAGGACTGCTGAGTGTGAGGAAATCATCTGAAAGTGCTTGTCAGAATTCATTTGCCTCCCACCTGTAGTCCCTCGGCTTCCACAGCAGGTTCTTTTGCAGATAGTCATTTACTGTTTTATGCAATTATTTATGTATTGAACATTTGAAAGATAAATTCTCCACTTGACATCCCTGAATATATATATCTGTGTGCAGTAGCCAAAAATGACAGAAAGGACCAGTATAAAAGGTGTTCAGTTGATGATTGCGCTCAACTGAAAACAATAGCAGAGAGAGACTAAAAATTCCTCATCAGGGGCAGATCAGCTCTGACCCAAGCACTGTCTGGATCAGGAAGGTTTATAAGTGAGCTGGGAACTGACCCAGGCCTTTTCTTCTTGCCTTTTCTGGCTAGGGTTTCTCCAGAGCCTTGGAGAGAGAGGTTTTGTAAGTAAGACTAGAAGGGTGTCATGGTTAATGCTGGGTATGCACTTTGCACCATAACTCCTCTGGGTACATGTGCACATGCATCTTTACGGATAATTTATTGGTTTTGTCTGAGTAGATTTTGAAGGGGTTTGGGTTGTGAGTTTAGAATACACAAACATGATGCAATTGCAGCTTATTGTTTACTAAACTGTCCTATGTCTGTCCCATAATGTGAGTTCAGTCCTTCTCAGCTCATTCTTTTGTTATTTTTATAGATCCTTGTGGTATATAAATAGTATTTATTATTTGTCCGTAATTCCTCCTTCCCACTTTCCCACTGCTGTGACTGTCCTGTGAACAGAATGTACTTTCCATCCCACTGACATTGGACTTGGCCATGTAACTTGCTTTGGGCAATAGAACATAGATGGAGGAGACAGCATGTTCCAAGGTGAGGCTTTAAGTCACATGGCAAGTTTCCTACTGTCCTCATGTACTCTTATGAGCTTCTCATTCACTGTGAGAAGAGTAGAATTCAGGTGGCTTTCAGCCTGAGTCTCAGAATGAGAGCCCCATGGATCAGATATGAACCCAACCTACAGCCTGAAGCCAAGTCCAGCTGAGGCCAGCAAAGCACCACAGAGTCATAGCTGACTCAGAGACCTGTGAATGAGAAACAAGTATGTGTTGCTATTTGGGGATTCTTTGTTACACAGAATCATTGTATCAAAACCTGACTAATGCAAGTCTCAAGTTAAAGACCCCTCATGTAATACCTAGGAGAATTTCAACACAATTGATAATTGCGTCCCACTCTCCAGAAGGGAGTGGGCAAGTAAGTAACTTTCCTCATTCAGTGTTGCCTAAATATGGCCTGTATCTGGCTGACAGTGCCATATATGTTATAAGTAATTTGAAGTCCAGAAATCAGGATAGCATTCTTATATGCTATTGTCTTAGTCCCTTCATATTCCCATAGCAAAATACCTTAGACTAGGTAATTTATAAACAACAGAAACTTAACTGCTCACAATTCTGGAGGTTGTCCAAGATCAAGACACCAGCAGAATCAGCATCTGTTGGGAGCTCGCTCCTCATAGATGGTGTCTTGTATGTGTCCTCACATGGTGGAAGGGGCAAACAGGCTCGCTCAAGCCTTTTTTCTTCTTTTTTTAAGTTCTAAGGTCCATGTTCAGAATGTGCAGGTTTGTTACATAGGTAAACATGTGCCATGGTGGTTTGCTACACCTGTAGACCCATCACTGAAATATTAAGCCCAGCATACATTAGCTATTTTTCCTAATGCTGCTCCTCCCTCCTCCCCTCCCCCTGACAGGCCCCAGTATGTGTTGTTCCCCTCCCTGTGTCCATGTGTTCTCATTGTTCAGCTCCCACTTACAAATGAGAACATGTTTGGTTTTCTGTTCCTGTGCTAGTTTTCAAGCTTTTTTTTTTAAAAAAAAAAAAAAAAAAAAAAGCATTAATGCCATTCCCAATCACCTCCCAAAGCCCCATTTCTTAATATTATAGCATTGGTGACTAGGTTTCAACATATAAATTCTGGGAGCACTTAAACATTCAGATCATAGCAGCTGTAATCCAGGAAACCCTGGGTAACTATTTATAGGTGTTATTTACTTCTTTATTAATACTAATGCAACCATTTATAAAAGGCTCACTGCTAAGTCTTTTACATATGTAGTCATTTGTCTGTATCTATGGGAAATTGGTTCCAAGAACCCCTTCAGTTACCAAAATTCTCAAGTCCCTTGTATAAAACAATGTACTATTTGCATGTAACCTACATACATCTTCCCATATCCTTTAAATTATCTCTAGGCTACTTATAATACCTAATATACTGAAAATGCTATGTAAATAGTGCTGAATACTACATTGCTTAGAGAATAATGACAAGAAAAAGGTCTGTACGTGTTGAGTACACGTTCCATTTTCTTCCAAATATTTTCAGCCCACAGTTGGTTGAATTTACAAATGAGAGACCCAGGGATATGGAGGGCTGGAATTATCTATTTAATCCTCAAAATAACTAAATAGGATACTTATTACTATTTTACAGAAACCAGAGCACAGAGAGATTAAGAAAAGCATCTAAAACCACACAAGTATAAGTAGTGGAGCTGACACTTAACCCCAAACAGTCAATCTCCAAAGCATATTAAACTGCTCCCTTTTGAAGCCTATACCCCTCCATGGGGCTTACAAAAGGGTGTTTACACCTCTTTACCACGCTTCCACCCCTGCCTTTTGCTTCCCTTGGGATTCACTGATTTAGGATCTTGACACGAGTCTATGGAGACCACATGTAAACAGATCCCATGTGCTGCAAATCCCAGGAAGACTCAGAGGGCATCCAGCTCTCAGGCAGGAAGGTGGCCCTGTGATCTGGCAAGCTCTTGTCAGCCACCTGGGTGTGGGCTATGGCTGGCCTCTTCCTTATCGTTGTAAGTGTTCACAAAAACCGCAGTTGTTTTTTCCATGACGTTTCTTTTCTTTTCCAGGATAGGCTATGCTTTTTATTTTTCCCTTCAGATACTCAATATCCCTTTTCCCCACTTTGCTCTTGCTGCTCTTACATCTTTGTGTATTTTTCTTTGGTTTACAGTCTTTGCTTTTACTGCCCTCAAAATTCCTCAAGGGCTTCTGAAGGCTTTTTATTATTCTTCTGTCTTCTCAGGATGCAATGAAAGGCATATTTCATTCAGGGGGATCTAACATTGTAGGTGGAAAGAAAATGATTCCTTCTGAGATTGTTCAACCAAAAGAAAAAAGAAAAGTAAATTTGCTGAACTATAAAGGCAATACATGTTCATTGTAGAAAAACTAGAAAATACAGGAAGCAAAATAAATATAAAAACTATAAGTCTCCCTCCCCAAGGTTACTCTTTTAGTTGATAGGTTAATATTTTAATAGATTTCCTGCCAGTCTCTTAAATACATGTTACCATAATAATGATTTTATAGTTTATGACATTTAGTAGCTTGTTTTTCACTTAATATTATAATGTAAACTTTTTTTATCAAATTTATGAAAAGTATCAAAACAGTACTTGTCAAAGCATGCCATGGACCATTGGTCTCTAAAAATATCCCACAAAAAATACGGGGACCATGGTCAAACATGTTTGGGAGACAGTGCATGTGACATGGCCCCATGCTGGAGATTCACAATGCACCTTGGCTCATTTAACTATCTGAAAAACTGCAATAAAGAAATCCATTTCATTTTATTTACCCAGGGTTTCTCAAAAACATCTGAATTTGCATTCTATTTTTGGAGGAATAACTATTAACATCCCACAAAACTAGTGTTTCCTGGACCAGCGGGTCCAGACTAGCCTGATAAGAGTCTAGAGAATTTCTAATCAGATGGCCCTTAAGCTTCTCACTTAGTACACCGATAATATTCAGTTGTTATTACAGATCTAGGCACCAAAGCTCTAAAAATAAGAAACTTTTATTAGTCCCTGCAGAAAAAGAGAGTTGAAGTTAAAAGAAGAGATGAAAGGGCATATGGATTTCCAGATTCAATTCAGATTCCTAAAGAAGAAGAGATAAAAACTAACTCATCAACCCATTTTACAGTATAATTGACAGTCACATGCTGCCAGGAGTGCTAGGTCTCTTTAAGTAAAAATAAACAAAATAAAGTTGCTCACATAATTCTCATCACAGATCTCTTCAGCACATATTATTGCACCCATTTTACAGGTAGGAAAACAAAAGTTGAGAGAGTGTGAAAGTCTGATTCAAGGGCACGGCTGATGAATGGCAGAGCAAAGATTTGAAGCCAGCCGTCCTGTCTGAGACAACGTTGTCTCCATGGTATTACAGTGGGTTCTGGTCGCTCTCTTCTCTCAGCAGCCAGCAACAGCACAATACCTTTCACTGTGGAATTAAAATTAGTAGTCTAGAGCTAAAAGTTTTCATTTTAATACCATTAGCCATCTTCTCAAGTCATTTAATTATGTCCCAGTACAGGATTCCTTTTTCCATCCCTTATCATTTAGCAGAATCGTGCTCTCAATGCATCTCATGCTCCTGCATATTTGGGATCCTAAGCTAAAGCTCTCTTTCTATCTCATACATTAAAATTTCTTCCCTTAATGTATTGAATTTCAGCCCTTTTATTGGGCTGAAATTTATTTTACATTAGAAGCCATTGGAAATGCAAAACTGAGAATCCATTTTAACAAGGAATATTGAATAGAAGATCACAGACCTTCTTTCCATTAAAGGAGAGGAATTAGAAATGGGTTGACATACTCTGTGGGCTTCATTAGGAAAAGATGAAGAAAAGGAAACTAGAATTCATTGAACTATCTCAAGTCAAATGCTTTATCCATGTTGTCTTACTTAATCTTTAAAGCCATCTGTAAGACAGTTACCATTATACTGCTTGTACAGATGGGGAAATTGAGAATCATCAAAGGAACTACTTGTCTAAGTCCATAAACTTAGAAAAGGGTCAGCCTAAGAACTGCTCCATTATGAGAGTTTAAAGCCATGTGCTTACGTGCTGGGTGTGGTGGCCATCACATCCATCTATCAATTCCAAGAAAAATGGCCCCAGATACAGCTCCTGGATAAGGGAAGTTCGCTCTATGTTGTCTGCTAAAGGCAAGGTCAGGGTAAGAATACAACTTTTGCCTGGAATAGTACTGGTGTATTCCTGTTATTCTGTCATAACTATCAATAACACCCTCTTTCATTCATAAAATTGTCTTAACTTGGAATAATAAATCACTAGAAGCCCCCAGGTTTAATGAATGGGTCCACCCCTCAGCAGTAAAAATCAATGACAAAAATCTCAGAGAGAGGGCAGCTACCATTCCAGAGAAAAACATTAGAAATTACAGTCCAAGGGCCATGGTTATATTAAAGTGTCCTCCCTTGCCCAAGACTAAATACCAGCAACCCGGGTAAGATGAAAATGGTAAGTGCATGTGTTCTCAGGCACCAGAAAGCAAAGGAAAAGCTGAAAAAGCAACTTTTCACAGTATCCCAACTGGAGGGAGAAAGGCCCCATGGAATAGGGCAGGAGAGCAGTTGATGTGGAGTAGAGGGAGTCGTGCTAAGGCCTGGAGAACACGGGAAGCCAACCTGGGCCAGAGAAGGAACCCCTGGTTGAGCTGGAGAAAATAAGGGCAAGGCCCTAACCCTCATTCTTGGAGAAACTGGAGTGATGGGCAGAGAAGCAAGGTGTGAATTTTGTTACAAGGCCTGGTCTGGATCCCAGGACTCAGGCAAGTGTCTGGAGAGGCCCATCGTCAGAGGAGGACGGGCAGCCCTGAGGCCTGGGATTCGTATAGTACGCAAGTGCAGCATACGGCTAGCACAAGCAAAGCCAGCAAACTGGAAACAGAAGGGCTAAAGGGATTTTCTGCATGTCAGAAATGCGGGCAAATATTAAAGTCTCAAACCCACACCATCAAGCCAGAGGATCTATGCAGCAATGGGGTCAAGGGGGAGGGTTGGAAGGAAGTGATTCCTAGCTACTCATTAGCGAAATAATTGAGTCCTCCTGGATTTCTAGAAAGGCTAGCACTCAGGAATTTATTTTATTTATTTTTGCTTGCTTTTGTAGTGGTTTGTTGATGCTCTCATGAATAACCTATCGTTTAGCTATTTCACATATTAAATTCCTATTTCATTTCTCTTAGAATTTTTCCCCTTTAGTACTTATTAACGAATCCAAAATCCAGGCCAACCCATGTCAGTAATTGAGCTGCAATTCACCACTTCCCTCCTCTTTCATGTTAGAGATAAAGTGTCCACATAGCAGAACCCACAGGTATTATAGCTGTTCTTAAGACCAGGGGTTGGCCTGGTTAGGACAAGGTTTACTGCATGAGAGATGTTACTGGATAAATCTCAGATGGTCCTGGATTTAGTTGCTGTATCTCCCAGGACAGAGGCAGCTCATCCTGAACAATAAATTCCAGAATACAACTCCTAGGCCTTTCACCTTGCAGGCCAGTGAGAGACAAATGAATAGTAAGAAGAGGCACATTCACAAACTCTGAAAAGGGATGAATTCTCTCTTTAATAGAGGTATATCCAGCACCTCCTTCAACCTCAGTCAAGCATGCTTACATCTTGTTGATGTAGCTGCAACAAACTACAAGGTCCCTGGCAGAATCTACATCTCATCAGCGTCAATTTCATGGGTGGGCTACCACTAAGTAGCTATTAATTCTGAGCATTCACAGTAATGTTGGTTAGAGGAAGGGGAGATGCAGTGGGGAACCTAAGCTGGGAAAGGCAAAAAGATTTTAACCTAAAAACCAGCTCCAAAGGACTGGTAGCAGCAGTGTGATGCATGGTGTTGAGAAGGATTCTGAGGCTCACCAGGAAAGAGTTGCTCCATTAGTCAAGTCCACCATGAGTGCTGTAAGTAGGAATGATGCCATGCCTAAGTGTCATAGGGCACTGCTCTGACCAATGCATGGGCCCTCTGCTATTTGTAGATGTTTGGTATGCAATAGTGGTAGGACAAGCCCAGTGATGATTGATGATCTGCTCATGGGAGAGAAGGAGGAAGTTTGGAGGAAAGGCAGATCCTGGATGCTTTGAAAATAACAGTCAATTTCTTACAAAAAACAAACAAACAAACAAACAAAACAGCCATGGTAAAAGAACAACAGCTGAAGCAATGTCCCAAGGGATGACAATCCTGAGCTGATGGAGACAGCATGTGAAATCTCAGGGACAGACTGATCCCCAGAACAAGTGGGCTGTGGCTCAAAGCCAGGGCACTGAGGCTGGCCTCCAGTCCGGTTCTCACTGGGCTGCACAAGTCCTCAAAGAGTGTGCTGTAATGGAGAGATGAACCAAAGAAGCATTTCAGTGTGAAAAGCAGTGCTCTTTCATTCCAAAAGAGTCTTAGACTCCTGGAGAAAAGGAGGCTTTTATTACACTCTCAGCATGGGGCCAATTAGATCGGAAAAGAGAACCCACGGTGTCTTCCAGAACAGAAAGAAAAGAAGCATTTGCAACAACGTGCCGCATCCAGACCTGCCAAGACATTTGCAGATGGTCACCACAGCAACCGGTAGACTGAAGGCCACTCAGAGGAAGATCACAGTGCGTGGGCTACCCTAGGAAGTCTCTCTACTGAGCTGCAGATATGGATTTGAAGATGATTGTCCACAACCTACCTGTAGGAGCAAGCCACAAAATTAGCATCTGGACCACCACTGTTGATTTTGCTGTGCCCCGGGGCTGACAATCCTGAGACCCTCACGCCCCCCATCATCTCCGTCACCATAGCCCTGGTAGAACAGCTCCCTGTGTTTTGTGATGATCTACTTGTGCTAGGCCACGCTCATCCTCAACCCTTAGATTTCTTGAAGGGCCTCTCATGGTTTTCCATTTCTTCCTTTCCCAAAAGCCCCAGCCTGAGGGGCCTGGCCAAGGGAGCCAATGCGTCCCTCTTAAACCACTGGGAAGAAGGAAAATACTTCACAGAGCCGATTAGAAACAAAGCAAATGATTCTGTGGAAACGTTTAATTCATTCTTGGCAAGCCATGCCATGGGCTTGGAAAAACAGAGCTGCGCTTTGGTCTTCTCCCCCGGAAGCCTATTCATTCTGTCTATGGAAAAAAAAAATAAAAAGAAAGGTAAAGCTGACACTTTTCAGCAATCTGCAAGTAATGACAACAAGGCCTGGGAGTACCTAGTGTTAGCAGAACTGACGCAGCAGGGAGAGCTGGCTCCAGCCTGGTGGCCTGGATAAGTAATCGGACTCCATGCAAACAGTGCGCACCCTACCTGGGGCTGTGGGACGTGCTGGCCTAGGCCTGTTTGGTGGAACTCTGAGCATTACCCCTCTTGGATCCATCTCCAGGGTGCTTTTTTTCTGCAGATGAAGATGATCTTAGCTCCACATGGAAGGCTGATTATTGTCAGAGCTCCTTGCCTCTCTACCCACCACTAAGGGAAAGTGGAATTGATGGATTCACCATTCACAATGTGTCATTTCATCAAGGACGGAATTATGTGTTGCTTGAAATATTTGCCGATGCCACTATAGGTGGACCCGGCAGCTGGAATCCACAGTCAGCCCTTTGTTTCACAGTCTCAGAACCCCACCTCTCGTTTCCAACAGCAGACCCTACTAGGGGATTAGAGGTCCCTTTCCTGTCAAGAACTGACCTGCAGAATCAACCCAACTTTCCAGCTGGCCATGACCAATTGAAAGGTGGTAGCTCATGACATAAAACATATTTGCCCTCCCAGCCTCGGCCCCTCCATGAGCTTTGTGTTGTCACTGCTGCTACAACTGGATGGCTTCACCTGGCAAGGAATGAGTGACCAGCCCAAGGTCAGGCAGCCTGAGGATGGCAGAATCAGTGACATTGCCCCAGGTACTTGGCAAGTCCAAGCTAGCCTCGGCTGAGAACACCAGCCCTCACCAGCATGCTCTCCACTTTCTGTGCTCAGATGGCTCAGACTGTTGGCTTCTGCTCCTGGTCCTGCTGGACTCCTGCCCTCAGCCTGGCCCACTGCTTCTGGGAACACACACACACAGCAGTGTTTGCCCTGGTTCTGACAGTTCCCAACACAGTGAGCATAAAGGGTGGGGATAGGGAGCCCCCGTGCCGACACCCTGGGGCCCAAACTGCTAAAGAGCCACATGGATTAGGTAAAACATTGGCATACATCATTTTAAGGAAGAGATGCATCCTTCCTTCATTCATTTCTTTATTCTTTCACTGGACTCTGTGTTGAGTCCCTGCTGTGTATGTCAAAATATGTGAAGGCAATGAGGATACAGAAAGGGAAAGACCTGACCTGTGTTCTGGAGGCATCGGTCAGGCAGAAAAGACACAATGCCTGGCCCTAGACTGACTAAGTTCTCTCCTTCCTTTTGTGCCACAGCCCCCCTGAGACCGGACATCCCCAGTCTCCTTCTTCCTGCCTTACAGGGGCCACCGGTCAGTTGATCCCTGAAGGTTCTCTCCAGAGCTGGACATGCATGCAACGGGGTGGCCTTGGCCAGTCCCACCTGTGCTGCAGGGTTTGGTGGGTTTACTGTGAATCACTGCAGGGAAACAGCAGAGAAAGAAGCAACATAAAAACAGAGGTGGGAGGGATATTTCCAGCTGCCGTGGTCACTTTCTGGTGTTTACTAACTCCCCCTGTGGCACCTGGAAGTCCCCCTGGATGTCTTGCTGACAAGTAGCCTTGATTTCTAAACCTTATAATCTCTCCCCCTGCCCACCCTCTGAAGGCTACTCATCCTTTCCCAAGGTGTGGGCAGGAAAACCTCTGCTCTGAACCTACATTGCCAGCATCCCAGCCCAGGTCAGACCCTCCCCAAAGACCCTTATTTATAAATAAGGAACATGGAAGAGGATTAGGTCAAGGCAGAAGAAGTAGCAGACAACAATGAGGGGAGAGAAAGAGAGAGATTGAGAGAGAGAAAGAGATTGAGAGAGAGAGACAGAGAAGGAAAGGGTCGGGGAGACGCAGAGGAAGAGAGAGAGAGGTATAGGTAGGAGGGAACAGGAGCCAAAAAGAAAAGTGAGGGGCTCCCAAAGAAGACATTGTTTTTGGCAATCTTGCCTGGAAGCAATTCTGGCAACCTCATTGCTTCCCTTTCCTTTCCTGTAAAAGGTGTGGAAAGCACTGTCTTCTCTCTTTGATTTCCTGTGAGACTGAGTTAATGAGAGCAGAGAAGTGATAGGGGAGGGGGAAGGAGAAAGCGGTGAGGACAGAGCCTCTTCGTGATGAAGCCTGGAGATTAGAACACTTGCCATAAATTAGTTTCCATCAAAACAGCTTCATCTGTGAAAGATAATGTTGTTTCCTCATTAGTGGTTTTTGTCTGTGATAATTAAGCCTCCACATTTGATCTCAGATAACCCTTCCTAACTTGACATCATTCAATCTGCTCAGATTGGAGGAGGGATGGAAGAGACATTGACTCACAAACACTGGATTCTTTTCACGGATGCTCTAATGGCGGTATGAGAACTTACTGAGGGCGCAGATGTGCAGGGACACGTTACATGCACAGCCAGCAGGCCTCCAAATTCCCCTGCTCTCCAAGGAGTGTTAATCCCCAAATAAAAAGGCTTAAACCCCAACCATCGAGGGAAGTTCAGTAACCATGGCATCCCATAATATATATGTAATCAAGCCATAAATATTTCAGAGAATTTCCCAGAGGCCTTTTGCTCACTCAAGCCTGCCTGCAGTGAATTAGAGCCCTAGCAAACCCCCTCACACCTAGTCAGTGTCTCAACTCTGGTCTCCCTCTCTCTGAATTAGTCACAGAAATCTATGATGGAAAAAAAAAATCTATGATGGAAAATCTATGATGGAAAGAAGAAACCAGGCACACCACCATGGACACCTCCTCAAGAAAAGCCTGGGGAATGTCCTTCAGGAAGTGTCCAGAAAAAAGCGTCATTATCACAGGAGATGACGGCTTCATGCGTGTAATTGCCCCTGAAGGTTTTCCAGTGGGACAATATGTGGAGGTGGAAGACAGTGATATTGAGGGTCCTCACTCTATGTAGGCCTAGGCCAATGTGTGTGTTTCTGTCTTCATTTTTAACAAAAAATTTCTGAAAGTTAAAAATAACAAACAAATAATTTTAAAAATAGAAAAATGCTTATAGAATAATGATAGAAATAAAGAAAATATTTTTGTACAGCTGTACAATGTGTTTATGTTTTAAGCTAAGCATTATTACAAAAGAGTCAAGCAGTTTTAAAAAATGTAAAAGTTAATGGAACAAAAAATTTATGGTAAACTAAAGTTAACTTAATATTGAAAAAAAGAGAAATTTTTAAAAGAAATTTAATGTAGCCTAAATGTACAGTGTTATACTCTGCAGTAGTGTACAGTAATGTCCTAGGCCTTCACAGTAACTCACCACTCACTAACTCACCCAGAGCAACTTCAGTCCTTTAAGTGCCATTCATTGCAAGTGCCCTACACAGGTGTACCCTTTTAAGAAATATTTTATACCACATTTTTACTGGAACTTTTCTATGCTTAGATATGTAAAGATATACAAATACCATTGTGCTACAGTTGTCTACAGTATTCAGTACAGTAACTGTGAGCAATAGGCTATTCCACATAGTCTAAGTATGTAGTAGGCTCTGCCATCTAGGGTTGAGTACTTACATTTTATGATGTTCGTGAAATGACAAAATCACCCAATGGTGCACTTCTTAGAATGGATCTCCGTCGTTCTCAGAACATTCTTACAACATTTCCCCATCATTAATTGACACATGACTGTATTTTCTTTTGGTGCTTTAATTTGAATATTTTCTAATGACCTTATCTAGTTCACTAATCCTATTTCCTGTCACGCCTGTCTGCTTCTGTCTATTTGTAATTTCAGATACTGAATTCCTTAAGTTCCAGAATATTTTAATTTTTAATATTTTTTTTCCAATTTTTTTATAATTTTCAGTTCTTTGCTAAAATGATCAAACTTTTCTTCTATCTTTTAAACATAGAGCTCCAAAAAATGTTTATTCTTCCCTTTTCTAGGAAGAGAAAGGAAGAGGCTGATCCCTGTAATCCAATCAGGCACTGAGATGAATATCAGCTATTTTTGCAAGTTTTGTAAAGCTCAGTCTACTTTTGATTCGCCATTGTTTCTACCATATAGCTCTTCAAGGCTATAAGGCTATTAACTGAGGGCCTGGTGTGTTCCACTAGTAGGCCTTAAACTCTACTCTGTTTTCTCAGCACAAGACTGCAGAAAATTCTGTTCAAATGTTTTCTTCTTAGATTTTTAGTCTGCTGCCTCACAGAGCTTCAGAATTTAGCAGACTTCTTGAGAGGGAAGCTGGATGATGCTTGAGGTTCCCAGCTCTCCAATTTTTCGTTCCAAACCTTTAAGACCACACGAAGCCCTGTTCATTTTTCTGTCACCTAAAGATGTTTCTTTACTTGAGCAAGGGTAGATTCTCAGCCTCTTGTTCTTGCCCATAATCAGTCAAATGGCCACAGGAAAAAAGCAACAGCGTATTTTCAGCTCACCTCCCTGCGGTTCTGCCCTCTCCAAAGCTTCAGACCTTCAGGTCCTCATGGCTTCAGCACATCTCCATTGCCTTTAAGCCAATTATTCTTACATTTCATCTTGATTTATTACTCGTTTTAGAAGAAGCATTGGTCTGTTCCCAACATTCTATCCTTCATGGGGCAAAATTCCAGTCATTTATTTTTTAATATTACTTAATTTTTCTTTTTGGTGTATCCACGTCACCTGAGATTTTTCAAATTATTTAACATACCAGGGATGTTTATCTAGTTATTATCTAAATAATAATATGGGAATGAAGCCTACATGCCTGAAGAAATCTAAGCTTGTTTTTGAAGAGTGTAGACATTTTTTACCCCCAAATAACTTTAGAAAATTTTGAAATTATAGTTTTTCTTAAAAGTTTTTAAAAGTTAACATCAAAGTCTTAGGCAATGACCTGGCTCACCATAGCAAAGCCTACTTCTTCTTTATACATCCACAGCTCTCTGCCCAGCCCCAGCCATCTCTGTAAGTTGAAATATTTGATAATACAAGAATAGTCCAGCACTGCAAAGGAAAAGAGGAGGACTGGCTTTGAAGAGTGCATCTTCCCTTTCTGAAGAAAACCTCAAATATCATAGCATGTTTCCAAATACCCATTTTACAGATGAGAAAAGTAAGATTCAGAGAGGTCAAGTAATTTGTCCAAGATTATGTAGCTAGTAAATTGTGTCACTAATATACTAGTCTGTCTGTTACTCTTTATCCCAGAAAATACATGCAAATCCAGATAAAGGAACATATTAGGTGAGTGCAAAAGTAATTGTGGTTTTTGCATTGTTAGAATCTGCCGTTTGATATTGGAGTACATTCTTAAATACATGTTGTTAATGTATAGTTCTTCTATACATCATTTTAATGAGCATTTCTCACTTTTTTTTGACTAATGACATTACTTGCTGTTTATTTTATGTTTACTTTAGACTATGGAAATGATGTTAGACAAAAAGCAAATTCAGGCAATTTTCTTATCCGAGTTCAAAATGGGTCGCAAAGCAGTGGAGACAACTCGCAACATCAGCAACACATTTGGCCCAGAAACTGCTAATGAATGTACAATGCAGTAGTGGTTCAAGAAGTTTTGCAAAGGAGAAAAGAGCCTTGAAGATGAGGAGCATAGTGGTCGGCCATCAGAAGTTGACAATGACCAACTGAGAGCAATCATCGAAGTTGATCCTCTTACAACTACAAGAGAAGTAGCAGAAGAACTCAATGTCAACTCTTCTATAGTCTTTCAGCATTTGAAGCAAATTGGAAAGGTGAAAAAGCTCAATAAGTCGGGGCCTCAGGAGCTGAGAAAAAATTTAAAAAATTGTCATTTTAAAGTGTCATCTTCTCTTATTCTACACAACGACAAGAAACCATTTCTTGATCGGATTTTGACATGCAATGAAAAATGGATTTTATATGACAACCGGCAATGATCAGCTTAGTGGTTGGACTGAGAAGCTCCAAAGCACTTTCCAAAGCCAAACTTGCACCAAAAGTGATTATGGTCACTGTTTGGTGGTCTGCTGCAGGTCTGATCCACTACAGCTTTCTGATTCCCAGTAAAACCATTCCATCTGAGAAGTATGCTCAGCACATCAATGAGATGCACCAAAAACTGCAACACCTGCAGCTGGCATTGATCAACAGAAAGGGCCCTATTCTGCACAACACGCGACCACACATGGCACAACCAATGCTTCAAAAGTGAAACAAATTGGGCTATGAAGTTTTGCCTCACCCGCCATATTCATCTGACCTCTCACCAACTGACTACCACGTCTTCCAGCATCTCGACAACTCTTGCAGGGAAAACACTTCTACAACCAGAAGGATGCAGAAAATTCTTTCCAAGAGTTTGTCGAATCCCAAAGCATGGATTTTTATGCCACAGGAATAAACAAACTTATTTCTTGTTGGCAAAAATGTGTTGATTGTAATAATTCCTATTTTGATTAATAAGGATGTGTTTGAGCCTAGTTACAATGATTTAAGATTCCTGGCCCCAAATCGCAGTTACTTTTGCACCAACCTAATAGAATTATCTCTGGACTGGCTTCTTACTGTGACGTTATGAGAGACAGGTGAGATTGACAGGCGTATTCAGTTCTTTTCTGGAGTTATCTGGTTTCTGATTTCTCCTAAAACTTAAAATATCCTATAGAAGTCCTGTAGCATTCCAAATGTGGATTTTACAAATATCTTTTTTTCTCTTAAATATAACCTAGTTTATAAATCATTTGAGGGCCCCTTGAGACGATAAACACTCAAGCAGCAGACACAGAGATGCCTTTTGAAGCTGCAACATCTTGTAGGCACAGAGAAGTCATGAGTCACATCAAAGGGAAATGTATGTTTATTGGGAAAGCCTTTTGTTGAAGTGGCATAACAGAGTTCTGCAGTAACTGAGAGAAATTCCTACGAGACACCCAGAGAAAGAAGATGAAGTCTGCTCTAGTGGTGGCAGGAGGACATCTCTTACAGGAGAAACCTCCAACAATTACCTTCTTGCCTAGGGGATGGAGGGTTATGATGTTTCCAGCAGCTTTCCTTGGAGGAGGAAACTCACTTGTCATTGGTGGACACTGGGCAGGATCTTTTGCTGTCATTTTAACATTTATATATTTAGACTATCTGGCTTAAGTAGATGGTTTATGGTTTATAATTATAAAACATTAATATTTGCCAATTGTTGAGGAATACCATGTGCTGGCCACTATGCTAAGTGTTTCGCATACAATTTAAATCAATAATTCCAGTGAGATTCGATAACATTATTCCCATTACATTAGAAAAACAGGCTCAAAGTTAAGCTACTTGCCCAAACACACATAGCTGTTAAAGTCTAATTGAGGTCTGTAACTCCATACTACATGCTCTTTTACATTCTTACACTCTGTCTTTCTACTTAGTCTTTTCACAATTCTCTTTATGTAATGATGACAGTGTGAGGCTTACAAAATGTGGCTTGCTGTATTGGTCTGTTTTCACACTGCTATAAAGAACTACTTAAGACTGGGTAATTTATATAGGAAAGAGGCTTAATTGACTCACATTTCCATATGGCTGGGGAGGCCTCAGGAAACTTACAATCACGGTGGAGGGCCAAGGGAAAGCAAGGACCTTCCTCACATGGTGGCAGGCCAGAGAGACAGAGAGAAAGGGGAACCACCATATACCTTGAAACCATCAGATCTCATGAAAACTCATTCACTCTCATGAGAACAGCATGGGGGAAACCGCCCTCATGATTTAGTCACCTCGCCTCAGGGCCCTCCCTCAAAACCTGGAGATTACAATTTGAGATGAAATTTGGATGGGTACACAGAGCCAAACCATATAACTTGCCCATCTTTGAAATTTTCCAAGCACTATATAGTGTTTGCCATGTTACTTAATGAAACCTATACAACTTCTGTCTTTAGTACCTTAGGAAAATCATATATTCTTTCTTCTTTTATTAAAAAATTTGAAAAGTTAATTTTATTTGGTCAAATTTTCAAGTGACTTAACCACTGTGATGTCACAATTGGAAGCTTCCTTGCCTGGGATATTCAAGACCACTCTATTTGAGCAGCCTTGAGGTATAAGATTGCAGAGAGCCCCTGGGGGCTCAATTCCTGAATAGATGAACTCTCTCATTCATTAAACATATCTGCTAGACTCCACTTGGTGTCTTGGTGTTATAGAAATGAGCAAAACATAACACCAGGCCTCATGGAGCTTCTGATATAATACAAGGTTATTAATTAGATTGGAGAATGACACAGGCTATATTGGAGATATTAGTTGATGCTGTTGGGGAGTGGAAGAGAATAGCATCCAACTCAGAGAATGAGGGAGGGCTTTCCAGATAAAAGAAGCTTGAAGCTTATCTTTCATCCCATCCTCAGGACTCAGAACATTTGGTGCCAAACCTTCTCCACTAATTTACAGGTAAAAGAATGACTCAGTTCATTTGGGCTGCTATAGCAAAATGCCATAAACTTGGTGGCATAGAGAAACAGAAATGTATTTCCCACAAGTCTAGAGGCTTGGAATTCTGAGATTAAGGCATAGGCAGATTTGGTGTCTGGTAAGTATTCAGGTCCTGGTTCACAGAATGGCAACTTCTCGCCATGTGTCCTCATGTGGTAGAAGGGACAAGCCAGCTTTTTCTCTGGAGCCCCTTTTATAAGGGCACTAATTCTATTCATGAGGGCTCCACCCTCATGAACTAATCACCTCCCAAAAGCCCTACCTCCTAATATCATCACATTGATGCTTAGATTTCAACATATGAATTAGGGTGGAGGGTGGGAAGGGGTGTGGGACACAAATATTCAGACCACTGCATTTTGCCCCTGGTCCCCGAAAATCCATTTCCTTCTCACATGTGAAATACATGCATTCTATCCGAGTCACTAACATCTTAGCTTGTTCCAGCATCAACTCAAAAGTCTAAAATCCAGAGTCTTAGCTAAATTTCATCTATATTAGATACGGGTGAGACTCAGGGTATGATTCATCCTGAGGCAAATTTCTCTCCCCAGCTGCAAACCTGTGAAATCAAATGTTATGTGCTTCTAAAATATAGTGAGGCTCTAAGCATAGGATAGACATTCACATTTCAAAAGAAATACACAGAAAAGAAAGACAGTAACAGGTTCTGAGCAAGTCTAAAACCTTAAAGCTCAAGAATAGCCTTCATTGACTGGATGTTTTACTGCCTTCTAGGTCCACTGAGGTGGAGGTCCCACCTTCCAACTCTCTGTGGCAGCGGTCCTGACCCATGGCTTTGAGTGGCCACACCCCCATGGTGGCTCTCTGCAGCAGCCCCACCTCCTCGGGGTTCTGTGCCTGTGGTCCTCCCATCCCCAGTGGGAATCATGCACAAGTGGCTGTAAGGGTCTGAGGTCACAGTGGGTGGCTCTACCCCCGTGGCTGCACCAGGAATTGCCCTGGTGGAGTCTCTCTGCAATGATCTTGCCCTCACAGCAAATCTCTGCTTGGGCTCCACAGCTCAGCAGGGCATCCTTTGAAATCTGGGTGAAGGCAATCTTTGCTGGGTGCAGTGCACACCATACCAGAGTCTGGTGGAGCTGCACCAGGGGCAACCAAGAAGCTTGGCAATGACGTATGGAGAACAGAGCCTTGAGGCAGTGCCTGGTAGCAAGCACTAAGATCCTGCAAGTGCCCATGCCACCTCCTTTGAAATTGATTTTTCTCCCAGGCCCTGGAACTCCGGGCCTATGATGGGAGGAGCAGCAACATGATGTCTGAAATGCCTTCTGGGTTAATCTTTTATTATCTTGTACAATAAGTCCTGGCTCTGCTCAGATGGCTCATCCATACTAATCTTATCAAGTGGTCACTTTTTCACACCCTCGGTTTTCTCTCCCAGACATGCTTTCTCATTCCTTTCAATATGAATAAGAATTTCCCAAATATTTATATTCTGCTTCCCTTTTGATTAATAATTCTATCATTAAATCAATTCTCTCTTCTTGCATACTATAAGGAGTCAAAAGAAACTAAGCTTCAACACTCTGCTTAGAAATAGCTCCAGCTAGATATCCAATTGCTCACACATTCTACTTTACACAGAATTCTAGGACAAACACCACTCAGCCAAACCTGCTGCCACTTTATAACAAGGATTCCCTTTCCTCAAGTTTTCAATGACATGTTCCTCCGTTCCACTTGAGACATCAGCAGAATGGCCTTCACTGTCCATATTTCTATGAACATTCTGTTCACAACCACTTAGGCATTTGCTAGGAACATTTAGGCTCTCACTACAGTACTCTTCTTCTGAGTCCTCAATTGAATCACCCTTTAAGGTTCCTTCACACCAACATAGGCTTCTCTAGTATTCACTTAGAAACCCTTCCTGCCTCTGCCTATTATCAGTTCCAAGCTGCTTCCACATTTTAGCAGCACTGTAACAAATACCTAAAATTTCTCCTTAGGTATTTTGTAGAAGTGGTATTTCTTCCTCTTCTTGGTACCAATTGTCTTAGTCTGTTCAGGCTGCTATAACAAAATACTATAAAGTAGATATTATAAATAACGGAAATTTATTTCTCACAGTTTTGAAGGCTAGGAATTCCAAGATTGAGGCAGCAGCACATTCTGTTTCTGGTGAGAGCTCACTTCCTGGTTCACAGAAGGCATCTTCTCACCATATTCTCACATGGTGGAAGGAATAATGCAGCTCGCTGGGGCTTCATTTATAAGGGCACTAATCCCATTCATGAGGGCTCAGCCCTCATCCTAATCACCTCTCAAAAGTGTCACCTCATAATATCACTACATTGGTGGTTAAGTTTCAACACATGAAGTTTTGGAGGGCCACAAATATTCAAACCATAGCAGAGATGGCCCTCTCTTTACTCCGACAAGAGCAAACCCCAAAATAGGCAGTCTACTTGCCACCTGGTGAGATGTCAAAAGTCCCAGGAAACCACCTTTTCTGTTAAATTTAGAACAGTGTAGCATCACCTATTCACAATTAAGTGTTATTCCATGCTAACCTAAAAACACCCTGGAGGGAATAAGCACTGATAATTTTTTTCCAGAAGTAGACCATCAGTGTAAAAAAAATATGAGAAATATTCTGATAAGTTAAATACTAACAACAGGTTCACCTGGTCTTGAATCCTAATTCTTCCATTTGATAATTGAGTAATTCCAGGTAAGGTGTATCCCCAGTCACATTCTCCCTTTCCTCACTGAAGACAAAGATAGCACACCTGCACAGCTACTGTCCTTGATTCCTGAGCAGGATCAGAGGAGCAGAGACTGTACAAGGACTACACTGTGCATTTATCTCCAGGCAGAAGGGATAGACTGGGTTCCTGGGCTCAAATCAGGGATGCCACTGAAAGCAAGCTTTTTTTTTTTTTTTTTTAAACGGAGTCTCACTCTGTCGCCAGGCTGGAGTACTGTGGCACGATCTCAGCTCACTGCAACCTCTGCCTCCTGAGTTCAAGTGATTCTCCTGCCTCAGCCTCCCAGGTAGCTGGGACTACAGGCACGTGCCTCCACACCCAGCTAATTTTTGTATTTTTAGTAGAGGCAGGGTTTCACCATGTTGGCCAGGATGGTTTCCATCTCTTGACTTCATGATCCTCCCACCTCGGCCTCCCAAAGTGCTGGGATTACAGGTGTGAGCCACCGCACCCAGTTGAAAGCAAGGTTTTATATAGATGGGAATTTTACAGCCCCTTCATCATACTCTAGAGATGAGAGTAATGTGTTTTCTAGCACATATGCATTTCTGAGGCAACCTACACTTCCCAAGGCACCTGGGACCCCCATCTCATCCTCAGACAATAACCACAGTTAATTAGAATAGGAATGGACCTTGACCCAGAAGCGGCATAAGCAATCAAAAATTTTTCTTGAATAATTAGATTCTTCTCTTGGAAATCTAAAAGTGAAATCAAGCAACTGAGATAGGTAAAATAAACTGACCCCCTAATGTCAAGTGGTAGACTTCAGGGTCAAAGAAGGCTACCTCAATCAGGATCCCTGCAGGAGAACAGATGGCATGCTCAAATGTATTAGAGGACAGTTTTAAAAATAGGCTATTTGTAAAGGTGTGAGTGGGGGTGGGAAAACTACAAGGAATCATGTGATACCCCAGGTCTAGTCATGGTAGACACTCTCACCACCAAAAGGCCTGAAACAGCAAGAGAGAAGCAGTCACTAGAACGCAGGTAGAACAGCAAAGAGAGAGCCATGTGGCAGGAGCTGTCATCTGCAGGTGAGGGACAAGAAGGGAGTTGAGAAATAAGACCTTGCTCTTTTTATTTCCTCCATCTTTAGCCAGAACAGACAAAGTCAATCCGAAGCCAGAAGGAAAAGGAGCCCAGTGGTACAAACTTCTGGGGCAAGATTAGGATGGAGAAGGATGGAAATGAATCTGGAAGGCAAATAGAGCAAGCGGCAGCCCAGCACAGAGGCCTCAATGGACCATGCACAAGACTATCCATAAACAAAAATAGCCAATTGGCTGAGAATAGCAGAAGAGACCAGAGATGCAGAGATGCCCTAAGAGATCATGCAGCCCATAAGAGAGAGCAGAGCCTCCGCTCTGGAATTGCTGCCAGCTTAGCAATTCCATTTTAGACGTTTCCTGTGCCTGAAGATCCCTATGTCCTTTATAGGCAATGTCTTGAGGAGTCTAATTATTTTAGTCAAGTACTGTTAACTAATATTCCACTCCCTGTGGAGGCAGTTTCAGACACAGTTTCCAAAGATCCCTGCCCCTTGCAAGCTTCCCCTGGAGTGCAGACTAGACCTTAGTGACTTGCCTCTACCATACAGAATACAGCAAAAGTGATGGAATTCCACTGTCAAAATTAGGTTACAAAAGACTGTTGCCTACTTTTGTGCTTGCCTTCTCTTGCTGGCTCTGATGAAGCAAGCTGCCACTGCTGTAAGCTGTCCTATGGAGAGACCAACATAGTGAGGAACAGAAAGCAACTGTGTAACTGAGGTTCTCCATGCAACAGCCCATGAGGAACTGAATGCAGTCAAACCGTGTGAATGTACTAGGGGACAGATCTTTCCCCACTGAGGCTTGAAATCTGCTGCACTCCCAGGATGATACCTTGATTGCGGTTTCTGTGAGATAATAAGAGTTGCTGTTTCACGCCATTAAATTTTGGAGTACATTGTTTGTCACGCAGCAGTGGATAACGAATACACTCCCAGAACATAATTGTTGCCTCTACATGAGAGGCCCTAGGCCTGCCTGAGATTCCTGTCAGGCTGCACTGGGAGATTCCAAGGATGCTGAGCACCGTCTGAGTAGCTCTGAGACCTGTGACAGCCACCTAAATGGAAGATTCCTTTTTGGTCTAGTCATGTGTGATTTCCAGGCCAAGAGCCTGAGTCTTTGCCTGCTCTTCAAACAGAATGCCACATCTTACAGCTCATAAGATCCCTTCTTCTGCCTTTCTGTTCTCTTCAAACTCTAGCTACATTGTTGTGTCACTGTTAAATTTTCTTTGAAAATTATTTCAACTACCGTCATGGGTTGTGGGACATTCAGCCCATGTTCCCCCATTTCCAAATTACTCCTGCTCCAGCATGCACGGAAATGATGGTTTGCACTATTTCAGAAGTACTTTGATTCTTTTCTGCATTTAATCTCTCCTTTAGGTTCCATTCACTTAACTTTAGAAAGGTGATTCTTGAAGGGAAGTTGAGTGGGGGACTTCATATAGCAAGAAAGCGGCATATTTTTCTTCTCCTTTGAACCATAACCATTTAAGGCAATTATAATGCTATGTAATAAAGGAAAAACATTTTAATGATATCCGGGCTATTATTTAAAATGCCTCTTTGTTTTTATTTCCATGATGTGAGTTGTTCATGCTTGCTGTTTTTTTCCTCCCGTGGGATGGGAGCTAGCAAGTTATTAAAAATATCTCATTGTAACAAATATATTACAAAGAAGGATGTTGAAAACATATCTCTCTAAAGCATTGCCGTGTTTCTGATGATAGATATACAGTAACAGTGCTTTGTTTAACTAATTTTAGCAGATTCTAAACAATCTTTAATCCCAGGAGAAAAAGTGTTTTGGCTTCTGTACACGTAAGGAAAGAAAAATTGAGTAGAAGTTAGAACACTTAAATTATGACCCCAACTCAGTTGCTAATTAATATGTGGCCATAGGCAAGGTAATAAATGTTCTTGTTAGTAAAATGAAAATGTTATTGCACAGGGTTATTGAGAAGACTAAATGAGATACTGCATATACAGCACTGATATTCAGTGCTTAGACTCAGTATTCTCGTGTATAAAAACAGGGTTACTCTTTAAAATGAAAATAGGATTACTCTTTAAACAGATCTACAAAATACTGTGCAATTGAAACCAACATGCAAAAGGGTTTTTTATGGTCCTTGATAAGTTGATTTGACATTTGTCAAAATAGTGGTTCAGCAGCACCATGAACTACAATAGCTTCCAAATGGATTAAACATTAAAAAATAGAACTGTGAAAGTACTAGAAGGGCTGGGTATCATATGTAAAACAAAAGAAAACTCTAAAATGTGACCATAAGAAGGCAGAAACTGGCTAGGGTCCTTGGGATCCAAGGAATGACACAATGGTTAGTTCCCTGGCTTTTTTTTTGTTTTTTTTTTTCTTTTTTGCCTACTATATCCTAGGCTGGGAGCTGGAGAAACTAGAGAAATTAGCAACACAAAAACACCACAGAGTATAGACAAAAAAAAAACCCCAAGAAATGCATTATTTCTCTAGCCTAGACCAAGAAAGGAACACCAAGACAAAAAATATTTAGACAATAACTGCCCTATTCTAGAACGAACCATGAAAACAAGATGGGGCCCACCTCCATCCCATCTGCAAAGACCAACCAGGAGCCTAGACTTCTGTACTCACCATGTGCTGTAACATGTGCTCGAAGTTTCCTGCTAGGGTGGCATCAGAGAAGGTTGGGTAGGGAACTAGGACTCTCCTCCCCGTCAGTGGTAATAGGGAGCACCTCCCTGATAACAGTCAGTGGAGGCCATGTGAGAAATAGTAACCAGGTGTCCCCTCTCATCGGTGTGGTGTCAGCAGAAGCCTAGAGGGGAGCCTTAACTTCTACTCCTGCCCAGCAATAGAAATAAGATGCCCCCATAAGGGTGTCAGTGGAGGCTGGGTGGGAAACATGCACTTCTCCACCTCCAGTGACAAGGAGGCATTTCTACTTCCTTTACCAGTGCAGTGTTAGAGAAGACAGCTCTTTATGAACTGAACTGTGGCTCTGTTAATTCATATCGTTAAAGCCCTAATCCCCAGAAACTCAGAATGTGACTATATTTGGCAATAGAGCTTTTCAAGAGGTAATTAGGTGACAATGAGGCTGTTTGGGTGTGCCTCTATCCAATCTGACTCGTGTCTTCATAAGAAAAAGATATTATGGACACACATAGACACCAGGGGTGCACATATACAGAGGGACTACCATGTGAAAAGGCAGCAAGAAAGCAGTCACCTGCAAGCCAAGGAGAGACCTCAATGAAAACCACCCTGGCCAGCACCATGATCTTGGACTTCTAGCCTCCAGAACTATGAGAAAATAAAATAAAATACTATACCACCCAGGCTGTGTTGTTTTGTGATGGCAGCGCTAGCAAATTCATAGACCAGCTAAAACAGGAAGTTTAAATAAGAGTCTCATAAAATAATGCCCAAAATTTCCAGGATATAGCTGAAAATTACTCAGTCACTCATCATATCAAGAACCAGGAGGCCGGGCGCCGTGGCTCACGCCTGTAATCCCAGCACTTTGGGAGGCCGAGGCGGGCGGATCACGAGGTCAGGAGATCGAGACCACCCTGGCTAACACGGTGAAACCCCGTCTCTACTAAAAATACAAAAAATTAGCCGGGCGCCGTGGCGGGTGCCTGTAGTCCCAGCTACTTGGGGGGCTGAGGCAGGAGGATGGCGTGAACCTGGGAGGCGGAGCTTGCAGTGAGCCGAGATCGCACCACTGCACTCTGGCCTGGGCGAAAGAGCAAGACTCCGTCTCAAAAAAAAAAAAAAAAAAAAAAAGAACCAGGAAAATCTTGAGTAAATGAGAAAAGACAATCAACAGATACCAACTGAGATGGCACTGATGGTGGAATTATTTGATGAATATTTTTAAACATGCATCATAAAAATGCTTCAATGAGCGATTAAGAATATGTTTGAAACAAAAGAAAAACTACAAAACCTTAGCAAAGGAATACAAGATACAAAGAAAACTTACGTGGAAATTTTAGAACTGAAAAATACAGCAACAAAATTTTTTAAAAAACTAAAAGATGGAATCAATAACAGATGAACAGAACATTAAAAAGAAAATCAATAACCTTTAAGATAGAACAATGGAAATGACCTAATCTGAAAAACAGAAAAAAATGGACTGCGTAAAACATGAACATGGCTTCAGGGACCTGTGAAATTATAACAAAATATTTAACTTTCACAGCATCATTGTCCCAGAAGGAGAGGAGAAAGAGTGGGGCCAAAAAAGGTGTAGAAAAATAATGACTAAAATTTCCCAAGGCAAATTATATAAACCCAGATTTAAGAAGTTGAGTGAATCTCAAGCGGCATAGTCCAAGTAAATCTACACAAAGACATATTCTAGCCAAGCTTCTGAAAATAAAAGACCAAGGAACATTCTGCAGAGCGGAAAGTAAGAAGTGACATAATCCCTACATGGGAAAGCAATTTGGATGACAACATATTTCACATCAGAAACCATGGAGACCTGGAGGGAGTGGCACATTTTTCAGATGATGAAAAAGGAAGCAAACAAACAAAAATGCACACAAAAATCTATCAACCCTAAATTCTATTTCCAGGTGGAAAAAATCCTTCAGGAATTAAGAAGAAATCAAGACATTTTCAGATGAAAACAACACTAAGAAAATTTGTCTTAGAATGGCAGAAAAAAAAAGGAATCTTAGAACATCAAGAAGGAAGAAAAACCAACGGAAAGACTAAATGTAACTAAGTATCATAGAATTTCCTTCACTTGGAGAAGGAAATTGTGCTTGACAGTTGAAATGAAAATTATAATGTCGTTTAATGTGTTTCTCCAAGTGTGCTGAAAAAGTATTTAAGATAATTATAAATGGGGGAAAGCAAAGGGACTTAAATGAGGACCAGGTTTCTATACTTTGCTTGAACGGTTAAAATGTTAATATGAATAGTCTGTGTCATTTATATAATATTCTTAAATGACAAAACTAAAGAAATGAAAAATACATCAGTGGTTTCCAGGGGTTAAGGATGTAGGGAGAAGGGAGTTGATGTGACTATAAAGAAGTTGTTTAACTGTGTTGTGTTAGTCCGTTCTCATGCTGCTACTAAAGACATACCCAAGACTGGATAATTTATACCGAAAAAAAGATTTAATGGACTCACAGTTCCACATGGCTGGGGAGGCCTCACAATCATGGTGGAAGGCAAAGGAGGAGCAAAGGCACGTTTTACATGGCAGCAGGGAAGAGAGCGTGTGCAGGGCAACTCCCCTTTATAAAACCATCAGATCTGCTGAGACTTATTCACTATCACAAGAACAGCACATGAGAAACACACCTCCATGATTCATTTACCTCCCACTGGGTTGCTCCCACAACACATGGGGATTATGGTATTATTATAGCTGCATATATGTGAGCAGTGCAGTCCACCTCTCAAACCCTCAATTTGCTTGCTGGTAAGGGACAAGGGACCCCCAAATGGGTGATGTACATAGTATGACCCAAAGAACGACCATGCCCTATCAGAGGTTTCAGATCACAGCCCTATGGCCACCGTCTTTGAGGTAAAAATGATATTTGGCAAACAAAAACTGATGCATTTCTGTATCTGGAATTTTAAATTTACTCCTGTAGGGACTTTTGGCTTCCCTGTGATTCTCTTGGCACAGGTCTTCATCCAAAAATGGAAGGGAGCAAAAACCCAGGACATCTAGGGATTCCAGACTATGTACTGTTTGATTAAATAGTCTTTCACCTGACTGTCCATGAGGATTTTGTCCTTCTGTGATCTGTGTCTGTATTTAAATACATTCTGTTTTAAGCATTCTTAGACCTGTGGGAGCTTGTTTTAAAAGAAGTGAGTGACAAACTCCCCCATAGTGTGTGTGTGTGTGTGTGTGTGTGTGTGTGTGTGTGTGTGTGTATTAGCAAAGTAGTTTTAAAAATCAGGCACTTAGCCTGCCAAGTTTCATCTCTTGGAAATGACAAGAGAGGCTGCCTCAGGCTTTAAAACATCTAATCTGTAAGTGGTCCATCTATTTTTATAAAGGGCAGAGAAGGGAGTGATGGGGGAAAATATCCAATCTCATTAAAATTCTCACAAAGATTTAATGAGGATGGATTGTCTTCATTTTATAGTCAATGAAACAGGGGTTCAAAAAGATTAAGCAACTTGTTCAAGGTCACACTCAGTGTTAACAGACATCCTGGAGTATAAAGGCAGTTTTCTCTGACTGTAAATCCCATGTTCTTGGCCCTGGCTGCAGGAACCTCACTGATACCACCAAGAGTAGGCAGGGATATTTTAGCAGGAAAAGCAGAACAAAAAACAAAATAAAATGAAGAATCCTTCAAGTCTTAGATATGGAAAAAGGATGGGCGTAGCTGAAAAATAACAAACACATCTTAAGAGACCAGTCCCTGAGGACACTCGCACCAGGAAGACAAATGGGCTTCAGATGCCCCCCGCAGCCCCTAACCCACTTATTTTTATTTTCCTCCCTGTTACCTCTATGATTTGGAATCATCTAAAAACTCCCTCTTTTTTTTAACTTTATTTTTTTCTGATTTCATTACCTTTTTTATGATTTTTTAAAATTGACATAATGATTGTACATATTCATGGGGTGCATAATAGTGTTTTTGATACATGTAATGTATAGTAATCATATTATGGTAATTAGCTATCATCTCAAACATTTGTCATTGGTTTGTGTTGGGAATATTCAATATCCTTCTTCTAGCTATTTGAAACTACATAATGTGTTAATATTAACTAGAGTCATCCTGCAGTGGTGTGGAACACCAGAACTTCTGTCTAGCTGTAACTTTGTATTCTTTAACAAATCTCTCCATAGCCTTCCTTTTAATTATGGGAGGTATGGTAAGGGCAGTTCTAGACTGCACTTGAATTTCCCAAGTCAGGGAAGGGCCACCGGTGGAACCATTGCCTCTCCCCTGATGCCCAAGTACACCTGTGTGCACACAACAGAGGTCTAGTTTGGCCTTTAGCTTCAGTGGTCACTGGGAGAGAATTTCAGGGTTTCAGGATTTTCCCAGTTGTTATTTCATTTTATTGTCACAATAACTTTGTGCAATTGACAGAGTACACAGTAAATTCCCAAGACATGTCCATTTATTTTGTCTGTTATTGTTGTTTAGCCAGTTTGTATTGAGTCTTTTCTTTAGGCTAGAAACTTTTAAATAAGCATGGATTTATGTAAATTAACCCAAATTATGTACCATTTTAAAGGTTAAAAAGCTGAGGCTCACTGAGGGTACACCAGTTGCCCATATAAGTACCAGATTACATAGCAGAACCAAACTCCAGATCAATCAGTTTCCCAGTACATGGCTTTTTCCACTAGGCCGGGGGTCAGTAAACTCTGTTTCTGTAAAGGTCCAGATAGTAAACATGTTAGGCCATACTATGTCCATAAAAACTACTCAACTCTGTCCTTGCAGTACAAAAGCAGTCCTAGACAGTTTGTAAGAAATGAGCATGGCTGTGTTCCTATAAAATATTACTATTTTTTCTTTAAAAAAAAAAAGGCAGTCAGCCAGATTTGGCCCACAGACCTTCTTTTCCCACTACCTTGGTTCAGAAAGTGTTAGTGTCCTTAGGCAGGTCCTCACATTCCTCTGTAATTACTTCCCCAACCCAATGCCAATACACCTACTTGCCTTTCCTCCTTCTCTTCCTGAAAGTGTGGCTCTGTACAAGAATCCAGCAACTAAAATTAGTACTGGATTATATTCCTGTTCTCTATTAGATTGAAATGTACTCCAGTTACAGAAAAGCACATGTGCTGTCTCCCCAGGAGAAATTGCATATTTGTGCCAAGAGAAGCCTAGTCACTGGAGTTCTCCAAAATGCTTTCATAGACACCATGGCTCTATTAGTCAGAGTCTTGGAGTAAAGAGAAAAGGCACATATTCTCAGGTCCCCCTAGGTGGTGTTGGGGCTTTAGCTGGGGATACCTGGACTTGAGGTGGCCATGACTGCCATCTTCTTCTTAGCCATGCTGCCATCCTGGCCCCTGCACTGCAAAATGTGAAGAATGGAGGACAAGATCAAGAGCATAGCATCCTTCAGGATACACGCCAAGCTCTGGGACCATCTGCTCTTCCACTGACATCTTCTCTGTGTATTCACAAAAGAGTATCTGATTAGATTGATGTGCGACCCTGCCCTCTGGCAGATTCTTGTTGAGTAGAGTCTTGCCCTGTATGCCAAGCACTATTCTAGGCACTGGAGATATATCAGCAAACAAAACCCCCACTGTCACAAACTAACATTCAGATGAGAGAAAAGAGGATAAAAGCAAATGAATAAATCTATAATATTTTAGATAGGAAGAAAAATAAGGGAAAGGAAATGGATTGATGGATGAAAATAGTACATTTTAGATAAGATGATCAGAAAAGAACTTCTTGATGAGGTGAGATCTGTACAGAGACTTGAATGAGGTGAGGGGCTGAACCATATGACTATCTGAAGGAATCACATTCTGGGAAGAGGGAATAGAAAATGCAAAGATCTTGAAATATGCCTGGCAATGTGAAGACAGCAAAGAGGCCAGAGTTGCTGGAGAAGAGAGAGAGAGAGGAAAAGAAGCATAAGATGAGATCAGAAAGTCTGCTTGTGTTACTGTAACAGAGCTGAGCCTGGGTAATTTATAAACAACAAATATTTACTTCTCACAGCTCTGGAGGCTGGAAAGTCCAAGATCAAGGCATCAGCAGTTCGATGTTTGCTGAGGACCCCAGTCTCTGATTGCAGGATGGTACCTTGAACACTGCATCCTCTTGAAGCATGAACGCTATGTCCTCACATGGGAGAAGAGACAGAAGGGGCAAACTCACCCCCTCAACGCCCTTTTATGGGGCACAAATACATTCACAAGGTTGGAGCCCTTATGGCTGCATCACCTCCTAAAGGCCACACCACTTAATACTGTTGCCTTGGGGATTAAGTTTCAACATGAATCTTGGAGGGGGCAAAGATGTTAGAACCATAGCAAAAAGGGAGCAAAGGTCCAAAACATGCAAGTTTTGTAGATCCTGGACAGGATTTTAGATTTTATTCTGAGTGAGATGAGTGGCCATTGGGGTTTGAGAGGACAAAAAAAAACATGAGTTTTTAAAGGTTTAGTCTAGCTGCTTCATGTGCATGTGCATTGATGTGTAGTGGGGGAAAGAGAAGGGAAACAAGGATGAAGTGGGAGACCTATCAGCAGAGTCAATAGAAGTTACTGATGAGTGGTAAAGAGAAAGCGCAGAGTCAAGGATGACTCCCAGGTATTGCACCCTCTCACAGCCTCGCCACCCACCTTTTTGTTCCAGCAGTTGCTGTGGCAACAAGCTGCAGTGGGTGAAGCCTGGCAGCACCATGGCCTCAGCTGCACCTTGCATTTCTTGCCTTTTGCCCCAGAGTTTCTTAGCCTTTCCATGGGACTCTTCCAGAAGCTCACTCAGCCATTCAGGTCCCTGTGTAAGCCTGGAAGACCAAGGAAGTTAACACCTCAGGGGCAGTTTTTGACCAATGAGGGTTTAGAGCATGTGGATAATTCTGAGGCTCAACCTGTATATCTTTTAAAAGACCACCCATTGGAACTAAGCCCCCAGGCATCCACAGCAGTAACCAGCTCTACCATACTTCCTTGGAATGGATTTTCCTCTTTCCATTTTACTCTTCCTAGTCCCTCACTATTGTTCCCTGGGTCCCCTCCCAAAAATAAACTTAAAACCCAAACAGTATCAAGAGTTTATCTTCGAGTATAGGAAAGTTTGGATTGCTCATTCCATCGCCAAGTGGAGATGACAAGGAAGCAGTTGGAAGTACTTGAATCTGGAATTCAGAACACAATATACAAAAGAGACCAGGCTACTTGTCTTCCAAGGTCATTGTGTCAGGGTGTACCAGGCACCCCCACCTTCACAGCTCCACCAATACAATGCATCTCCATCTCCTACTGTTCCCTTGGCAGGTGACTTCTTCTTGACCCTGAAGAGGAGCTGAAGAGGATGCAATGAACAGTGGAAAGAGCAAACAGCAGTCTTGTGATGCCAGCTTTTCCACACTATTCTCATTTGTTTCTAGCTCCAGTAGACGTGATGTCCTCAGAGCAGATGAGCAGCCACATTAGAATGAAGGCTTGTCGAAAGTCGGCATGGCCACCCCTGCAGAGAAACATTGTCTGTTGGGAGTCTTTTCCCTTTGTTAAGATCCCCCCTGAGGTTTTAGGGGAGGAGAAAAGGAAAGTGAAATGGGAGGCAATTGGGGGAGGCAAGGAGGCCAAGTGCCATGTCCCCAGGAGGCCTCTTAGCTCTCTGACAGCCTCCAACCTCTGCCTCTAGCCTGAGCCTGGATTTCTGAGACACTGCAGAGATAGGACATGGCTTTTGTTTTCACTGCTATTTAATTTACTCAAATGAAAACTGCAATTACTGAGCAGTTATATATCCTCATGTGCTTCAGGGATGCTGTCCCTGGCACATTTGCTATCCCCATTTGGAAAATCCGCCCATAAAAGCATCAGACTCGCCTGCATTGTACGTGGAAATCTGCAATGTCATCCTTTGTGCAAGGGATAAAAATTCACCTCGGGGCACCAATTTTAATAAGGCTTAATTAGACCAATTTGTTGTAAGCTGAAGTTTCCAGTCTGCAATTTCACAAGCAGCTTGAGCTGGTTCACTGCATTTTCACGGTCGGGGATTTCTGTATCTCAAACAAAAGGTCAAATGGAACATAAGATTTTATCCAAAAGACTCCTAAAGGGATAGTGAATTTCTGCTTGCTTTTGTATGTGTGTCTTTTGTTTTGTTTTTTTAGAGTGTCTTTATGAATGCTAACAGCGTGATCTTGGGGGGCGCAGAATAAGTCAGATCCTGTCAGATTGTGCATCCAGCAACATGTAGGAGGGCACATAGAAAAGGTTATTTCTTATGCAGGCCTTGCCAGTAGCTCACAGCCCTCTTTCTACAGAGTTGGAGATGACCTCACAGTCCCAGACACAGAACACAAACAACACCTGAAAATCCACTGGAGTCAGCATCAGAGATAAGCCATCTTGCCCAGGAATGACAATTTTTTTTGTATTATCTGTGGACTGGAAAACCATTTGCTTAAAGTATGTTAAGATACACAACAAAGTTGGTGTCACAGAGTTGTACTTTGAGCCCATATCCCTGGAATTTCATCCAGGACCATTCTAATGAAAAGCTTTACAAAATTCACTGATTTTGCTGTAGGGAAAGAGTTGAGGCTTCTCTTCAGGAGGCGGGGGGATATGAGTCAGAAAAAAAGAGAAAGTAAGTTGAACAATATCTCTTTCATCAGTGAATTTTTGATATAAAAAATTCTAGACATTCTACCTAAAAATGGAAAGAATGTTCTATAATTAAAAGAGGTTTCCATGCCAGGCATGGCAGCTCACGTCTGTAATCCCAGCACTTTGGGAGGCAGGGGCAGGTGGATCACCTGAGGTCCGGAGTTCAAGACCAGCCTGGCCAACGTGGTGAAACACTGTCTCTACTAAAAATACAAAAATTAGCCAGGCATTGTGGTGGGTGCCCAGCTACTCGGGAGGCTGAGGCAGGAGAATCACTTGAATCCGGGGGGCAGAGCTTATGATCATGCCACTGCACTCCAGCCTGGGCAACAGAGCAAGACTCTGTCTTAAAAAAAAAAAAAAAAAAAATTTTCCAGAAAGTTTTCAAATGGCCTGTGGCAAACAGAGCCAGCCCTCGGTGCCCATCTACCAGGAAGTATCTACACTGTGCCTACATTGCTGCGGGCATCAAAAGGCCCACCTTTTCTCTAAATATTACCCCTTCTGATCTAATATGGTGCCTAAAATGCCCACATTGAAATGAGACCATTGGTTTACTGCCAGAAGACCCAAGACAAAAATATGAAAATATTCACTGATATTGTTGGCAAATTGACTCTTGAGGGAGTAGCAGCCAGGTCAGCTATATTTCTTTTAGTGCCAGGAAAGAACTAGAGCATAAAATGCTGCCAGGAGGATGGGCCAGTTTGGAACTGGGGTATGGG
Source organism: Hylobates moloch (assembly GCF_009828535.3). Classification (NCBI taxonomy): domain Eukaryota; kingdom Metazoa; phylum Chordata; class Mammalia; order Primates; family Hylobatidae; genus Hylobates; species Hylobates moloch. The sequence continues at coordinate 134,772,340 of NW_026652276.1, forward strand.
AGATGGCAGAGAGACACAGGGGACAACTCCATTTGGGGCAAGGAGGAGAGAGTCAAAAGAGACAAAGCTGAAGGTTGGAGGAAGAGGGCAGTTACAGAGGGGAGGGTAACACAATCAATAGCTGATAGCTGATGTGACAATTTTTTCCTATTCCTGGTGAGAAAGCTCAGGGAGCTACACTGGGCCTCGTTTCTCCTAGTGGAAGAATTGCCCTTGGCACTGAACGCTCTATTCCAACTGCCAGACTCTAGCTGGAAATACTAAGACCCTATGGTTGGTGAGGGAAGCCTTTTCCCCATCTACCAGAGAAGGAGCATGAGCAGGCAGAGTGAGGCCAGTCCTACAGGATCACTGAACATTCAGCAGGGACTCCTCCCCAGGCATGTGCACACCCACACCCATGGGCTGTGGAGGCCTGCCTGGAGCATCTACTCACTGCCCAAGGTCCAGGCATCAGTCGGAGTCCAGCTGTCGCCATCCCCAACATCCAGCCAGCCCATGCAGTTAGAAGGCTGGGCCATCTGGAAATCTGCCTCCATTACAACAGGCTAGACATTTGGATGACAGATCAGAGCTTTGATGAAGCTCAGTGGCTGCTTTTAACAAGGGCAACCTGTTGCCATGTGTCACAAAAGGCACATTCCTGAAAACAATGTGGGTTAGACCAGGCAGTTCATAGGATGAGAGTCTCAGAACTGGATTTCATTTCCTTCCAGTTGTTCGGAGGTGACATAGATAAAGCCACATCTGCATGACTCTTGCGTGAAGCAGCTCCTCTCAGACTGTGATGCAAAAATATCTCTGTGGTTGTATCTGATGTATCTTTGCTGTTTGCCTGACAGTCTCTCCCTGTCTCCTACAGGGCCTCTTATTTCATAGTAAAAAGAGTTGTGTACTTAGGCTCGGAGGAGCAGAAACAAATGAAGTTGCAAGCATTACTGCTATAAAGATAACACATGTTAAGTGATGTGGGGTTGATATTATTCATATATATTATTTAGGCAAACATTTCAATACACTCGCTCTCACAAAACAGTCAAATTGGGCTAATGATATGAACAATAACTCATGGAACCGATTTCAAGAAAAACAAATTTTGCTTTGCAAAATTGCATTCAGAATATATGCACTGGAAACCTACTTATAAAAAAGCAGCTTGTAAAAATAATTTACAATTATTAAGTGCAATTAGGTAGAATTCGAATCCAACAAAACAGGATTTCCAAAATTTTTGAAAACAATTTTTATTTTACCAAGATTTTTACGATAAAAAATTAAAATGTGCACCATATTGTTCTTTGACATTTCTACAGTTTTTCCCCCAACTTAAAACCAAAGGAAATAAATAACAGATTTGGAAATAATTTCATCTGTATGGAAAATGCCTTCTCTTTTTGCTGACCATCCCCAAAGAAGAGGGAGAAACTGATGAATCCACACTGACCCTCCGGAGCAGTCCAGGCACAGCAAACACCTCCCAGCTTGGCTGGATGTTCTGGTTCCGCTGGGAGGCTTTCTAGCTGCCATCTTTATTTTCTTTAACCAAAGCAACCCAACTATTCTATGGCCTGAACCTCCATGACAAAGCAAAGAAAGGGTGAGGCAATCCTGCTCTGAGTTACTGTGCTCTCAACAGGCAAGTCAACCCTGGTTTGGGGTTTAAATTCTCCTGTCAGGACCTGATGGAGTGGGGTGTCTTTGCATGTTCACAGATCATCAGAAAAATTCTTTCAAATACATGTCAGAAAATCACAGGATCAGGACTGTGTGTGGATCATCATGGAAATGACATTGCTTGGGCCGCATTGCTCTGACTATGAAAGCAGATATTCCTCAAACACCATCCCATAAAACAGAATGGAGAATGCTTTTCAGTGCAATCAAGCCAGTTGTCCTGTATTCTCTCTGCGGTTCCTGGGGTATGTCTGGAATGGTAGATACTGTGCATAAACCTGAATCTTCTCTTCTCCTTCCAGCTTTCATTTTCTTCTCACTACCAGTTTGTTCTCGGAAATAGTGATGTGAGCAAATAAGTTTAGGAAGACAGACTCCCCCTGGCCTGACTGTCTTCAGGAGCAAAATGGGAATTCATACCGAGTAGAGAGGACCCTTTGAACCGCCTTCTTCACAGAAGTGCCTGCAAGGAGTCAGACCGGAACACATTGCGCAGGCTCATGTTGTCACAAGGCAGCCTGCTGGCGTGGAGGGACCCCAGCCAGTCTGCTGCCTCCTTCTCCTCCCCAGTGTCCCCCTAACCACTGGAGCCAGAAGGAGCTGTTCAGGATCTGATTCTTTAACTTATATATAGGAACGTGGTGAAAATGACAATATAATAAATGGTATTTACGCTCTTGGAGCCAAGGTGAATCTTTTTCATCACCACAAACATTTCCTTAAGCCCCAAATTTCACAGCTGAAGAAACTTCTCAGGGGAATTACTTAGTTAGCCAAGTTCCAGTTAGAAGAAGCAGAGAAGTAGCTTACGTGTTTTTAAGGCCTAAGCTAGGTTATGACACAAAGTGGCTAGAACATGACAGAATTGTTCCAATGGAACTCTGGGCAAGCTGTGTTTCCTGGCCTTTTACTTGTAGGTGTGACCCGAGCTGGTGACACTAGCAGGACCAGCTGTTTAAAATCTAAGCCTCCTCCATTCATCAGCCCACAGTCAAGCAAGTCAACAAAAGCAGTGGTGAAATGTATTTACCTTGGAGCAGTTCTGTTAAAGCAACCAAAGCCTCTCTCCATGCAGTGGAAGACTGAAGGTCAGAAAGAACACTCTTGTTAGAAGCCTCTTCCTTCCCTTCCCTCTCTAGATGCTCAAAAGACAGATGAAGGAAACACAAACACAGCCTGGTGCCGGAGTCAAGGTGTCTTACAACAAAATGCCTCAAGCCCTACTTGTGTGGATCCCACTAGAAACCAAGAGAAGCCTGAAAAAGGCTCCCAGGGTGTGTAAGTTGCATTGTCACAGCTCAAAAAAGTTCTGTGAATCTGTTACACCTCAGCAGTACCCAAAGCCTGTTGTTCCCTGCACACCCACACTGCCTGTTTGTCTCTCTCTTTATCTGCTTAGTTACCTGTTCTTTAAATGTCCAGACTACTCCACTCCCGACAATACACATACACACACACACACACACACACATACACACACACACACGCATAGACACACACACACATCTTTGCACAGGTAAAGTCTACTAGTCCTCCACCAAGACTCATCTCAGTAGTCACTTTCTCTGGCACTCTTGACACTCTCCCAAACAGAAAACCTCAAATGGGGCTTCCTGAGGCTCCCATGGCCAGTGGTATGGCCCTCTGGTTCACCACAAGCCATTCATCCTGCACCGTGACTGTCTGCAGAAGGACCATGTCTTAAACCTAATGTTCAGAATGTCTGTTGAATTAAAGCAAATATAGCTTAGCAGAAAACACTTTGATTGACAGTAGAAATTCTTGTAGATATATTCCCTTATCAGTGTTCCTTCTGTGGGAAGTTGGCACTATCGTTGCCACCCAGTTACTCAAGCCAGAGACTGGCCTATCCACCGTCCAATCTGTCACAAACTTCTCCCCTTTTTACTTCCTACCTCGTGGTCTTGGGGCTTATCATATCTCACCTGGACTATCTCAGGGGACTCCTACCTGGTCTTTTGACTGGAAATCCATCTTCATTGCACTGTCACTGATCTCACTGAAACAAAGGCCTGGCTGGTCACGTCACTCTATTGCTTAACACCGCTCATAGCTGGAGCAGACTTACCCATCTGGTGCCTCAGCCCACCAGGGAGCCATGTGGAGAATGTGTGATGGAGATTTTGGCACCTCCTCCACTCTCAAGGCAGTTGGACAGGACCTAAGATTCCCCAGATGTGACATCTAGCTCCAAGCACCTCAGTCTATTTAGCCCAGTACCTAGACAGATGCGACCTAGTCATGTGACATGACAAGGAGCTAAGACCCCAGCCCCCTAAGACCCCACTCCCACCTCCCAGCCACATCTCACACCCACAAGCTTCACCCTTGCCCTTCAGCCTGCACCTTTTATGGTGCAGCCCCAGGTATGCAGCTATTTGTTACCAGGGGATTTGCTCTCCCTCTACCTGAAACACCTTCCTACTTTTCAAGTTTCTCTAAATATAGATTTCTCATCCTTTTCCACCACATTGACCTTTTCCAAGCTAGCTTGCTCAAATTAATCTGAAAGGGGACCATAATAAAAATGGATCTGATACATGTTCGTGTCATTCAACTGATTTAAATAAACTCAGTGTAGCAACATGACGCTAAAGCCAGAAAGAGCCCCTTAAAGAAATGAATGTCCGGGTTCTTAACTCAGCGTCAGAATAATCATCAGCATTTGCTCCTTTTCCCTGTTGTTTCCTTCTGGCCCACTTGAAACTTGTCATTTTTCAGAATTAAAATCTCAAGTTTTGCAAAGGCTTGTACTCCAGGATGTAGAATCAGAGATTATTTTTGCTTGCTCCTGAGAGTTATGTTTGGAGGAGATCGCTAATTAAAATATCCTGGCACCTATCCCTGAAGGCAGTCTCCTCCTCCCACTCCAAGAGCTTTCCAGCTCATGTCCTTGTTACTTGTCAGATCCAGATGAATGTGAATGACAAAGAGTGGCAAAGGGAAGAGAAATGCAGTCAGGCTCAAACTGAACAAATCCACAAACAGCTGTTGCAACCATGAGACAGCATTTATCAGGTTTTATTTATTGATTCAAGAAAAATTTATTGACTACATACCAGGTTATGTTTCTTAATTAGGGTAATGTAGTCATGGGTGTTTGCAACATTTTTCTCTATGCCTTTTTGTATGTCTGAAATATCTCATAACAAGGAAGAGCTTTCCAGTTGAAATGGTTTATCCGTGTTTCAGTGAAAGCTGGGAGAAGCTAGTCAACCTCCTGGGTCTTTCTCGTTCTTATTGAAAGATGCCCTCTTACGGGATGGTCTGATGGTCAGGAAACAGTCAATGAGTTAAGATGAGTGAGGCCTTTAACCTGAAGAGTTAGTGATTCTTAGTGTACCACAGTTTTAACAAAAATTGCTCTTGTCAATGCCAAAGAGATATCTTTTCTTCCCAGCTAAAAAATTTTAGGTCAGGACCCTCAAATATTCCTATTTACAGAGGAAGAGAAGAAAGAACTTACTTTTACTGAGTACCAACTATGGGCAATTAGAATCATAATTATGCTTGTTCTTCATCGAGGGTGCTTGTTTCTCATCAAATTCAATATTCATAGAACATTTTTATTTCAAGTCATCTCACTCTGCAAGAGCTTAGTTGAAGAACCAACTGAAAACATCCCATGTGAATAAAACAGGACTGCTCTCATTGAAGCACTTGGTAAATCCTCATTGTGCCCAATCATTAGACTAAGCCATTGCTCAGCTGTAGCCTGTGGCCTAAAAAAGAATATGCAGGCCAACCATTCAGCTGATTTCCTCACCCTCTCCCATCGGAGATGCCTTTTGAATTAGTAAACCCAAATAATTTTCTGTCCTCTCTGCCCTCCCTTTCTTCCTCAATTAGAAATGAGAAAAATGTACAGATTAAGCTAATCCCCAGATAAAGGAATGCCACACAAACTTGTAATCAACCCACCCCAAATGATGAAACTGGCTCATGCAGAAGAGCTTTCATCATTCACCCACCCTGGCTGCCATGATTAAGTGTTGGGAAAGAGGCCGGTTAGCCTCATGGGGTAAGTAACTCAGTCCTTGGATGAATCATGAGCCATAAATAACCATTCACAATTCTCCCTTCTGCATCATTTCCCTTATGCTGCCCTCTTTCACAGAGGAGAACCTACAGTGAACTGAAAAGGGATTTAAAGCTAATCTTAAGGAATCTGTTCATTTTACAGAAGGTAGGAACCACCAGGCAACGTCAACTGATTTTCCCTACCCTTCCTGTCAGGGCAGAGTGGAGAATCAATGAGATTACAAGTAGGAAAGTGTTTGCAAGCCCTTAGTGCCTCCCATTACTGCCCAAAGTCTCCTAGCCTGTTAGTGGCAGGGGTCTAGTTTTCCCGATTCTCAACCCTGCTCACTATACCACATGGCCTCTTTGTGTTACAGATAAGCAAAAGTGAGACCCCCCAAATGCTTAAATAATGGGGATAAAGTCACAAACCACACTTAGATCTCAAAGCACCTAAGTCAAAGTCTTCTTTCCAAGGGCAGCACTGAAACAATGACCTGACTACCTCAGGCTGCAGATACAAGGGTGATTGGTATCCAAACACAGCAATGAAAACAAACCAAAGACCCAGTGTCTCCAGCCAGTCACTATAACACCATGCACTTTATTCAGTTAACTCAAACAACTAGGGATTTTCCAGTCAAAAAAAAAAAATTCCAAGTTAATACTTTAGCTGTCATGAATGTAAAAGAAACATAAATGTCTTTGACAAGCGTTGGCAACATGCTGGCTTGTCAAAAACGTGGGTTTGCTTTTGTCTATTAATAATAGTCTTTATATATACTGTTGTAAGATACAAAAATTATAACTAAATAAAGCTGTTAAAATTTAATGAATCTGAAGTTGATACAACTAATTATAAAGTATAACACAGGACATCTTGAGAGAGAAAATGCATTGTTTTACATCTTAAGCCCTTTATTGACTACAATGCAGAACATTTTATTTTAAGACACAGTGGGTTTTGTTTTTGTTGATGTTTTCACCAATTCAGCTGAAGACGAAAGTCAAGACAATCAAATAGTAACTAGTAGCAGCCTATCAGTAAATGAGAGCAAGTATAGAGACTGTTCTTTGGACTGAGGTTAAATCAATTAGTCAATAAAGGCTTTTCTACTGTCTAATAATTATAACATATTAACAGTCACCAAACAGTGTTGGGTGGGACTCCTCTAGAAATAACTAAAGCCTTTCATTCTATAGATGAAATGGGCACAAAATGTAGATGGGTTACATCAACTCATTGGATTTGCCCATCTTAAATTACTCTGAGATTCAGAGAAATCAAAATTTCATCATATGCTGTGCAAGAGTTTCTTCAAATACTTTCTCATGCTCAATAAAATTAACATGTCATCCAGATACCCTTTAATCTCAACACATGACATATAAATGGTCACATCCATCATATACACATAGATGATTAGAAGACTTGCGGACTACGCAAGGATGGCAAGAAATCACTTGATTCTTTGGTTATGCCCTAGTGACAAATATATATTTCTTGGCAACCAGCCAATCAATTTTGGAACTAATATCAGCCCATGACCTAATACATTCTAACAGCCTATCGCTCGCTTTTCATGCACCATTAGGGCCGGTCACCAATCTCCTGCTGTCTTTCCCAGGCATACATTCCTTTCTTTGGAAACCTGAAATGCCCCTAGATAAATGTGCCCTTCTCCGGAGAAACACATTTCCCAGTCCATTACAAATCCTGACTCAAAACTAAAATTAATACAGGCAAGCAATTGAGGGTTCTTAGAAAACTTCCTTAAAAATGACAAATGTATGTGATGTTAACACTATCCAATGTATCTGCATGCCACTTTATTAAATTAAAAACACCTGGTGTATTTATACAACATGTTCAATGGTTTACAGGTTAGGATCCTAGAAACAATACATGTCTTATAGCAAAAAATATACATATAATAATCCCCCTATAGTTTATATAAATGATGAAATGTTTTGGAATATATCTATATATATACACATATATACTCTGTGTGTGTGTGTGTTTACAGAATCAGGCACACAAATACTGCAGTCCTTCATTGGCTCTTCCGCTTCACTGTCAAAGTCACCAGATTTCAAAGTCTTAAGTATCGAAACAAAGGTCACCGCTGGGGACAAAGGACTGGCTTGATGCACCTTCCCTTGTGAAGGACCAAGTTTGCTGGACAGTGGCACCCGGCAACGCACGGCTTGTTGCACGGACCAATTTCATTCCAGTTGTCACAGGTCTTGATACATCCCGGGCCACAGGTATCGTACACAGCACCATGCTTACATTGGGTGGCTGAAAAAGAGAAGGAGACAAAGGCATAACATGGAGAAAAGCCCCATTAATTCACCCTCAGCCAGATGCCATTCTTGCAGGCTCATGACACTGCATAGACGTTTCCATAGCTCAGGATCAGATTTGCATTTTAACAAGAGAATGACAAACACCCAACATTCCTCAAACACTCTGGGAATCAGCTACATCTATAAAAACAAACGCAGGTAGATCTGAACAAGAATTTATCTTATTCTTAGATAAGACAAACTATAAATGTGTAAGGCTGTAGGAAAATCTTTAAGGCTATTTAGTTATTGTACAAATAACTAAATAGTATAAAACATCTGCTGCAAATAGTCCTTTCAGCTATTGAGCTGTGATGAATAGGAATATTTTGTGCAACTACATCAATATTCAAATATATGAAATTACCCACAGAGAAAAAACCTACCAAGGATATTGGGAATGTGTGATATATTTTAATCAATGTAATCGTGTGTTAAATTAATAAATTTAAGGCATGTTGGAGCAAGACTGGGGTAAGTCAAATAGAGAAAAGTCAGATGTGTGACTGCAGGGAGGACAGCAGCTGGCTGGGTCAAACAATATAAAAATGATGATGTTGCCACGTCACAGCCGATTTACTATCTTTATTGACATAGAGGCAAAGTGATTTTGACAAAATTCTGAGAGATCCTGAAAACTCATGACTAGACTTGTCAGAAAAAAATAATGCAAACATTCTGGAAGTTTTGTGACATACAGCCTTTTCCATCTGAGTTACATCCAGTGACCATCGAAGGGGCCGCCCCTCATTCCTCAAGAACAGGAATGTTGACACAAGTAGGAATTTAGATCAGGGACCCTCCAAGAACACCAATAACAATTCAATCTTCATTTAAAGTTCCTTTAAACAAAAGTAATAACAATGGAAGACATTCTCAGCTTCAATGCCTCTATTGTTTATGCTGTTTGCAGAATAATACCTGGTGAGGAATCGTGTAATTGTAAAATTTAAAGATAGAACTGGTTTGCCAGCAAACGGGCCTCACTTTGAGTCTTTCAAGTTATGCATTTAGAGTTGCCACAAAATGTTGATCTTTGATCATATTTAAGTAAAAGAAAGTTAATAAGCACCGTAAAATAAATTCTATGAAGGCTTCTCAAATATCCATTGCACTGGTTAGAAACAAATGAGAGCACATTCTATCCAGGGAGTAATCAACGACTTCTTATCAGCTCTTACTATTCAAAAACCGAGTTGTATGAAACAAAACATCTAAATAAAACCAACTTTAAACTACTTGACTCTATAATGAACATTTTTCTGTATAGATTCATAGTAAGCACTGGTGCATTATTTATTTATCCCTGCCTCAACTGTTAACTAAACCATTGACTCTTAGTAAACACCTGCTCTGAACAAAGTCCCTGTACAAGATGCTTTGGGGATAGAGGTAAATGACATGGCTGCTGTCTGATACACCAGCAGAGGGATGAGTTAGTAGCAGCTAATTACTAGTCACTTATATTGAAACATCCCATATAATCTATGCCTGATTGATTCCTACACCTGGCTCACTCTCAGCTTTTTGAGGTGCCTTCTCAAAGGTAACTTCCTATTCAAAACAACATTTTCATATTCACTACCTCTTTTCCCTATTTATTTCTTCTTTACACATACTACTACCTGACATCATATCATATTTACTCTGTCTTCCAACACTAAAATGCAAGCTCCCTGAGGGCGGAGTTTTGTGTGGTCCCTCACTACATCTCTAGCACACACATTTCCTGGCACTTGGCGAGCATTAGATATGGAAGCCAGCAATAAATACTTGCTAAATAAAGCTGTTATGAAACAGACATAACCACAAAAGAGAGGGGATTGGAATTTTCCATTTGCATCTCAGGATCTGTCCTCTACCCCCTCTTTACCCTGTTCTGTGATCTGTGCCCTTGCTCTTCTCTACAGATGACATCAATGGGCTCCCTCATGCATGGTGGACTCCAGTGCCTTGATCTGGTGCCATTATCTAGCTTGGTGAATGTCACCACCATTCACCCCATCTTCCACTCTTCTCAACTGAGTTCCCAACCTTTTCAACTGAATTCCCACCTCTTCTGTGTGGATGGGATGGATGTTCCTTGACTGATAAGAAGAGCAGCTGCTGCTTATCCCATCACTGCATTTACAACATGAAATTGCAGTCATCAGTTTCATCCTCTCATACTCTTTCTCTCTCTCTCTCTCCATACACACACCAACTCAAATATAGGCTAGTAGAGGGGAACACTGTTCTGTTTCTTTACCTTCTGCAGGAGTATGGTGTTTAACATTTAATACTCAGAGGACTATTGGGAGATTGAGTGGATGGATACATGGATGAGTGAGTGGGTGGACTGACATAACCCTTCCTTTAAGTCTCTCAATTTAGACTTCTCTGATAATTTTTTGACTTTTCACTGATCCTTTCAAAGTCCTCTTTTTTTCTCTTCTCAGTGAACTAACAGAATACCCTATACATTGCATTTGCTTAATGATTTGGAAACATCCAAGCTGAATATCATATTTACACAGAGTAATTGTATTCATGTGTCGTTATGCTTCGGTAGACTAATGGTGGTCACAAATGGAAGTTAGGATCACCTGACGAACTTCCTGATGCCCAGACTTCATCCCAGATCAATTACATTAGAACCCCTCAAGGTGGGATCAGGATATCAGTAATTTAAGAAAACAAAACAAAACACTCCCCCTTTCCTTCTGACCCTGCCCCACACTGGCAATTCTAATGAGCGGCCAAGATGGAGGTTTGATCCCGCAAACAAACCCTACATTCATGCTTCAGTCACTCAGAGACTCATTCCTTTTTAGCAACTGAGAAGAAAACTATTTCCAAAGTAGAATTAGGTCCTACTATTTCCCATCCTCTTCTACCTCAAGCCCTATTGGAGCACTTCCCGATCCCAGAGCACTCATCCTCTTTCAGTGTTGGAAGTAGGTCATCTGCAGAAGTACCCTTAACTTACCCCTCACTGCCTCTTGTCATTTACACCCATCCTGGATTTGCCATTCTTCTTTTCTGCCCCATCTCTTTCAGAACTTGCCCTACTCTTTGTCATAGGACATTAATCTTCTCCCTATTTATTTAACAACAACAACAACAACAAATATTCCCTAAACTATCAGATTTATTTTCTCCTCCCTTTCACCTCCAGACTTTGTGGAAGAATTTACAGTCATTTTAGCCTAGTCTTCTGCAATTCATTAATGTTGACAGCTCATCTTCCTCACCCACCCGTTGACTGAAGCAGTTCCCTCCAAAGTTTTCACTAATGTCCATATCCACTAACATCTTGGCAACTCCCAATTTCCCAAGACCACTCTGCAAAATATTTGGTCTTTGTGTCCATTTTATCTTATGACAGTGAACTCTCCTGGTTCTTCTGCTGACTCCTGGAGAACACCTTCTCTCTCTCTCTCTTGGGTTTCTTTACCCACTTCCTGGCACTAATGTTCACATTACCTCCTGGAACCTCCCCCCGACATTGTTTTCTCTTCTCTCTCTCTCTTCCTCAATTACTACAGTTAGAGACCTCTGACTTCCAGTTGGAGACCTCTGAAATCTATTACCATTAGTTCTGATTCTTTTCCCCGTCTAATCAGTTTTATCTTAATTCAGACGTTCCCCACTTCAAATAGGTTTCTGGATATCCCCCCAAGATGCCTGCTCTCCTCTGCAACCCATAGTACTTTCAATGTTATAGTTATTTGCTTATTTGCTTTAATCCCCTAATTACAGTACAGCTATAGTTCTTAATCAGAGATATTCGTAAGAGTCCACTGACGTGCTTTTAAAAGATATTTGTTTCTCAGCCCACCCCTAAAGGTTTTTGCTCTGAATCTGCAGTGCTGCCTGTGCAGCTGTTGATTTTAAAGTTTCTGGGGGTCACTGTGACAAGCACCCGCAGTTGAAGAGAGTGTATCACTGAGGCCTGGGCTCTTGAGGGCAGGATGTTCTGGCACAGGGACTGGCGCGGGGGAGCAGCTCAATGCATGCCTCCTGGATGAGGATTTCATATTAATGATATTCAATCCATCATTCCTTTTCCTAGTGTGGATTTCATATGGCCAGTCTTGAGTTCATTTTCCACTTTGCTACTTTCAGAACTCACCTTGCCCTCTAGAGGCTTTGCTCCCCTTTAAGTCTTGCAAGGATTCCTGGTAGTATAAAAACTTCTCAGCCAGCATTTCTTCTTTCCCACCACATTCTTTGTGTTTCCCTGACTATTCTACAGCTATGAAGTCTCCCATGTCTTTTCCTCTCTCTGACCTCTCAATTCTTTCTTCTAGTCTACCTTTCAACTTCTTCTAAGGCATCTTACCTTTCTACTATGAAGGACTATTATGTCCCTCACAGTCTACAAGTCAAAAGTAGACTGCAGAAAATGAAAACTACTAGAGAGAAAAAAAAGATCTCTCTCTCATATGATCCTTCATCCTATAAATACCATCTCTAATTCAATTCAAATTAAATCAATAAACATCTGCTGAGTATCTCTGTGCCAGGTAATCTCTTAAGCCTGGGAAATAAAATGTGATCAGATATCATTTTTGTCCTCCAGTTACAGGAGGTTGGGCTTACAACCAAATAGGTAAAGCTGATGTGTAAATAGATTCTTAACATTATGTAAGATGTATCACATCAGACAATAACAAAGTACAGGGGAAGAGTAAGAGAGAAAGACATTAGTTCATCACTGAGAGTGAGTAGAGATCAAGGAAGACTTGAGAGAATGGATCCTGTGTAAGTATCAAGTGAGCAAACTTGTCAGACAGACAATGACAGGGAGAGCTTCCCAGACACATAGAACAGCAGGAACAAAGGTAGGGGTGCAGGCAACAGCAAGGCACTGTGGCTTAATCAGGGAAGGGTGGATCCTTGGTTTGGTGGGTTAGAGACATGGACCTTGAGGAGGGCAGGTGGTAGGAGATAGAGGCAGAGAAGTAAGCCAGGGTCAGAGACCACAAAGGACCCCACAAGCCTTGGCGAACGGAAGCCTTGGAAGGGTTTTAAGCTGTGGAGTGACATCATCAGATTTGGCTTCGATTCAGCACAGCTTTTAGATTATCCTAGAATACTAACATTGACCTGAGCCCTCATTTACCCTCTGTGAATTCAGTTGTTTTTTCAAACTTGTAAAAGGCATAAGATCATTTCTTAAAACATAAGTGTGATATGATGGGCACACATGTACTTTAAAAGGATCTATTTTGTTAAATAGTTAAAAAACAACATGGCCGGGCGCGGTGGCTCATGCCTATAATCCTAGCACTTTAGGAGGCTGAGGCAGGCGGATCACCTGAGGTCGGGAGTTCAAGACCAGCCTGACCAACATGGAGAAACCCTGTCTCTACTAAAAATACAAAATTAGCCGGGCATGGTGGCACATGCCTGTAATCCCAGCTACTAGGGAGGCTGAGGAAGGAGAACTGCTTGAACCTGGGAGGCGGAGGTTATAGTGAGCCGAGATTGCGCCATTGCACTCCAGCCCGGGCAACAAGAGCAAAACTCCGTCTCAAAAAACAAACAAAAAAAAAACAGGGATCTGCTAAAGTGGTTAGGGTTAGAGTGCATTTATTCTCAAAGGGGCATTAAAACTGCTACAGGTGAAACATAAAAACATTATGTGCCGGCTTTATCAATACATTCAATCAGCATGGCTCTGTGCCTTCTGGAACTCAACCATCTCCACATCCCCCTGTGGGGTGCTGAAGGTCACAGTACCTGACTTTATCTCTTGAACTTTTACAGGAGGCATCCAGTCAGTCAAGAAATAAATCAGTGTATATAATTAGGTCAGAATTGCTGCAGGGAAGGAGCTAGAACCATCTGGGGTTTGCAGAGCCAAACAAGGAGGGAGAAAACTGTTCGCATAGCCCAGCAAACCATCCATTATGCTACAGAAAGACAAAAACACCCACGTTTCCAGCACCTTTTCCATGTATAAAATGTATTACTGAATGTGCAGTGACAATTAGTATCAGTTATAGGCAGGTGGCAGACATTCTGCTAAGGATGACAATGTAAGATACAGCAGACAAGATCACAACAAATTTAGAGTCAGAAGGTACCAAGTAACAACCACCAGTGATACGGAACAAACAAATAGAAATTGGAAAGGCACTAAGGTGACTAAGATTTAGATACATATTTGGATAAATTAGTTGACACTAATATAAGCACATAAATATGCATTCCTTTTTTTCCACAGTGCTCTTGGGTCTCTGTGTTCTCATAATGATTAAGGATGGGGCAACAATGCAAGTTGACCTGGGTTCAACTCCCAGCTTCCTTGCTTCCTAGCTCTGCGACTTTCAGCAAATTAGTTAACTATTTTGAGTCTCAATGATCCTCTGAGTAAAATGTGGGTAATATAATGTTACCATATAAAGTATTATGGGCATTATCAAAATAAAATATAATATAAAATGCTAATATAGTCCTTGGGGGAAAGGAAGTGCTTAAAAAGGGTGAATAGTAATATAAATGATTATTATTAAACTTTTATATACTTTCACTATAGCCCTTAGCATATTACATTTTATTTAGTAATTCTCATGCTAAATTAGGGTCCCATTAGTCCTTTGTGCCATAGGTAGCAGGCACATATTGTGTCTATAGTCATGACAGTGTTAAAATCCAGGCTGGACTTTAAAATGTCACTGGTTCACTTAGAGTTTCTCGCCTGGCTGACTTCTTATATGTTCAACTTCCAAACTTTCTGCTCTAGAAGAGTTCTCCTTTTCGTCTTATGTGGCCTCAAGTGCCATCATGAGTCAAAGGACCTGGGAGCTAAAAACAAGTAAAGAGGGCTTTTATAGTGTTCAATATTCTACATGAATCTGAACTGAATCTACTGAGAGATGCTACAGATCTGTGTAAATTTATTTCTTCATGTACCAACTGTCAGTCTGTGGAAGTTCATAATGTGAGTGTGTGGGTGTGTGTATGTGTGTGTGTGTGTATGTGAGAGAAAGAGAATGTCTGTGTCTAAAACGTTCCCCTCCCACTGAACTTCATTTGATGGAGTTATACTTCACCCAGATGGCTCCACTAAGAAGAGGTAAATGGAATCTTTCAGAAGCCATATTCCTTTTCCATTAGAAAAGTAATTTTAGCTTCAGAGACTCAGTCCCTGAAATGAAGATGCTGATGTGAAATGTGTAGTCCTCAAACACAACGTGTGCACTAAAATGGTGCTAAGTATAGCTCTGGGCCAGGAAGGGAAGGATCATATATCCTGTATCTAATATGATCCCAACAACAGTACTACCACAGCTAATCACATTAATAGAATTCTGCTGAGCCCTGCATTATACCAGGATGGATGGCTGGATCAAGCTTGACTCCATTTATTTTATTCATTTTTCCAGTAAATTGAAGGGAAAGGGGATTCAAAATAAAGGGAGCTAGGAGTATTCAAGATGGCTGGAAGGACCCAGTTCCTCAAAAACCTCACCCTCACATATTCTACCCAGCACTGATGCATTAGGTTAGAGGTGGGCCATTTGCCTCACCTTTTAGCAGCCTCAGCCACACCTTAAGTGAATTATTTTTATCGAATCAATACTTCTCTGAGAAGGGCAGCATTGATAGAGTGGCACACTTGCTGTGGAAGGTGAACTCTGATGTAAAGATTGGACTTGGGCTTGCAGAGGAGGGGACGCAACCAAAATGGAGGTCAGAGGAAGGTGAAAGGGCTCTGGTGTTTTTCAAAAAACACAGACTAGTGAATGCACCAAGGAGCAGCTGAGGAAGCTTCAGCAACCCCCAAAAATCCATCATCCTACCTCCCCACAGCCACCCAAGTAAACACACAAACTAACTCAGGGGTTTCAACACTGGCTGCAGGTCAGAATCACCTAGGGAGCTTTAAAAGGTACACAAGGCCAACTGAAGAAAGACATCAGGGCATAGGGCACAGGCTTAGGTTCCTGGTTTATCTTTTAAGCTCCCAGTGTGATTCTGATGTCCAGCCAGGTTATAACTCACAGGTCTAAGTGAATGCAATGTCTGTACACTGCAATCACAGCTTCAAGGCAATTCTTGATGCTTCTTTTAACCAAGTGACCACTCTTATCTTCAACCAATGTAGACAATGTGGAGTCAGCAATGGCATGGATGGCCTTCTTTTCTGAGATGTGAGCTAAGGCTATTAAGACTAGGGTAGCATGCTGAAAATCCCAGTCTCTTTATTTCAGGTAAATCTGGCCCTTTAAAAACAAGAATTTGCCAATCCTTGAACTGGGTGACAACTATTCGTCATTTCTCTTTCAAATCTAAATAACAACAGCAGCTACCCTTGACTGAGCATCTTCTATGAGTTGGACACTCTTTGAGATGGTTCAAGCATATATCACTAATGTTTGTAACTAGATAGCAGGTATTATTGTAAAATCGCAAATTTCTAAAATCTAGACTCTCCCTTTGTCTCCACATGCACTGTCACCATCTTAATTCAAGCCACCATCAGTTTTTCACCAGGACTATCACAATAGCTTCCTGCCTAGGACCCTGGTTTCAATCTTGTCCCCTTCCAATTTATTCTCTATCTAGTATCCAGGGTCATCTTTGGAAAGCAGAAAGAGGCTTGCTTAAAAGCTATCAGAGGCTTCCACTTCTCTTGGAATAAAAGCTAGACTTCTTTCAAAGCCCTGCCAAGTCCTGCGTGATTCAGCTCCTGCTCCTACTCCACCTTCCTCTTGCGCCCCTCTTCCCCTAGCCCACCTCAGGCTCAAACCACACTGGCTCCTCTCTACTTTGAGGGCATGCTAATAATTTTTCTGCTACTTTATGCCATCAAACATGTTTCCTCTGCATAGAATGCTTGCCCTCACTCCCTTCACTCCTTCAGGGCTAGGCTGAAATATCATCTGCAGAGAAGCCTCCCTCTTCATCCCATCTCGGCCCTCTCCAATGGTTTTCTATCACTCTGCCCTGTTAGTTTCCTTCCTCATACTTACTCTAATTTGTAAGTTTTTATTGTAGAGTTATGTTTTTGTCTGTTTCTCCCACTAGGCTGCCACTGCGTCAATGAGTGGGACTTCATCTCTTATACTCATGAAAGTACCCAGTGTCAGCACAACGCCCAGTACCTAGCCACTTTGCAAGAAATATTTCTTGGATGAATAAAGAAGTCCATTTTACAGATATCAAATAAGCTAATTAACTTGCCTGAGGCAACAACTATTATAGAAATCTCTCAGAGGGGAAAAAAAATTCTACTAGGCTTTGTATAATAATCTCTAAAAAAAAGTATCTTGCTTATCCTGAAGACCTTAAATGACTGTAATTGTCCCGAATCTCCTTTGCTTCACACATAACCTAAGCCACAGCTATAACCGTCCATGAGCTAAGTAAGTATATCCAGCTGGTAGTTTGAGGTCAAGAGGATTTTGCAACAGTGGAAATCTTTAAATTGCTTAAATATGCTTGTCACAAAGCATTTATCTTAAGTGCTGTCTACCTTGCCCAGTGGGAAGTCCCTGTGTTTTATCAAGTAGCAATCCAGATGGGCTACTGGAAGGGATTTTCCTCTGGCAAGGGGGCACGTGGCCACTCATGTCAGCATCCACAAGTCTCCTTCATTGCCATCTTGGGCATTGCAGTAAACTTCTGATGGGTAGATCCACCAGGACTTTCTTACCTGCACAGTTCTGCTGAGGCTCCCAGTGGACTTTGATGCCTTCTCTCTGGCAGGCCCGGGTATATGCCAAAAATGACTCGCAGTAACAGTTTTTATGGACTGGACATTCACACATGTCTGTCACACAGGACCTATAGGACCCAACAGAGAGATAGAAACATTAAAAAATATCAAACCATAAACACCCTAAATATAACTGCAGAAAGGGTTGTAGATGGGGAAATCTGATTGGCCCATTAAAATTTGCTATTTTAGATTGGAAATCTAAATTGGCAAAATTCTGCATGGAACTTAAGTGCTGGATACCTCTGAACAGTGTGATATTAGATTTCCTTTCCTCTAGAGCAAGATTATCCAACAGAACTTGCTATAGGGATAGACATGTTCTATCATCTCCACTGTGCAAAGCCACTCTCCGTATTTGGCTACTGAGCACCTGGAATGTGGACCACAATGGAGGAACCGAGTTTCTAATTTGCTTTAATTTTAATTAACTTAGATATAAATAGTCCAATATGCCTAATGGCTACCCTACTGGAATACCATCGCCATCTTGTGACGAGCACTGATATAAAACTAATAGACTTTACTGCAATATTTCCAAAAATAGTAACCAACTTGATGAAAACACAAAATCCCATGGCTTTCTGAAGACAGACAATTAGAATTCGCTTCTGTAATATCTTAGAACTTTAGTCTTTTAAGGAACACTGAATCTTCATTCTTTAGAATGTAAAGCAAACATTTCCGGCCTCTAATTAGACTGCAAGATGAACAGGATTGAATCAAGGTCTTTGCAGCTGAAATATGGAAATGATGGACCAGGACATAAATTGAACGGAAATGCAAACTAACAAATTTTTAAACATGTTGACCACAAAGACATAATAATGGCCTTACATTAGTGTATAATATTACAGTTTACAAAATGCTTTCACACAGAGCCTGTCACTGGATGGTAAACAAGGCATAATACAGGTTTTTGTTCCATAAATGAAGGGGTCGTTTTACAAATAAATACATGGGCCCAAAGTCAGCACTTTTAAGTGGAAAAGAGCAAATTAAATTATATGTCCCAGCTTTGAAAGTAGTGTCCTTTTTATTATACCACACAACAATCTCATCTTCTTCTTTCAGCAAATTTACTGCCTAACATTTCCGGTTAACATTTATCCAAGAGGCCTCCAAGATTAATAAAATTAAACTACCCTTATATTTTGCATAACCTTGTTCAGCAAACTCCCTTCCTCACAGAAGCTATTCAAGGCTGAACACAGAAAAAATAATATCCAAGAGTACAAGCTGCACTTACGATCTCGAAAACTGATCATGACACTGCCACTGGACATTAATAATGTCATTTTCCTGTGGTGTGGGACCTGTGCACAACTGATTGTCAAGAGCAGCCAGCTAGCTCTGGGCAGAAGTCGACACACTATCTGCTCTAAACAGGAATTAAACAGCAAAAAACAGATTCAAGGAGCAACAGACCCACAGTGAATCCACAAAGTTATTGCAGCCCAATACTCAAGGGCACAGTTTTGGGAAATACGAACAAACAGGGACAAAAGAGGAGCAGATGTAAAACCTAAAGAGCCTCCTTCCATGTCAAGGACTGAGAGATTATTTGATGAGTGATACCTAAGACACGATAACCAGGATAGAAAAAGTGATCTTTCTTTCTTTGTAGTAATCATGGTTGTACTTTTTTTTTTTTTTTTTTTTTTTGAGACGGAGTTTTGCTCTTGTTGCCCAGGCTGGAGTGCAATGGTGCGATCTCAGCTCACTACAACCTCCACCTCTTGGGTTCAAGCAATATTCTTGCCTCAGTCCCCCAAGTAGCTGGGATTACAGGTGCCCACCACCATGCCAGGCTAATTTTTTGTATTTTTGGTATAGACAGGGTTTCACCATGTTGGTCAGACTGGTCTCAAACTCCTGACCTCAGATGATCTACCCACCTCGGCCTCCCAAAGTGCTGGGGTTACAAGCATGAGCCACTGTACCTGGCTCAAGGTTGTATTTCTTAATACTTCTCCCCACTTTTATTATAGAAATCTTGGGAAATCACCTTCACTAGCAAATGCATTCAGGCATTAAACACACAGTACTGTCTTTACACTGGGTAGAGCCTCTGGAATTCCAAAGAGAAGCCAAATAAAGCTTGTCCTTAAAATGGCGTCTAAATGCCAATGTATGAATCCCCCTCAATGTCATTTCCCTTTGTCGTTTCAATTTTCATTTCAGAATAACCCACACCCATCATATTTACGCTCAGACTTCACAGCGACATTTTTGGCTGCTCCAGGTTCTAACCTCTAATCCCATTCCTACTTCACTTTCCCAGTAGAATTTGTTCCCCACCCTCTCTCCTGGCCCATGGGGGTGGTCTCTTTCTGTATACACGGTTCCCACTGCCAAGACCTGGATGGAACGGCATCTCATGGACCTGGTAAAATGATGGCACATATATGGGAAAAGGCTGGTCTCAGTGTGAGAAAATGTGTCCTCAGATTTGAGCGAATGTCTACTGTAATTCTGTAAAATTCCATGGACAATAAACAAATAAAATGTAATTTGTTTGGGTAAAGGGATTGTTAGTGAATGCTTTCCTTCTTTTCTCTTGATTTCTACTTGTCTTATGAAGCTATTTACACAATTTAAGATAAATTATAGACAGCTAAATCCAATTCATTAAGACTGTTGAGAGAAAATGTTTCAAGCACACATTTAATAACCGCTGTGTACATGTACTCCACCTCACCCACAGACAGGCCCCTCTGTCTCCACAGACACAATCAATGATATGCCTTCCTGTAAAACTAAGGAAGATTTGAGCTTTTTATATGATCAGCCACTATGGGGAACAATATATGAGAGAAAAATGTTTGTCTAAGCCAGACCTTTACTTGAAAATGTTTTATGTATTTTTATAGGCTTGAAATTTGTGTTTTGTCTCGGAGGTTAAAATTCAAAAATGTTGTTTTTCACTTATCAAGTTGATGACTTTTACATAAAATAATGAACAGAGTTTGTGAGAGAATGGAGCAGCAGCCGTCTCCCTGCCCCACTGGCAGTGGTGTGAAACTGCCAGCTCTTACACAGAGTGTTTTTCAGGGAATGTCTCCTACAGTCCCTATGGCAATGGGATATGAGGCAGAGATTTTCACTGCTCCATTTAATAGATAGGGAAGCTGAAGCTTGAAGAAGTTAAATAATTTACTCAATGTCACAGAGCTGATCATAGATCCAGAACTGCAAACCTAGGATGACACCTTGTTTTTTTCTGATCTCAGAACCCATATTCACAGTAACTACGTTAGAGCTTTCTAGAGAGCAATTGAGCTATATTTACACACAGCCCAGAGAAAGGTTCTTACTCTCTGATGAAAATTTTACACCTAAGGAAATAGTAATGCCCATGAATATAGGCTTCAAACCTAGGAATTTTCATCACAATGCTATTTAAATTGAAAAAGAAAAGGGAAATAACCTAAATTCTCCATAATAAGGGCCCAGCTAGATAAATTCAGGTGACTTCTGTGATGAAATACCCTACAGCCATTACAATGACGTTTTGGAAATATATTTTTAAATATGAGGAAATGTTTGGGAAGGATTAACTGAAAAAAGAGAAGGATAACAAAACTGTGTTTCAACATCGTGTCATCACACAATGAAAACAAGAATAACTGAAAACAGATACGACCAAATCCAACAGACAGCTCGGTGTGGTGGATTTTGGTTCTTCCTAATTTTCGTACCTGTATTTTCTACATAGGCCTGATTCCTTTGTTATTTTGCCAATTCTGTTACAACAGAAACCCAAAGAGTCAGGCAGGCACTGTGAATACATATCACTTTTCTAAAAAGGGAAACATCACAGTTTACTTTTAATACTACACAAAAGAATATCATGAAAGATATTAATACTGAAATCAGAATTTCAGAACGATAGTGGGAAAGTAAAGAATGGGAGTAAATGAGAGCGTCTATTTGTAGGTCTTAGTTATTCAACATTCCTCCAGCTAAAATCTGCCCAATCTGTACTTTGGCAGCCTCTTGATACAGACTTCGGCTGGATTCACTTTGCGTTGCCCTCACACTTGCATTTCATTGGTCTACTAATGTGGCGGTGGAATAGATAATGGAATAATTTTGCATGCTTCTGTTGGTTACAAAGGAATTTATTAAGAGAAAAATAAAAGCATCTTCAAATTCACTTCAAATTTTAGGGAGGGACAAAACAATTGTTATTCAACTATTCAATTCATGTTTATCACACTTCATAATTCAGTGTGAGGAAAATCTAATTTATGACACAGTGAAGTTGAGTTCTTCTGTGTTTATGGAAGATTGTTGTCCTTTTCTTAATCGGTATGCACACATAGTCTACATTTATATTCATTTTATAGAATAAGTAGCAGAATTTTATCACTTCTGGGAGTGACTGAGATTTATGGCTTTGGTACCTCTGCTCTCATGACATTGTTCTGTCACATTTATGTTCTGTTTGATGGTGAGTTGGTCAGGAAACACAGCCGCCCACTGCTCCAGTGGGAAAACACAGGTTGCATTACTCTGAGCTTTTCCAGGAAAGATCTGCAGGTGAAGAGTGCCTGCCTGACTGGGTTTCTATTGTAACGGAATTGGCAAAATAACAGAGGAATCAGGCCCATGCAATCCCCTTAAAGCAAACTGTCTGTCACAGGAGCTTCAAATTAATGTATCTGGAAATGGTTTCCTGATTCATCTGCCCCACTCCTGGCATCTCGCCTGGCAGCCAAGAGGTTCAGGCAAGACTCTTGCTCTGTGTGGTTAACACAGCTGCTCAGTGCCACAATAGGGCAAGAGAAGGCCCAGAGCTGCTGCAGGGGCCCAGGGAGCTGGCACCAGGCTGGGCAGCACTTTGTCACACATCCACTACCTCCCTTCTCTCATTGTTTGATGTTTGTGTGTCATGTTTCAATGACTCCTTGAAGGCATGTTTTAACCCTGTTCTTCACAGCACTCAGCACAGTAGTGGGATCAGAACTGACCTGTGGTCAGTTCCCTCCCTGAAATCCAATTAAACACAACTCATCTGCAGAGAAGCCTTCACAACTATTCTCCCGCATCAAACTACAGCTACTGCCTCCTGAAAACTCCACACCAGAAACCATTAGACACATGTGGTTATTTACATTGAAATTTAAGTTAATTACCATTAAATAAAATTACAAGTTCAGTTTGTCAGTATCATTAGCCACATTTCAAATATTCAATGGCAGCCGGTGCCAGTGGCCCCCATACTGGACAGAGTGGATTGAGAACACTACTATCATCGAAGAAAGTGCTATTAGATGGTACTGCCAAGAGTGCAGCTCCATTAGCAACAGGGAATCCATTTCTATCCTCCTCGAGGGATTTATAGGTGTACTGAGATTAGGATCAAGCTCACCTCTGATTGGGTACCTACAAAAAAAAATTCAAACTTCTTGGCATCAAATTCAAGGTTCCTAGCAGCCTAGACTTCAGCCTACTTTTCTAACTCCATTTCTTTCTTCCCCACTCATTCTTTTACCAAATCATAGAATGTCCCATCAACCCTTGGACTTCCATCCACCTGGCTATTCCTGACTGGAAGGTACTTCCAGGTCTTTTCCACTGGAAAAATCTAATGTCTATCCTTTAAGACCTAATTCAAATTCCTCAGTGGTGCTTGACAAATGGCTCCCAAAAAGTTAGCCACTCCCTATAGGGTCCCATGTCCTTCATACCTTTCTTATTGCACAGATCCTTTGAAACATCATCTCTTTCCTTGTTGGGGGACAAGGACTGTGTCTGGCTTATCTAGCCCCCCAGCACAGTGCCGTGAACATGTAGCTCAGTAAATATTCAGTGAATCATTCAAAGAGTGAAAGAGAGTAACCTCATGACCTTTTCCCAGCTTCCACAGGATTGGACAGCTGGACACTGATATCTGAAGGGCATAAATTCCATCCTTGCTCCCACTCTGTGGCCACTGCTTAATACGGCCAAGGCCACGAGGGCTATTGGCCATAACAACCTCTGAACTAAGCTGCTTCTGCAAGAACCTTTCTGGTGTCATTTTCATTTTGAACTTATTGCACTCCTCTCCTGTCTCCAGGGGAATTTTTTTTTAATTTAGTGACTGGTGGAAAAAAAGGATTTGATGAGAGAATTCTGCTTTAATCACACATTTTCAATAAAGCACATATTTGATATAAGAAAAACCAATAGTTTTTCATGTTATTAAAAAGGCAAACCTCCAATACTGCTAAAATCAAAACATCAAACCCATCTATGCTTCCTAGCAACAGTATATCTGAGTGGTTTCCCCTCTGCTTTCTCTGGCACAAGGGCCGTGCCTGTCAGACAGAGGCAAGTGCCTCTGCTTCCCAGGCACAGCTTTGAACGACAGATGTATTACCCATTGGGCACCCTCCACACTGCTTCTTGGAGAACAGAAGGGCAAGCCAGGAGTGGCAGGTGCCAGCTCCATCTTGGAGCCAGATATCCAGCGTTCTGGCTGTCTTCTCTGCCACCACAAAGGGTCTTCAGCTGGACTATGTTTGTCAATCTGAAGGTCAGCTTCCCTGGGAGCAATGGCAGGATCGAGGCAGAACTCAACAGTGCAAGGAAGATAGCAAGAAAACCACCATTTGGTCATATGGCTTTCCTTGTTCCACACATCTAGGAAGGTCATAGAAGTGAGTGAAGGCATCTTAGGCTTATCAGTGTATGGGCATCAGTGGAAAACAGGGAAGGGAGAAGATAAGGAAGACAGAGTCCTAGCTGAGTGAGCAGCAGTGTGCTGAGCTACCACAAGCCTATTAAAAAACTCACATTTTAATCCTTGAAATCCTGCCCTAATTTCCCTAATCTGAGTTGCATGGAGACAACTAAAGGTAGTAGCCAAGGTAGGGAGGCACATCCATGTCACATTATACCTGTGAAAACAATGTCATCCAATATCATGCTTTTTTCCTCAGCCCTATACAGGCACGTTCACACACTCATTCTTATCCATCCATCGAAGGGGCACAAAAAACACCACTGTCACATGAAAAACATGACCAGAAAGTTCAATCCTGGGAACTGTGAGGCTGTTTTATTGAGCTGTCAATGAAAGGGCAGGGCTAGCCTGCTGAGCCAGCCAGCAGGGAGTTCCTGCTGCTCTGTCCACAGCTTTCACGGGCCAGCCCCAGTTTGGCATCCCTGTGGCTACTGTCCATGCTGGCTTAAATATTGTTGAGAATATTCCAGGTTCTATGGCTGCCTGGGGTTGCCAGGACAGAACAGTAAGTCCAGGCATTTTCATTAGCTTGTGGATTTCATAACCTTGATCTGGGGAAACAGGGCAGGAGGATACCTGGAACGGGAGCCCAGCCTGTTTCTCTGGTTGTAGATACAAAAGTTATCTCCGGTTCAGCTTTCCCAAATTCTCCCCTCATCCCCCTATACTCAAGTTAAATTGTTCGCCCATTCTTCAGTGAAAAGAAGGCATTCATGGAGCTCTGTTTGTTCCAGGCACTAAACAAGGTACAGAGGCTAACAGAGATGGGCTCTTCCAAGAAAACAGGATTGTGCAGATATTAAAATCCAAACTCCAAATGAAAAAACCACTATTACGAATGAGAAAAAGGAAATTCCAGGCTAGGGGAGGTGCCTGAGTAAAGGCACAGAATTTCCAAACCACCAGATCTTAGATTTGATAGTCATGTGGTCAACCTCCAAATATCAAAAACAATACAGAGCAAAAAAAGTCCCTGACAGAGAATCATGCAGCCTCTTCCTGAGACCTCACAGGACAGGGGGCTGGTTTCCTTGCAGGGCAGCTCAGCAGATCTTCTGGTTATAACATTTCTTTCTTCTAGGGATCCAAATCCTCATAATCTCTAGTTAACTCTCAGGTCTGACATCGGGAGCCACACAGAATCAGTCAACGTGTCCCCGCTCCTAAGGACTCTTCAGTTACCTTCCTGCACTCCCCTGCTCAGCCTCGTATTTTCATCTTCCTGCCTTCTGTGTTCCTCCCTCCCTGTCAACTGCTTGCTTCCTGGCTTGATAAGAACAAAAATCCAACAAACTAATTAACAGGAGAAAAACCTACCAAATCATTTTTGTTCATGATTCACAGTGAATCTCTTACTTGATTGCCTGCCCACTGTCCCTACCTTATATACATTGCCTACTTATACATTCCAACACTTTTTACCTAATTTAGATGCTCTCCAATTACTAAAAATATTTATTTTTAAATCCTCCTAACTTTCCCCAGGAGGTGAATGGCATTATGCGCACAGCAGCACACAGGAGCTCCAGAAATATCATTCGCCTCTGACCCTCTTCTGAAGTTATGGATTGTTTTTATGGAATAATGTAGGCATCTGTGGACACAGAGACCCCCTTTAAGAGAGTAGCAATTCTTAGGATTTTCCATGGATGCCAGCTTTAGAAGAAGCTCCACATACTTACTTTTAGTAGAGGTATGCTTTTAGCAGTGACTAAACAGCTATCACGCATGTCTGGAATCTAAAATACTTTCTCCCTTGATAAGGCCATATATCAGACCATATGTGAAGAGTATGATCCTCATGCCCACAGTTAAATTCTCGCCTATCTAATAACAGGGAAGGGATGTGCACCATTGTGCTATTTTCTCTATACCCAGGGGCCACATCTTTAAGGAGCCCAAAGCCAGAGACTATATGGCCAGTACCCTTAGAAATATTTCTGTTGGGAAGTTAAGCTATCTTTGCTTAAGTAGGAAACACTGGCTTCATGAAGGGAAAAATTGACCATGATTAACAGACATTTGCTCAGTTGTCACTCTTCTAGAGATAACTCCTCATTTCACTTTGGGCCCCATTCTAGAAGAGCCCAGCAAATCTTGCAAGATGGTCTCAGGAGCTGGCCAGTGAGAGGGAAGCTTGGTCACGACCCCCCTCTAGTGGCCGAGAGTTAGAGCATGAAGTAACCATAATTCTTACTCCAGCATTTGCTTCTAAATCAAACAACTCACCTTTTTGGAGGCTGGCTGATAAAAAAGAACATAAAAGTGGTGCTTGGCAGAAAAATCAATCACTTTTCTCTTAAACTTGTGCTCAATTCATCACTGTCATGCTTACTGTAAAACAATTGTAAGGCTGGTGAACTAAACCCCTGTGTAATCCTAAACACCTACCCCTGATGCCTGCCAAGAAGGGTGAGTGCGTCTGAGGCAGGCTCCTGGAAAGGGCAGGGCGAGGTGGGCCACCACCAGGAAGAAGCCTCTGCTCCGTCCACCTTATTTTATCTTTTTTATCTTTTTCGCGAAATCTCATTTCACCTATATACTACATCGAACTTCACATATGTTCTTGTCTCTAAAAAGAATCTCAAGTACAAGAGAGTCAGAACCCTTCACCTAAGCAGAAGAGAAACATTCTTTACCACTAAAAGAAAAACTAAACTGTTTTTCCTACTTCTACACACCCATTCAACACAGAATACTTCGGTCACCAAAACGTGTAGGGACTTTTCCCCACTAACCACTATTTCTCCAGCGGACACCAACTGGGTGTCCTGAAATTTAACTCAATTCTGACACTATCTACTAGAGTTAGCATCAGATCCCAGTCCCATAGCACTGCTCCCCACTTTAGATATCAATTGCAGTCCCAGGTTGTGGCCTGTGCTTCTGACCAACCGGTTTATAAATCAGAGTTTCCACAACCCCCTTCTTGGATCCAGTTAATTTGCTGGAGTGACTCACAGGACTCAGGGAAACACTTAAGTTGCCCAGTTGATTACAAAGTCTGTTACCAAGGATACAGATGCACAGCCAGATGGAAGAGATGCACAGGGCGAGGGTGTAGGAAGGGATGCAGAGCTTCCGTGCCCTCTCCAGGCACACCACCTTCCAGAACCCAGGCACACCACCGTCCAGAACCCCTGTGTGTTTAGCTATCCAGAAGCTCCCCAAACCCTGACCTGACCTTTGGGTTCGTAGAGGTGCCATTCCATAGACCTGATTAATTATAACACCAGCCATTGGTGATCAACTCAACTTTCAGCCCCTCTCCCCTCCTTGGAGGCTAGAGGGAGAGGCTGAAAGTCCAACCCTCTAATTACACGGTTGGTTCCTCTAGCAATAGAGCCCCTCTCCATCCTCAGGCTGTCCAGGAGCCCCCTAAGGATCATCTCATTACAACAAAAGATACTCCTATCACCAAGTAAATTACAAGGGATTTAGGAGCTCTGCATCTGTCACTCCTACCATTCAGGAAATTAATTGCAAAGGTCTTAGGAGCTCTGTATCAGGAACTGGGGTCAGAGACCAAATTAAAATTAAAAAAAAAAAAAAAAGATTTCCCTAGTGCCCTTACCTACACAGTTTTAGGAACCCTGTGTCAGAGAGCAAAATACGCATTTCAATATACACATTTCACATCTACCAAGTCTGAGGTGGTAATCCATCAGGGGCCAAAGGTATCAGCATGTTGCCAATATTCAGCCACGTTTTAGGGTAAGCCTGACTCTTAGTTTGTAAAATGATGGGGTCCCCACAGTACTAATATTCTAAGACTCTGTCAAGATATGAATTTGCCCAGGGCTCAGCTAGCCCCAAAACTAGGTAGTATATGTATTTTAAAAGCCCCCAGCCCAGAAATGAGAGAGGGATCTTTACCCCAAAGAAACTCACTGTCTCCTTTTTGGTGAGCCCATCTCATCATAATTCTACTCCCAACATAGATACACACCATCTTTGAAATTGTTCTAGTCCCCTCAACAAACTCCAAGAGAATATCTGCTGTGTGCAACCTGTGGGCCGGGCATTGTGGGAAATGCAGAAAGGAAGAAGAACCTGGCTTCGATCCTGGGGCCTTTGGGGTGTGGTGGGGAGGGCAGGGCAGAACTGGGCCAGGCAACATGCAAGGAGGAGTCTTGAGGGCAACATGTTAAGGGGGCACTAGCTCTCGGGCTCCAGTAAGTACAGGGCCGGCACTTGAGAGAAAATGCCTTCTTAAATGTTGCTTCTCATGTCTGGGCCCCAGAGGAGAAGAAAACATGCCTACACAGGTGTCCCACAGCATAATCTATTCGAAGAGGCAGCAAGGTAAGTGATCACCACACCAAGGCTGATCCTCAATTGTGTTATCTTGGGCACATTATTACCCTTTTCTACATTCTCCTTTCCTTGCCTAATCTCTCTCCCTTAGGGTTCTCATAGAAGGTAAAGGAAAATCTGTGTTCTCCCCTTCCCCAACGAATCCCTAAAGAGAAGAGCAAAATTCATCCATGCACGGAAATGGAAATGGTTAGAGGACTAAGCAAAACAGAAATTGCAGCACTCCATCTCCACCCCCACTGAAGCTCAGAGTTTGAAGGATGTGCAGGAATTGAACTTTCTTTCTTTCCTGTCACTCTAGGGTCCCATCCCCCAGGATGCCAGCCCCAGCATTGTCTCTAGTCTTCCCATGGGCAGCCGAACAATACCAGCCTGGGTTTGCCTGTGTCGGCCATGGCCACTTCCAGAGAGGGCAGTAATTGGGAGTGTGGAGTCACAAGTGGCAGTGAGGAAAATTTATGAAAGTGAAGGCCTCTAGCATCTGGAGGCCACACCCCAGCCACACGCAGCAGCCACCACCAGCCCCCTGCTTCAAAGGGGCCGATCCTTCCACAGGCCTTTTTCACATTAGGCAGTGGATGGCTGCCAAGTCCCACAAACAGGCGAAGGCACAAATCCTCCACTACGTGCATTAATCAAAGGGCGGCAGAGGCAGCTGCCCCTGGAGCATGCGGTACAGTGGTGAACTTTTTCAGATGCCGGGGGCCTTGCATGAAGCATCTGCTGTGCTTTTTGGCTCCATAATAAACCAGCATTCACATCCCATTACTGCACAAGAAAGGGTCTTTTCACACTCAATGCCCTTTGCAGCCTTGGCTGCCCAGGGATAGCTCAGTCCACTGGACCTAAACAGGGTGCTGCCCATCCCGAGAGGCCCACCCCCACCCATCAGTGGGGCTGGCACGCCACCATCCTCAAATCCCAGAAAAAGGACTCCATGACCAGACATTCCCCAAAGCCAAATCATAAACACCACAGGCCTGCCCCTCCATGCCAGCTTCCCCACACCCTCTGCTAGAATGAGAGCACCCTCAGATGAGCCCCCGAGAGTTGGAATGTGAGGCCTGTTTTCTATAAGCAACTGCAGAGATAATTGCCTAAAAGGCCCCAGAACACTGGCCTAAAGGCATCGCATGATTTTCTCTTCTTACCATCACATTATTAATAAGTGGCAAAGACAGCATTCAAAGCTGAGCCCTTGCCCTCTCTCCTAAGGCAGGTCGCCTTCTAAAGCACATGCTGTTCCTTCTAGCTGGGGTGTTCTTCCTCCCCCTTCTCCTAGTTAAAAATCCACTCCTCCTTCAATATGCAGCTGAGTAGCTTTCTCAGGGAAGGTTTCTGAGATCCCCAGACTAGATAAGGTTGCTCTTAAACATTCTCCTGGCATTCTTGCATGGCCCTTATCACACCCCGCAACTGCATCCCCATGGGAGCAATCCCTCACTCCATAAACTCCACCATGCCCCAGGGCTGGCAGGTGTTGCTCACCAATTTTCCCCAGCCCTAGTGCGGTGCCTGGTCTAGAGTACATGCTCAAAACCTGTTTTCTGAATGCATTACTTATAGATGTTTATATAGTCAAGTCCAGATAAAGTGACTCCTAAGATGACAATGAGATTTAGAGGGTTAAATGGCCTCAAAGTGAAGGAGGAATAGGCATTCCACGGATTTAACTACTACTAACAGACCGCGGGAAGTAAGTTCTGAAAACTAGAGTAGACAGCTAGGAGGTCAGTGGTGGTCTTAGCAGGAATATTTTATGGGAGTGGTGGGGCGAGCAATCATCCTGAAATGTATTGCAAGTGGAAAATATGGGAGGCAATGAGGAAAGGCTATTCTTTCAGTAGGTTGTCAGAGCAGAGGAGAGAAATGAGGAGATAATTTGAAGGGAACCCAGAAGACAGAGAGAGAGAGAGCAAGGCAGAATCAAGAAGACTTGAACACATTTTGCATCAAAGCGGGGAAAGAAGTCCAAGATAAGATGCTGAAGCTAAAGAGATGGAGGGTTTGGGTAACTGGTGACATAATATCAGGAAGAAAACAGGAGCAGATGGGGTCAAGAATGCAGGGAAAAGATTACCCTCCTATTCACTTATCATTGCTAGTAGTCAAATTCCTGAAAAAAAAAGAAAAAGAAAAATGTAGAAGTCCTTATATTCATATACGACAACACAGGGAGAGGTAACCTCTAGATCAGCAGTTGGAGGAAGGAAGACCAAGGTGCCAATCCAAATATCTAGCAAAGAAGCGGGCAGAACTGAATGCAATTTGCAAATAGTGTTTCCAGGTGAGGAAAGACTCCAGCCAAGGGACAAGATGAAAGCCACCAGAGAATGAGATTTTACTCCCCAGCTCAGTCCATGCCCTTGGGGACTCATGGCAAAGGAATTGAAATAAAACTAAGCCAAAATTATAATATGGCAGGTTTTCTTTCTTTCTTTCTTTCTTTCTTTCTTCTTTCTTTCTTTCTTTCTTTCTTTCTTTCTTTCTTTCTTTCTGTCTTTCTTTCTCTTTCTTTCTTTCTTTCTTTCTCTTTCTTTCTTTCTTTCTTTCTTCCCTTCCTTCCTTCCTTCTTTCTTCTCTTTTTTTTTTTGACAGAGTCTCACTCTGTCGCCTAAGTTGGAGTCAGTGGCACGATCTCAGCTCACTGCAACCTCTGGAGTCAGTGGCACAATCTCAGCTCACTGCAACCTCTGCCTCCTGGGTTCAAGTTATTCTCCTGCCTCAGCTTCCAGAGTAGCTGGGACTATAGGTGTGTGCCAGCACACACGGCTAATTTTTTTTGTATTTTTAGTAGAGACGGGATTTCACCATATGGTCCAGGCTGGTCTTGAACTCCTGACCTTATGATCACCCGCCTCAGCCTCCCAAAGTGTTGAGATTACAGGCGTGAGCCACCACACCCGTCCCTAATATGGTAGGTTTTCTAGATTTTAAGCTTGTGATCTAAGAGTAGTGATAGAACATTTCTCCCCAAAGCAGGGGACCTGAAATTGAGAAGCCATTTTTTTGGAGGGGAAGGGGTAACTTTTATAGATGTTTTCTTCCTAAATATTTTTATGTTCCCACTATACAATAAAAGTCTTAATAGCAACAATCATGGCAACCCACTGTGGTTTAGGGCTGTGAGGGCTCAAAAACCCAATAGGCCGGATGACTCACAAAAAGTCAGAGAATTATAGAATCACAGAGTCTTAAAAGACCTTAGGGAATATCTACTCCCTGCAGGAATTCCTTTTATAATACTCCTGCCAGATGGTCGTACATCTGCATCATGTCTGTGATAGGAGCTCAGTAGCTTTTTAGGAATCTCATTCCTGTGATAGACAATTACAGCTTCTATCTCTCAGGAAGTTTTCTTATATATTAAATGAAAATGTGTTCTATAACTTCCAGCCCTTTATTCAGATCCTGCCTTCTGTTACACTGTAGAATTATTCTATTCTATTTCAGCTTCCATGTGACATCCTCTTCAAACACATTACATAACATAAAAATGTTCCACTTAAAAGTTAAACTTTTGGGGGGCTTTCAGAAGTATTCCTATCATGTCATTTTTTACTTCTTTTGCTTTTATTTATTTTACTTCCAGCAGCTAAAGGGTGTTCCACCTAAGCGTAAACATAAACATTACTTTCCTTTTTTTAATTCTTTTAATAAATCTCTACTTAGCAAGCAACTGTGCCATTTGTCTGAGCAAGGGACAAAGATGAGTAAGGCGGGGCACTTACTCCAAACTACACAATGTGCCAAAATAGGTTGTAATAAAGGAGGAAAATAATCGGTGTTACAAAAAGCAGTCTAGCATTATTACCAAGGGAGTTCAAGGAAATAGATTACTCTGGCATGGAGGATAGGAAGTGAGAAGTTAGGAAAGATTTTGAGTTACATCTAAAAGAAAAAAATAAGTTTTACCCAGGCAAAGAGAAAAAAAGGCTTTTTAGAAAAATGTATACTTTAGACATACATTTGTTTGAATCGGCATACGTTCCATTTGGGGACCCATGAACATCAAGAAGGGGAACAGACATCACGAGAAATCAATGGGAAAGGTAAATGTTGCTTATTTAATAGATTCCTTGTATGCCAAACTATGAAGCACAAACATTATTTAAGTAATCAGAAGGAGTCATTGACAGTTGGAGCAGAAAAGTGATAGAATTCAAAATACGCATCAGGAAAGCGAGCTAATAAGAATATTTTGGATGGAATGGAAGAGGTGGAGAAAAGAAGTTATGTAGGGATTAAGCAGCTATTTCAGAAGATCCAACTAAGGTTTTACAAGAGGGAAAGACAACACTTACCTGGGGGAACACCAGTAGAAATTGAGAGGGGACATAAAGCATAGAGATAGGAGAATGTATACAGCCTGAAAAAGGGTCTCACACTGGGGCAAAAGGGAAAAAGAAGAGTCAAAGATGCATCTGGAGATTCAAGCTTGGATTTAAAGTCTGCCAAGAAATTAGAGGGATGCAGAAGAAGCCGGTAGTAGAAAGGAGCGGGGTGGGGCGGGGGAGAGATGATGAGTTTGTATTTAAACACACTGTGTTTCTGATGGAACATCCAGGCAGTGGTGTGGTGGTAAATGCTCAACAACTGGTTCTTGGTGGGATCAGGGAGAAGAGGGGACCCCTGATTGGTAGTGCATGCTGACTTATGTGGTGTAAATACCCAGTGTGACTGCTTCTAAGCTACAGTACCAACATGGCATCACTGATCACTAAACACACAGTTGGGGAGAGATTCTAACAATTGGTGGTAGGGAGACAATACAAGCCAGCTCCATCACACCACTGTGTCTACATTGGAGAGGGGAGACAGGGTTGAGCCAGAGTGTTCCTATTGTACAGTAAATAAAATGTGATTCTCTGCAAAACAGAGACCATGACTACTGACAGACTTGGACATCCCTAATGACATGCATCCAACTTCAGCCAAAAGCCCACCAACAGGTTCTCTCACTCTCTCTTACCAACATTCATATACAAGTGATAAAAACAAGGGCTGACAGCAACCAATGAGTTCATGCTTGGTTTTATTTTTCATAATGTCTTAGGATGATTCCTCCTTTAAGTTTTATTATTGTTTTGCCTACCATGAAATAGTAATTAAGGATTTTGCTAAATCAATTTAAAGATTGCTTTGTTTCATTGCTATCATTGTAAGTACCTCTGGGCTGTCTGCTGTTTTATAATGGCTCTTAATAATGCTGCTTAGTCACTCATAGGATGCAATTTGGACTTTTTTTAAAAAAAGACTGGGACAATTAATGATGCTATGAGATTGGTAAGGAGTATGATGTGGAACAAGAAATTTAAAAGGTGAGTAAAGTGAATTACCCATATAAAGATAATGGTTGAAAGCCATGCACTAGGGAAGAAAGTAGGAGGAAAGAGGAAAAAGCAGAATGGTTGAAAAAGATTTTATTAAGACTCAATAGGAAAAGTTGTAATTTCTCACCTATATATTTCCAGCTACAGCACAAACATCATCATATGCCTTCTTGGTGACACAGCAGCCAGTTAAATATTTTTGTCTAACTATTTCTTATAATAATGTGTAGGGGAACAGAACTCTTCTTCCCTACATAGCAGCCAAATGTTCTTTCAAATGTATTAAAGAGATCATAAAACTCCTTTAATCAAAAGTTTCCAAAAATATCTCATCGCATTTAAAGTACAATCTAACTAAGCCCTAGTCATGGTCCACAAGTCCCCAGATGAGCTACGCTCTTCCTGCTTTACACCTTCATCTCCATTTAGAAGCCCTAGCTCACTACCTTCAACCATGCTGGCCTTCCTGCTTTTCCTTAAAAATGCCATGCTCATCACCTGGAACAATCTTCCAGGCTAACTGGAGAAGGGGTGGCTCTCTCCTTTTCAAATTTCAGGCCAATATTACCTGCTCAGACATTCATTCCCTGACCACTAGTATCTAAAATGACCCCATTCTCCCATTTTATCACCTTCTCTCAAGTCAGAAATTATTTTGTTTAGTTGATTATTTTTGGTGGCACTCCCCAAATAGAATGTAAGTGCTGCCATGAAGGACTGTGTTTGTTTAATTTCCTGCCAAATCTCCAGCGTCCAGCACAGTTACTAGCACATTGCAGGTGTTCATCTGTGAAATGGCAAATGCTCCCACTCCCATTAATTGGATACATTTCAGAGGAAAAGAAAACCTTATTGAAGAATGACCCATGTCTTCACAATTCTGTCCTCCATTGTATCTAAATATAATGCAGTGCCACCATAATGTCACATTAAGCAACACAACAATATTGAATGAATATTGAATGAATAATTCAACACATGTCTTGGGGCCTTGCACAGGAGCATAGTCAGGCCATTTGAAAGATACATGACTAAGAAAGAATGTGCTTATTCCTCTCTGTCATGCTGGGAGCAATTTACAGTATCCTTAGGAAGCCCTGCAGTAAGGTAAAGTAAATGTATGTATGAGTTTCCTTTAGTCACTTATGCATTCAATTAGCATTTCATAAGCATGAAGCTAAGAACTAGTGATATAAAAATAAAGTGTCAAAATCTCCACTTTGAAAGACTTAAAATAGAATGAGAGAAACAAATAGAAAAATAATTTTATTACCATATGATCAATATTACAATGGAGATATGAAAATACTGAGAGACAGCAGGAAAGGGAATGATCAGCTGCGTTGGAAATGGGGAGGGCATATTTGAGAAAACTTCACTGAGGAGGGGACTAATGACCAACAATGGTCAGAGTTTTGCATGAGTGTGAAAGGCAAACAAGGAAAAGCAAAACACCAGGAAGGACAGCATATAGAAAGCCATTAAGCCCTGAAATGGCATTACCCACTAGAGAATTATAATAAATTTTATATGGCATAAGTAGTTGAACATGGGCGGGAAGAGACTGCAGGCTTATCAAAATGTAACAAGGAGAGCATAGACAAGAGAACTATAGACTATCTATTTACAAATATAAGGGCAAAAATACCATATAAAACATAATTAAACAGAATTCAACAGTATATTAGAAGAATAATATATCATAACCAAATACTGGGGTTTTTTTAGGAATGCAAGGTTGGTTTGATCTCAAGATATTTACTGATCTAATTTTTCACATTAATAGATGAAAGAACTGCTATGTATTCATACTTACAGATGCAACATAATATACAATAAATTTAACATTAATCCTGGTTTTAAAATTTCACAAACATGTTAAAACTAAAGCAAAAGAATGTTTCTTTAACACTGTGAAGAGTCTATCTCAATTTAGAGAGCCAAAATTGTTCTTAACAATGAAATATTAGAGGCATGTCTGTAAATTCAAAAAAAGGATGCTTTTCATTACCACTATTAACTAACATTATTCTTAAAGTTATAGTCTCTAAAATTACACAAGAAAACAAATAATATGCATAGATTTTAGAAAGTAAAGGACACAATTTTACTTGCTTGCAAATGACATGATAGCCTGTAACTGAGAAACTTCAAAAAAATCAGCTATAAAACAATTTTCCTATATGTCATTAATAACTGCTTAACACATTAAACTATACAAAAAGACCCACTTCACAATGCTAATCCATTACTGTCACAAAAAAAAATAAACTTTACAATGCAAAACCTATGAAAAGCAAACAATAAAATGTACTGTGTAAATGGAGAGATATTTTCTGGGCTAATGTAACAGACTTTATATTTTAAAAAAGGTCTAAATTATGTATTAATAATATAATAAAATACAACACAATACATGGAAGAAAATTAATTTTAAAAATCACTTTGGCTGCACAGAGGAAGCTGGGATGTGGAGGTAGAGGCTACATTAGTTCATCATGGGAGAAGATGTACCTGAAAGAGGAGAGTGAGCCGTTGGAAAACAGGAACGATAACAATGAGCTATACCAAGACAATGATGGTTGCTAATGCAACCCAGGAAATAGATTTAAATATGTTTGAGAGCCTATGTCAA
This sequence comes from Hylobates moloch, assembly GCF_009828535.3. Classification (NCBI taxonomy): domain Eukaryota; kingdom Metazoa; phylum Chordata; class Mammalia; order Primates; family Hylobatidae; genus Hylobates; species Hylobates moloch. The sequence continues at coordinate 134,809,137 of NW_026652276.1, forward strand.
CAATATTCAGGAACTAATTGAATATTTGAGCACCAGAGTTAAAGGAGAAGGGAAAATGTACACTCAACGAAGATTTGCTGAGTACTCTCTATGTGCCAGGCATTAAATTATATGCTGTGTACCATGGATAATTAAATGAAAAGATACATTAATTCAGCATCCTCCTGGGAAAGGAGACAGATTAAAAGATATAATCTCAACCCAAAAGAAGTCTATATGCATTCCTTTAAGTACAAACAAAAGTCTAATGTGGATCCTAATTAGCTGAAAATTATGAAAAAATGATGCTTTCAAATTAAAGAATAGCCCTATTCTTAGAATATAAACATATTTAGGAGAATCTAAATGTTTTTAATTAACATAGAAGGATAATGTAGAAGTTAAGGGAAAGAAAGACGCCCAATCATCCATGAATTTGGCTCAGACTGAGCAAAATCATAAGTTAGAACTATAATCCAGGAGATGAGAGTGGAGTTCAGATGTGAAAGAAGACCAGGCCTCTCCACTGCTGGTTCTCACTCCTGATTGCACTTTAGAATCATCAGGGAGATTTAAATAGCACTGATGCCCAGGCCACAGCTTAGAAGATTCTGATTTAATTGTCCTGAGTGTGGCCAGGGCATCAGAAAACTCCCAGGTGACACCAATGTGCAGTTCTGCCCAAGAAATATATATACCCCAGGAGTTGACCTCATCTCTAGGAGTCCTTGGTTCATGATCTAGATATTTACTCCAACCGAACACAGCTAACAAGGACCTAATCTTTGTGCTAAAAGATTGCACTGGCCTCTAATTCTCTTCAGGAACCCTATTACAGCCAGTAAACTCCTGTTTTTATAAGAAAAAACTAAGATACATAATTTTAGTTCTTCTACAATCTAAATAGCCTTTCCAACCTTAAAAGTGCACGTTTCATACTAATGATTACACACATTAGACTGTAGCACATTACAGTCTAATGATTTTCTTCCACCTCTGTTTTAGAAATAAAATTGTGGGGATAACATATAAGCCTCCTCCCTCTAAATTTGTGATAAAATAATTTTAGTTCACTTTAGAAATGCTGGCTGATATAGAGCTCTTAAAATTGTATCCCTTTATGCCATATTCTATAAAGAAATATTATATTAATGAATGTGAAATAAGAACTAATCTGAAGAGCTTCTATGGACCCTGAGAAGAGCATTATATCTTCCCACTGACCTTTGCACAAGAATCGGGTAAATACTGATTTAAAAAAATGTTATTCCAGACCTTGGATGAAAATCATCCCTATGTACCTATCATAAACTCAGAGAAAAATGAACAACTTTGGTTGTTATTAAAAGCATGTGGAAAAAAGAACTGTAATATTCTCTCTCAAAGCCTTTGACTCACAATTGTCCTTTAAAGACCAATGCAAAGCCAAAATTCTCAAGGAGCAAAGGGCAGATAACAAGGCTGCAAGAGGTTCCCTGTTAACAATGATTTCTCTCCAACAAAAGGAGTCTATATTTCTTCTGGCTTTTGCTCTACAGGACTGGTGTCTGTGTGCAGGCAAATTCACTAAGGACTCTAGATCCAGGTGATAAGTGATCTCTATAACCCCTGGTCCCTCTATTCAAAATCCAGCCATGACTTGGCCTCACCTGAGACTTGTTAGAAATGCAGAACCTCAGCCCTACCTAAAACCTATTGAGCCTCACTCTGTTTTAACAAGATCTCAGATTATTTGAATGTGCTTGGAAGTTTGAGAAGCTCTGGTCTAAAACTGAGCTACTAAAAGTATGATCTGCAGAATACCAGCATCAGCATCACCAGGAGCTAGGTGAAAATGCAAATTGTTGGGCTCCATTCCAGACCTATTCAAGCAGAATCTGTTGGCGTGGGTCCTGGAGCCCAGATATCTACAGTTTACTAATCTGATCAGCAGAGTCTTGTGTACAAGCTTTGAGAGGCAGTAGTCTAGAACAGGTTTCTGCCCCCGCCCACCCCATCCCACCATTGCCCAAGCTGGAGTTCAGTGGCATAATCACACCTCACTGCAGCATCCAACTCTTGGGCTGAGGCAACCCTCCCACTTTAGCCTCCCAAGTAGCTGGGACCACAGGCATGTACCACAATGCTCAGCTAATTAAAAAAAAAATTGTACAGACAGGGTCTCAATATGTTGCCCAGGCTGCTCTTCAACTCCTGGTTCAAGCAATACTCCTGCCTTGGCCTCCCAAAGTACTAGGATTACAGGCATGAGCCACCACACCTGGCCTTTGCTCTATATTTCTTTGGTCCTTCACAATGCACTGGATTTGAGGCACTACACTGGGCACATCAGAGATATTAAAGAAACATCATTGTTCTGTGATTGAAAAGTAAGAGGAGAAGGCTTTTTCCTTCTGAAGTTCTGGATAATGCCCAGAGGCTAGCAATTAATGGTAACTCAGAGTCAAGTCAATAATAACAGTAGATTTATATTTCATCCTCATATGCAAGCTTCTCCCAATGAAAACTGTCTCTGTAATCCTTTCTTGTTTAATAATCATGACCAAAACTCCCAAGAGGTCAAGGAGAAAAGTGAGTAAGAATGCAAACAGAATAAACTTGAAGAGTGGAAGACTAAAACTCAAGTCACTTTTTAAGTTAAATAAACCTAGGAAAAATTGAAGGAATTCACTTTGAAATTATAAACATTAAGTACTTTTAAACAACAAAAAATAAGGAAACCAAAATATTGAAACTAAAATATCAACTACCAGCTATGTATCCCTGGCAAGTAACTTAAGTTTTGTTCATAATGAAGTATTTCAAACAGAAAAGAACAGACAGTAATACAACAAATACCTATGTAGCCAGCACTCAGAATTAACAAATGTTAACATTTTGCTATATTTATTTTAGATTTTGAAGAGGATAGTAGAAATCTCTTTGGCCTCTTCCATCCCTAATTCCATTATTTTCCCTTCTTCCCCAAAGGCAAATAACTATTCCTTGTTTAATTATTATTTTAGTAATATAATATATTAATCTATATGAATACATTAAATAAGTAAATATAAACTTAATTTATGTAATTAAATAATATATTAAATAATTATATATTACCCACAAATAACTGTTAATATAACATTAAATAAAATAATTTTTCCACATATAATTATATCCATGAATTATATGTGATATTCCTTCATATTTTGAATTTTACATACATGGTGTTACACTATATATTGCTCTTGAACTTGATTTTTTCATGCATTATTACGTTTCCAAAATTTACGCACGTTCATGTCAGTATATCTAGTTCATTCACTTTAATCAGTGTATAATATTCTTTTTTAAAACTCATTTACCTAATCACAGACAATAAGATATATCCAACTGGGGTCTACTATTAAAACTACTCCAAATGGCCTGGCACAGTGGCTCTCACCTGTAATCCCAGCACTTTGGGAGGCTGAGGTGGGCAGATCACCTGAGGTCGGGAGTTCGAGATCAGCCTGACCAACATGGAGAAACCTAATCTCTACTAAAAATACAAAATTAGCCGGGCATGATGGTGCATGCCTGTAATTCCAGCTACTCGGGAGGCTGAGGCAAAGGAATTGCTTGACCCGGGAGGAGGAGGTTGTGGTGAGCCAAGATTGTGCCATTGCACTCCAGCCTGGGCAACAAGAGCAAAACTCCATCTCAAACAAACAAACAAACAAACAACACTACTCTAAATAATCATCATTGTATTTTTTTGCTTTTTTAAAATTGAAATTTAATTGTATTGTATGTTACATCAATCTATGGAATATGTTGAGACTTTTGGAGTCTGAGTGGTCAAGTTTTTACAATTTTCCATGTAGTCATTGATAGATGTGTATTCTTCTCTTGAATGCAGGGTTTTAAATATGTCTATTAAATCACACAATTTCAATTGTTCAAATATTTTATACTTTTACATCTTCTCAGCTTCAGGTATCCATTTCTGAGAGTAGTGTGTTAAAATCTGCCCTTATGATTAAAGAGTTGTCAAATTATCCTTGCAAGGTGGACAAGTTTTTATGTAAATGTGAAGTCAATGTTATTGGGAATGGGCATGTACATGATTATAATATTTTCCTAGTATATTGTTTCTAATATCACTTTTTTACCTTTATTTCATCTGATATTCTTGCTATAACAACTTTCATTGGTTGGTTTTGGTTATATTTTTTCACACCTTTACTTTCAATTTTTCTGTGTCATTCTGTTAGGTATTCCCCTTGCAAACCACATTTAACCATATATAACTACTTTTCCTAGATAGGTCTCCAATTTTTAATAGGGAGCTTTAATCCATTTATAATTTTTCTGATCACTGGTCTATTTGAATTTTTGTCTTTCATCTTTTGAAGTTTTCTATTTATAATAGTTTTTCTTCTTGATTTTTCTACTTCCTGCCTTCTATTTCCTTTAGAAAAACAAAATGTTGTTAATGTCTGGTCCAGTAATCTCATTACTGGTTGTTTATCCTTCAGAAACAAGAGATCAGAAAGCCCATGTGCATGAAGATGTTCCATGTAGCATTACTTATAATGTTAAATTGGAAACATAGGTCCAACAGTAGAGAACGTGATGAAATGTTTTACAACCACTAGAAGTATTTTTGAAGCTTATGTAGTATAACAAGAAAATGTTTAATGATGTGCTATAGGGAGAAAAAGCAGAATACAAAATTTCATGTATAACATGTGTACCATGATTTCAACTATGTAAAAAAAATGTCGGTGTTTGGTTGAAAGATGTTCAGCCCATCTGGTTCCTTTGAGCAGCACTGCCCTCCTCTGCTGTGGGTACTACGTGGGTACCCTGGCACATGCAATCTTAACATTTAACTCAGCTTGTATCACACATCCCTCGTTGTTTTTCACTCTCAGTAGTCCTAGCCAGTGATGGATATATTCATCCAGAAAGTTCTCCTGAACTTACTGCATTATTCAGTTCTTCCAAGTGTTCTCCAGTGAAGCAGAACCAATAGCGTGCATGTATATGTGTCATTGTATCGAGTGCGTGTGTGTGTGTGTGTGTGTGTGTGTGTGTGAGAGAGAGAGAGAGAGAGAGACAGAAAGAGAGAAACAGAGAGAGAGAGAGAGAGACAGATTTTAAGGAATTCATTGACAAGATTATGGGGCCTGGTAAATCCAAAATCTGTAGAGTAGCCTGGCAGGCTAGAGGCTCAGGCAAGAGGTGATGTTGCATTTCATGATGGTGATCTGCTGGCAGAATTCCCTCTTGTTTGAGAGAGGTTAGCCTTTTTCTATGAAGGCCTTCAACCAATTGGATGAGGCCCATCCAAGTTACAGAGAGGAATCTGCTTTACTCAAAGTCTACTAATTTAAATATTAATTTCATCTAAGTGATATCTGCACAGAGGAATCTAGAATAATATTTGACTATTTGTATATGGTTCCTTAGCCAAATTGGCACACAAAACTAAATATCATATTCATCATGTTCATGCTATTCATTCATCCACCCAACCATCCAGAAAATTTTCATTGAATACCACATACATGCCAGGCAGGCACTGTTGTCTTTCCACTCATCCAAGGTAATGCTTCTGCCTCATGGCAATAAATCCCAGATCAAGTGACCACCCTCCTAGCCACAGGGAATCTGCTTTGGAAATGCTCCCCCTCTTTGAGCATGGAAGGCCTTGCATTAAAAACGAGAAGATGCAAAAATGAACAGTATCATACATAAACAGTGAGCTACTTTGTTTTAAATTACCTTTTGTGACCCTAGGTTTTATTTTGTTTTGTTTTGTTTTTCTGAGATGAAGTTTTGCTCTTGTTGCACAGGCTGGAGTGCAGTGGTATAATCTCGGCTCACTGCAACCTCCTCCTCCCGGGTTCAAGCGATTCTCCTGCCTTAGCCTCCTGAGTAGCTGTGACTACAGGCATGCACAATCATGCCCAGCTAATTTTTGTATTTTTAGTAGAGATGGAGTTTCACCACGTTGGCCAGGCTGGTCTCGAACTCCTGACCTCGTGCTCTGCCCGCCTCAGCCTCCCAGAGTGCTGGGATTACAGCTCTGAGCCACCACGCCAGGCCTGTTTTGTTTTAATGAAATGGAATAAATAAATTCAAAGTTTGGTTAAGTAAATGGAAATTAGGAAAAGCCACAACAAAGAAATGTATTCAAGGTAGAAATTTAGTTCTCAGGGATTTTCAGAGGTTTATGCTTAAATCTTTAACACAAGAAATAAAAGTTCTGGAAAATGCTTTTCCATTCCCTTAGGATGGCCTGCGCTTATTACATTAACAGAGTGTCTTTTTAACTGGCCTAACAGCAACCTCTCTGATGCCAAATTGGCAGAACCTCTTCTATCCCAACCTTCTGTTTCTGGGTGAAAAATGATTTTTGAAGCAGGTTTGGCTTACATTATGCAAAAACTTTTCAGAGACCCACAGTGTCCAAGGTATTAAATAACAGCTGACAAGAATGAAAAAATTATAGTAGTAAACAGGACAACCATAACAACACTTTAGGTACCTTTCTTTGAGTTATCATAAAGGTTTTGGGGTTGAGAGGATAATTGTTTTATTGTCTCTCCCTAGAGAGACTGCGTATGAAGAACGATTATCAACCTAACAGCTTTTTTGTCTGTTTTCTATTAGTTATTACTTTTTTACCCAGAAGGGGCCTGGGACAAGATATGGCCTCCTGATATATCCTTCTGACAGCTGAGTTCGGTGCTTCTGACTCCAGGGACCCTTAAGACATCCTCATAGGAATGTAAGCCTAGTACTTTTGATCCTGGTGGTCTTATAAAAATGACTACGATGAATGGAAATAACACAGCTTTATATTTGGAAACACTAAGTTTCTGAGGTAGCTTCCCATTGATGAATGAAGCAATTTGACTTTTGACATAACTGATGTGCCAACATTTTGTATTATAAATAATTTCCAAAAACATAAGGGTAGATGAGGTTCTGATTGGGGGATATGGATTTACATTGATTTTTCTTAAGACTCTGCCCCTCTAGCCTTTAATAATTGTTATTGTCTATGTACCAATAATAATACCCATTAAGGAAAAAGAGTGGCTTAAGAATCCCAATCTCCTTTTTTCTCTTTTTTTTTTTCCCCCGGAGACAGGGTCTCCCTTTGTCACCCAGGCTGGAGTTGCAGTGGAGCGATCTCAGCTCACTGCACATCTGTCTCCCAGGTTCAAGCAATTCTCCTGCCTCAGCCTCCCAAGTAGCTGGGATTACAGGTGTGCACCACCACACCCGGCTCATTTTTGTATTTCTAATAGAGATGGAATTTTGCCATGTTGGCCAGGCTGGTCTCAAACTCCTGACCTCAGGTGATCCACCCACCTCAGCCTCCCAAAGTGCTGGGATTACAGGCATGAGCCATGGCGCCCAGCCAGGATGGTCTTTATTATTGCTGTTGTTGTTTGGCTGTTTCTTGTTTGATTTTGTTAAGAATCATGAAAACAAATAAACAATTCAAAGAAGATGACAACAGTTTTTGGAAAGGTAAAAAGAATGAAATGTTTAATTTAAAAATCTAATCTCTAAGGGTCTCACAATTCTCTATTAACTTCCACAATTCTGTAATTCTGAAAAGTGAGTCATTCAGAGAGACAGAGAAAATGAGCTGTCCCTGAGCTCTGAAACACCAACTTCTTTAAAGATCTAATATCCTACAAGTTTCTTTCTTTGTAAATATGGGAATGAGTCAATAAGCTGAATAAGGCAGAGGAAAGGCAGGTGGAAAAAAAAAACTCATTGTATTTCATACATCTTTTCTCTTCTTCCTTTACTAGAAGGAACAGGTCAGTAGTCAATCAGCTAACTAGCCAGCCAGCCAGCCAATGTTTTATTGTATACTACTATTGCCTATTACTAGGTAAAGGGATTACAATCATAAATAAGACAGGGAGGTCCCTACCATCATGTAGTTTACATTCGACCTCATTTTTTTTATCTCATTCTTTTATCAACTTAAAAGGGAATGAGTTATTTATTATGTTTAAATGTGAGAACCAATGCCATCACATTAAAAGATGCTGGACTTCATTGGTCATCAAGAAAATGCAAACCAAAACTATAATAAAATACCACTTCATACCCACTAGGATGGCTTTAATTTAAAAGTCAGAGTGTTGGCAAGGATGTGGAGAAATCAGAACCCTCAGAATGCAAAATAGCAGCCACTTTGGAAAACTGTCTGGCAGTTCCTCAAGTAATTAAACATAGAATAACCATACAACCCAACAATTTCACTTCTAGGTATGGATCCTAAAGAATTGAAAACAGATATTCAAACAAATACATGTACATGGTATTACTCTTCACAACAGTCTAAAGGTATTAATAGATACAATTCAAATGTCCATCAAACAATGAATGGATAAATAAATGTGGTACATCCATACAATGGAGTATTATTTGACCATGAAAAGGACTGAGTTACTGATACATGCTACAATATGTATGAACCTTGAACACATGCTAAGTAAAAGAAGCCAGTCACAGCCACATATTATATAATTTCATTCATATGAAATGTTCAGAATGGGAAAATCTATAGAGACAGAAAGTAGATTAGTGGTTACCAAGGGATAGGGATAAGGTGGAAAAGGAGAGTGATTGCTAAAGCATATAGGGTTACTTTTACAGGTAGTAAATATGTTCTAGAACTGACAATCAATTTTATACGCACATAGCTGTGAAAATAATAAAAACCATTACATTATATGTTTTCAATGGGTGAATTATATATGTGTGTGGACTATATCTAAATAACACTAGTGTTTTTTAGTTTTTAAAGAATCAATGCCATGATTATTGTCTCAAGAGATTAGTTATCTCTCTCCTAAAATAATCATTATATTTCTAAATACTTTTGCACTAGTTTATCTGTACTGTTCTTACTTGTATTAAAGTCATTTGTGTACACATTTAATGTCCTCTACTGGAATTCCAGCACCTGGAGGGAAGAGATCTACTTCAGCTTTGTAACCCCTGAAGCACCAAGTTTAAAGCCATTTTTATATAGTATGCACTTAATTCACTCTTGAGTAATTGAACCATTCATTGGTGAAAATTAAGAATTATTTTATTACTTCGTAATTGCTAATTGAATAATCTTTTTAAAAACACATAGTAAATGACAGCCTTTCCACTTAACACACTTTCTTGACTCTCTCTTACTGTTTTGTGGGTGGCCTGCAAAATCTGGCCTGGATCCATCTCTCCAACCTCAACTTATCTACCTGTCCTCTGCTCTCGCCTTGTCTTCTTTCAGTTTCAGAACTACGTGTTGCCCCTTTCTACCACAGGGCCTTTGCACTGGAGTTTTGCACTGCCCTCTCCTGATTTGTGTCCACTCTTCTTCAGATGGCGGCTCAAGCTTCCCTTCCTCAGGATGCCTTCCTGTGGCCAAGGACCACATCATGTCTACATAATAGTAGCTCACAAATCTTCCCACTTTTCCTTACGACATTCTGCACTTATCACAGTTTGCAATGACATTTACTTGTATGATTAATTGATATATTTTTCCTCCCTAAGTTGTAATCGTGATGAAAACAAAACTGCCTCTTTTATTTACACATGCATCTCCAATGCCCAGCACAGATCCTGGGAACTAGAAGGCATTCAGTAAATACTTTTGAACAAATTTATGAATTGGGTTTTATTAATGGTCAATCAATAAAACAAACTGCAGAAGAACCTCAGTGCTAACATGAGCAAGATTCCATAAATTAACAATTCATGTGTCAAATCTGGTTTGAAGAACAGACATACAAAGGGATGATGAGAATCTATAAACAGCAACCATTGAACACAGCCAGGGCCAAAAAGTAGACTAGCATAGGTCCTTGGCTGGCTGAATTTGCAGCAGCACAATCTTAGGGTTAAATTCCTGGGGACTTGGCCCCCACAGGGATGGAGGTGAACTCCCAGAGATCCTGGAAAAACATGTGCAGATGTTGATGCTTGTGGTGCAAATTACAAGAGGAAGGGGGTGAAACACATGGCCACATGAAGACAGCTGCCTAAAAATGGAAACCCAAGCTTATTATGCAGGAATTGTCTCCCTCCCTCTAGATTAAAAGCAGAAAGGCAATAACAATGCCGATTGTGTCAATAAATGTTGTCAGTAAGAGAGAAGATGGCACCAATACTCTCAATCACAGGAACAGTTGTACTTAAAACCACTGGAAGAAGAAACTAGCAGGAAAAAGACAAGAGACAGAAACATCACTCAGACTACCATGGCAGTAGATAAGAAGGAACTTACAAATAAAACCAGTATTTTGGTTGAGTAATTACGCCCCTCACCAAACAATGTCCTAGGCCATTTTGCGAAGGTAACTGGTCACCATGACACCACTTTGATAACTATGGGACACTTTAAATCACACTTACTATTAGAAGCCCATGAAATATATATACAAAGCCTGTGGCACACTACCTGGCGCATGATGAAGAACTTAATCTATGTTAATTTTTTAAACTTATTATTATTAAGCCCAAAGTTTTATATTTTATTGTAAAACTGCATGGACATTTGCTCCTATGTACTGAAAGCATTCTAGATGGTTTAAAAAAATATGCTGACCAAAATAAATTCCAGATGGATTAAAGATTTAAAATAAAATAAAATAAACTATAAAAGTAACTTGAAGAAAATTTATGTGTATTTTTTATTTAATCTAGGGGCAAGTCAGCCACATATAAGCATAAATGGAAAGGGAAAACCTATAAACCACAAAAAAAGATATATTTGACTATCAAAAAAGGTAACACTTGCATATGATAATAACTACTATAATCAGAGAAAAAAAGCAAATGGCAAACGGAAAAAAATTGCAGCATACTATAAAAGCCTAATATCTTTAATACCAAAAGAACTCTCAAAAATCAATAGAAAAAAGATGAATATCATTAGAAATGAGAAATCAATTTTTACCTATCATTTTGAAAAGAATTTCTTTTTGAGTTTTTTATTGTTTATATTAATGAAAATGTGTTGGCAGAGTGCATGCAGTGAGCTGCTTGCTCACATATTTTATATTATATTGATATATATTTATATTTTGTATATTTTATATATATATATAGCACCTTAAAATGTGCATGCCATTTGACCTAGAAACTCTACTTCTAAAATTTTATCTTAAAGAAATGAGGTTAAGCTCAACTATAACTGCAAATTATGTTCATTGTAATGATACTTAGAATCACCTTAAATGCTCAACATTAACAAAATGATTAGATAAACTATGTCACATCTATGTTCATATTAAATGAGTTAATATTTGTAAAGCAATGAAAACTTTGGTGCACAATAAGTTCTAATAGGTATTTAATATATGAAGGGAAAAAGAAAAAATAAAATATTATACAGGCATTTAAAATGATCCTATAAAGGAATATTTACTGATGAGTCCGGATGTGAATAATTTATTCTCAGACTAAAAAAAACATGCTACAACAGTATACACAACATGACTCGATCGTTGTAAAATAAGTGTATGTGTGTATACATACGCATGTATACCTCAAAATTAAAAAAACAGTTCTCTGTATGAAGTGATTTTTACTTTCTTCAGTCTATTTTTTTTTTTTTTTTTTTGAGACAGAGTCTCGCTCTGTCGCCCAGGCTGGAGTGCTGTGGCGTCTCTCGGGTCACTGCAAGCTCCACCTCCGAGGTTCACGCCATTCTCCTGCCTCAGCCTCCTGAGGAGCTGGGACTACTGGCGCCCACCACCATGCCCGGCTAATTTTTTGTATTTTTTTAGTAGAGACGGGGTTTCACCATGTTAGCTAGGATGGTCTCAATCTCCTGACCTCGTGATCTGCCCGCCTCAGCCTGCAAAAGTGCTGGGATTACAGGTGTGAGCCACCGTGCCTGGCCTTCATTATCTATGTTTTCTAATTTCCTGTAGCATTCATAATACATGTGTAACACATTTTTGAGCTCAATAAGTTTGAATTTTAACTTGCTAAAAGGAAAATTTCATAAATTTTGTAAACTCCCCTAAAATTTTAAACAAAATTTATACAAAAGTTTCTATAAATGCTAGAAAACAATGGACATGTACATTCTTTTGTAACCATTTAGATAATACAAGATTTTTTTCTTCGAGCACTTTGGGAGGCCAAGGCGGGCAGATCACCTGAGGTCGGGAGTTCGAGACCAGCCTGACTAACATGGAGAAACCCCATCTCTACTAAAAATACAAAATTAGCTGGGCATGGTGGTGCATGCCTATAATCTCAGCTACTTGGGAGGCTGAGGCAGGAGAATCACTTGAACCTGGAGGGCAGAGGTTGCAGTGAGCCACGATCGTGCCATTGCACTCCAGCCTGGGCAATAGGAGTGAAACTCCATCTCAAAGAAAAAAATATATATATTTTTTTCTTTTAGATTCATTTCAGAATTGATAGCAATTCCCACAGACCATAATTTTGCCTTAAATTTTTTTCTTTTTATAGGGTTGAAAAGTATCTTAGCCTGTGAGATTCACACAGATTACCAAGGAATTATTCATCATATTCCAATGCCAGCTGAGATTCAAACCAAAGTCTTGAATCCAGATTTACTCCACCTGATTATTCCCAAATCACATTTATTTTCCACAGACCACCCAACTGCCTCCAAATGACTGTAACATTCAAGCCTCGGCCAATCAACAAAGTCTTGACAACCCAATTTGATCAACAGCAAAGTCCATCTGATCGATTGTGCAGACAAACCATATTCGTGAAAAGGTAACTGGGGAACCAATTAAATTTGAACAAAAATGGTTGATGCAGGGCCACTGATGGGCAAAACCTTAGGTACAGCTCACCAGGACAAAGCCTCTGCTAATAATCTAGAACCAAAAAATTATGCTACTGAGTCTCTCATTTCCCATTTGAAATTCTATGAAACAGCAGGAGATTCTATAAACGCTTACGAAAAAATAATAAAAAGCTGTCTCTCCTCAATAATTTTTCCAACGAGTTGTTAACAGGACCATGTCACTGAAAACTAACTTAAGCATCAATCTTTCTTATGGAAATCCCAGCATTTACTTTCCTTGTTTTGCTTTCAAAGCAGGTTCAGCCACTGAACTTAAAAGAAAACTACTGAACCAGAAGGACTTTTTCTCTTGGAAACATTTTAAGGGCAAAAGCCATCTTTATCTTTTCACACAAGTTCTTGAGTTCACGTAAATCTCTCCTGAGAGACTTTAACCCCAGAGACCTACAACAATCTCTTAATCCTGAAATTAGTATCAATTGTTCCACACCTAATTCTTCACATTTTTGTCTGATTATTCAGTTTGAATGCATTTATTACTCCAATTATAAATTATAAATTAAAAAACAATCTGATCCAGATTGGAAAGAATAGTCTTGGGGCTTGAGACCTGCACCTTTGGCTTCCATAGAAAACCCTTCCCAGATGCAGCTCATCCCGGATCTCCCTATGACACAAATAAACCTTTCCATCCTAAATCCATTTGTACAGATTCTTCCAAATATCACAGGAACACACAGTATATAAAGTCTGAAAGCACATACAACAATGATGAGGAAAGTGACAAACACACTACTTCTGTGATTCCAGACCAGCAGGCCAGCTGTTGTTCTCATCACTACATCCTTTCCTGAACCCTCTGGAGGCTTCGCAATCTGGCACTCACCCTCAGTGCTACACTAATCAAACAGAACAGGAAGCAAACGCTAACCTGTGCATCCACTTTCCTACTCTGCCTCCTGTTTCGTACCCTCACCTTCAACAAATACAGACACTGAGCAGGTGGGAAAAGCAGGGTGGGGAAGGAGCAGACTGCAGGGAAGTTGTTGGAACATGCTAGCTTGGGATCCACAATTTGAGGTAATATGTCCTTTGTGCTTATAAAGCCAGGTGTCCTTTGCCCATGAGAAGACCAAAGATGATAAAAATGCAAACTGCAGTGCAGAGCCAATGGATACACACCCAGCAAAGTCCACTGCACTCAAGAGCCAGCGGAAACCTTGACACAGAGTTCAAATTCAGGTCGCGGCTTCAAAATCTCATCAGGAGCATGACTTCATTTGAAAACTTTCTAGGACAGCTGAGGGTTTTCCTTGGATGGCATTTCCCCCCTTGCTGTATAGTGACTGTCAGCAAGATTCTCTATAACATTAAAAACCAGGAGAATAAAAAGCAGCCCATTCTCAGGGGAAAAGAGATTTTGCAAGGATCAAAAAGAAGCTAGAGCAAGTGGAACAGAACTAACCCACTGGTACTGGTTATACTCAAGAAAGTCAAATTGTCAAAGAAATCTTTTAAGTGCTGACATACTTAGAATAAATTGGAGTAAAGGAAATGAATTTCTCAAACAAGGTTCACAGCAGGCATCTGGCATGGAGGAAGTTTTAATCTTGAGGCAGAAATCGTAATTAGTTCATCTTTGTTCTCCTTCACAGCCTAACTGGTACCCACAGGCAGTGGGAACTCAGTAACTGTTCACTGAGCTAACCTCTTTTTACTATTTTATTTATTATACCAGTGAGAAACCTGAGAAAGTATAACAAATTAATAGGAGAGCAGTCAGATGACCCAGAAATTAAACAAAGTAGAAGTTCATATCTCAATTGTGATGATTAATTTTTACATGTCAACTTGACTGGGTCATAGGTGCCCGATAGTTGGTTAGATATTATTCTGGGTGTTTATCTGAGGTTGTATTTGGATAAGATGAACATTTAAATTGGTAGACTGAGTAAAGCAGGTTGCTCTTCCTAATGGATGTGGGCCTCATACAGTCAATTAAAGACAAAAAAGCTGACCCTCCCCTGAGTAAGAGAGAATTCCTCCTGCCTGCTGAGACACTAACATAGGCTAGACCTATGTTCTAGACCTCAATCTCCAGATCTATAAAATGCATATAATCTAATATCCACCTCATAATAGTAAGCATTATATGAGGTATATATTTGAAGCACTTAGTACGATTTTTAAAATGCTATGCATGTATACTCATTTGCCAGTGTTGAGTATAGGAAACAGCACAAAACAAAATAAATAAATACGTTTTCAGATTACAACGTGGATCTGCAAGACTTGGTAGAGATTTAAAAATATTAATACCAGTGAGAGGCCTGCATTGATTCCATAAGTCCAATTATTAACAGTGCTATTGACGGGTTAATGGAGATTGTTTGTCTTTCGATATACTGATCCCTGGCAGATTAGACCTACATGGGGGTTGTACACTTCTGTTTTTTCAGTGTTGTGAAATGAACCTGGCTCTGTAGAAATGGACTTGTATCATAACCTTAGATAAGCTAAGGAGGCATGTGGAACCGGTCGCATGAATTGTTCCCTCATTGTGAAGTCATAGGCCTGTGACATAGGCCTGCTGAGTTGGAAGGATGCCTCCTTCCAACTGAGACACTGGCTTTTTGCCACCTTTGAACATGAACCGAAACATTAGCTCTCCCTGGGTCTTGCAAGCCTAGTGGTCTTTGGACTGGGACTATGACATCAGCTTTCCTGGGTCTCAAGCCTTCAGACTCAGACTGAAATTATACCATCAGCCCTCCTGGGTCTCCAGCTCGCCAACTCATCCTGCAGATCTCGGGACTTGTCAGACTCCATAGTTGTGTAAGCTAATTCCTTATAATAAATCTCTTTTATACACATATACACATATCATATTGGTTCTGTTTCTCTGGAGAATCCATCTCAAAATCATCCTCCAACCCCTTCTATGACCACCCACTCTCTTGCAAGAAATATTGTAGCTTAGACTAAGAATAAAGCACCTGGTAGCCTATGTTAGGGTGAAAATTAGACCTATGTAATATTTAAGGAAGTATTTAATGTTTAGGAACATTCAAAAATCCATGGGGATTCTTAGGGGTTTTCCCATTGCAGGCCAAGTATTTGGCATCAAGTGAAAAGCAGCATTAAATAATGCATGTGCTTTCTATTTCCTATGTAAATACTTAAGAAAAACATACAGACAGAAAAATGTAGTCCAAAAAGTCTCATTTTCTCCATTCTCATCATCAAAATCCATGCTAAAGTTTACAGGGATACACTAAAGGGACTTGTAAGAACATGGAACATCCACCCTTAAGTAAGAGAGCCAACAGCAACCACATGCTCTGTATGTCACTCAGTATGTCATAATGCTTTCCAGCATTGTGAAGAACACTGCCCAGTAAGATTAGTGACCAAGAGAAGACAGTGAAAGAAATTTAACATGGAAACTGTGTGACCTCAGCCAGTGGGCTGTGGGCTCCAGGAATGAGTTGACTTCACAATGAGGGAACAATTCATGAGACCGGTTCCACATGCCTCCTTAACTTATCTAAGGTTATGATGCAAGTCCATTTCTACAGAGCCAGGTTCATTTCACAACACTGAAAAAAACAGAAGTGTACAACCCGCATGTAGGTCTAATCTGCCAGGGATCAGTATATCGAAAGACAAACAATCTCCATTAGCCCGTCAATAGCACCGTTAGTAATTGGACTTATGGAATCAATGCAGGCCTCTCACTGGTATTAATATTTTCAAATCTCTACCAAGTCTTGCAGATCCATGTTATAATCTGAAAATGTATTTATTTATTTTGTTTTGTGCTGTTTCCTATACTCAACACTGGCAAATGAGTATACATGCATAGCATTTTTAAAAATTGTACCAAGTGCTTCAAATATATACCTCATATAATCGTTACTATTCTGAGGTGGATATTAGATTATATGCATTTTATAGATACAGAGATTGAGGTCTAGAACATTTAAACCATACTTTTAGGTACATACAGTAATGGTGAAGCCAGGATTTGAGCCCAAATGATTTGACAGTAAGTTCTCATTTTAGCCCTTACACCAGGCCTCAACACACCAAAAACCCCAATACATAGAGCACCAAAGCTCATATGTCACACAGCCTCTACCAGATAAGGAACTGACATGACATGAAATAAAAAGCAGTTTCATTGGAGAAACAATCCTAAAACATAGAGAGCTGCCCTAGATTATTTTTTAAAGCCCAGAACACAGAAGAGAGGAGAAAAACACCTGGGCCTGAGTTGGTGTCAGGTTTCTATTTTACTTCCGGAAAAAAACCTAACTCGAAATCCAAATTACATAATGCTCCAAATGACTCGCTTAGCCAGTTGCCTTTGTTCCATTTTGGTCCCTGGAGGATGTTAGTCAGAGCTACTCTCTGAGGTTTGGCAGAAATTTAAAAATCTGAGAGAATTAGCATTCTAATGTCCAGAGGATACAGTGACAAATTAGTTTGCGAATGCTCTTCAGTTAATAAGCTCATCCAAATTGGCGTCTCCCAATTGAGATTAAGATGCTGTGTGCTGAGTTGCCACACCCATAGTTTCTGTATGCTAAAAACAATTCTATAAAGAAAGGATTTATTCTAATTCTGATTAACTTCTCCTGCATTAAATCAACTACTGGAAGTCTGCAATGCCAGGAACCTCACACTAGGAGACGTGAAATACAAATGTGATCTAGTCCTCATCCTTGTGGCATTTACACCCTCTGGTTGAGGAGATGGGAAATAAGCTAAAGAAAGGACAGCAACAGAGGACCTAAATTCTGATTAAAGACCACACAAGAAGCTAGACAGTTTGGTTAACAAGCAAATCAATGGAGTGGTCTATTCACAACTCACGTAGGAGTTCAGAAGAAAAGTAAAAGCATGTGTGATTGGTGAATAGGAAAGACTGCACAAACATCATGAAATTGAGCTAGATATGGAAAGGTGGGTAGGATTTGGAAAGATAAAAAAGAATATTCTAGAAAAAATGGCCTGAGGCACAACAGAGGACATTATACTCAAAGCCTGTCAGCCTGACTAGACCAGAGGTTTGAGAAAGGAAGAGTTTATTTGAACAGGTAGGCAAGGTAGAGAGTAGAGCAAACCTTAGATGTCAAGCTAAAGAATTTGGAATTTTGTCTTGCCAGTAAGGTGGGCCACTTAAGGTTTCTGATGAAAGGCCCAAAGAGCCTAAGGCAGCACATGCGTGTGGCACTCACCAGGCAGAGGTTGGGAGCAGACAGAATCTGGCAAAGCGGACAGCTTAGGAGTCTGTGGCTGTAGAGCAGGCTTGGGGGAATGAGGTCCTCAGACTCTATCGGGAAGTGAGAATGGCAAGGAGAGAAGGAGAGCAATGCTGGCTGAGCCCTGTCTACATGCAGGGCACCATGCCTCCATGCTCCACATTCATTTTCTCATTGGGGTTGAACAACCACCCAGAGTGTAGCTCTTATTCATCTCATTTTACAGACAAGGAAAGTCAGGGAAGTTATCCAAATGTATGAACTGTAAATGGAAGAAAAGTGATATGTGCACTTTGGATAAATCAATAGAGTAGGTAACTAGTAGAGGGTATGGAAGGCAGGATGAAGTCAATCATGCCTAATTATGCCTATAAGGTTTCAAACAGTAAAAGACTTAAGGTCTTTCCTAATAAAAATATGAACCCAACAAGAGCACATTGGATATGTAGAGTCCTCTTTCTAGGCTAGCTGTTTGCCCTGGAAATGTCTGGAGTGTGCCCCCAGTAGAGCTACACAGATCACATTCTGTTTACTCCCACTCAGGACTGAGACAAGCTCCTGACTCGGCATAAGGCTTGCGTGTCAAGTCTTGTGTGGCGCAAGTGTTGTTTTGCTAAGGATCTACAATACCATCTGGAAGACAGACTTTGGGGGCTGGACACTTAAGGCCTGAATATTAATCCAATGCTTATTTACCTAGAATAGACTAGGCCACCTTGGGAAAATGGGTCTAAAATCTGATTGTTCTATTCCCGTGATCCAGTAAAGGGCATCAATGAACACTGTTTCAATGATCCTCCAACTCATGGGCCATGTTAGTTTGAAAGAAGACATGTCCCCAGTGCAAATGGAAAATAGTTAACTTACTTCAAAGCAAAATGGATATGCTGGAAAGAACACAGCTACCTTTCTTAATTGGAACTGTGAAGTAAATATACACTTGTACATTAAATTGTCTCTTAGTCAAAAAGGGACTAACTTCATCCTCGCTAAGGAATCCACCTATCAAAAATTATTTCATCCTCCATTGGAAAAATAACAAGACTTGTGAGTTGACGATCAAACTGTTCTCATCATTTTAGAGTCCAGATATCCCTGATTGGCCCTCTATGGTGAACTTGGTTTCCAAGAATAAATGTGATTGACTTTGACAGGCCTTCAGGTGCTTTTGGTTTTCTTCCAACATCATCTAGAGGGAAGAAGAACAAAACCCAAATTGAACCTGCCTTCTTAGACCTTTCCTAAGGAAGTCCAGGGCAGGACATGAAGGCATGTATGATTCCACTGGCATGTTCACAACCTGTTGCCAGCCTCTGCTGATGTGCAAGGAATGTGTTTAGAATTCATGCAACATGATGGCCCTGACAGCTCCCATTGTGCACGTCATGCTTCCAGTTGTGATTCATCAATGAGATGGGATACAAAGGACAAGCAGTTAGCAGCAACATGACTCTACCAGCACACTCACAAATAGCCCAGAACATGTAGACACATTGGTATACAGCATCACTTACCTCCTCCGCCCCAGAGACCGGGTACTCCCTACCCTCACACACACCACACATTCCTAGCCAATTGCTTCTATATTGAAGGCAATTTCTGTTTAAAATAAATTCAGAAGACAGATCATTGAAAATAAGCAAATAAAACTACATGTATGGGGTAAGGAACATCTCTGGGAATCATTTAGCTCTGAAAATAGATGAGTCATTTCTTCCCATTCCCCTTCCTCAACCGAAATGTGTTTCTGAACACATTTCACACCCATCTGTCAGGTTGGGAGATCCATGATGGCGTCATCTCATGTCCTTTCTCTCACCCAAGCAATGGACAGAGGGGAGGCCAGTTTGTTACCAGAGGCCAGGTAGTTAAGCATGTCTAAGAGCAGAATGTGTCTGAGTTCATTTGGGGGCTTCACCAGCCACCATGCCACACCCATGCTTCAACCCTAGGGTCAGACTGTTTGGTTGGATTGAACCACATTTTTCTTTTTCAGAGGTGGTTCTAGAAATTTCTAGAAAAAAATGGGAAAATGGCCCTGAGCTCAGTAAAGCTGCAATCCAAGTGTCCTAAAAGGAGAGGTGTATAAAATGCCAAAAAAAAAAAAAACCCATGAACATTGCTCGACAAGTCTCAAGGTTTAAACACCCCGCAATCATTGTTATGCAGCCAAAGTTAGAATTCAGTTCAACACAACTCGCTGTGTCTTTGTTGATCATCCCCTCTGACTTCCTCCAGCATATGCTGGGGTATGTTGGGAGGGGGAGGAACATAAAAATGAATGACAAATGGCCTCTTTCCTCAAGAGCTTATCTCTCTTGAGGGAAGCTGTCATAGAGAGGAATCATGGTAGTATATCTAAGGCCAAATGGAATTAGTGCATAAAACAGAATAACCGAAGCATTAGAGAGAAAGGGGGGACGACTCATCAATTTTCGCTGGAGAAAAGACTTCTAGAAAGAAATAGTGCTTAGCCTGGGCTGGAACAGGGAGAAGCAAGGAACAGCAGTCCAAGCAAATGACAAAAGACATGAACAAAGGCATGTCCAGTGGAAAGCACCAAGTGCATTTGGGGATTGCTAGACTGGATGGAGTACAATGTGGGTAAAAATGGGCAAATCTCAAAACATAAGTTATTGCCAGATGGCATGGGGCATTGAAGGCCATGCTCAGTAGTGTGAACTTGATCTAATAAAGAGAGTCACTAAGTGCTTCTGAACATGGAGAGGACACACTGGGCTTCACAGGTGGCCCTTGCACCTCCAGGGTGAGCTTGACCCTGAGGAAGACTGGTTCTCTGTTTTCCTTTTGGATTCATTCTCTTGAAGGTCACAAGAGGCTTCCCTTTACAGCAGCCCTTCAAACCTGTAAACATGCTCCCCTGATGCTGCCCTTGTATTTTAATCAGGCTTACTTTTTCATGTCTTTCTCTTCTTTAAAGAGAAGCTATTTTAAAAATCTATGTGCTTCCAAGACTTTTTCCCAGGAAAAATTCAAGAGCAATCCCCTTCCCCCTCTGCCTCAAGGAGGAATGGGAGAAATGGCTGAGCTTCAAGTGCATATCATGCTAGGGGAGTCACTTGGAGCTTAAATTCGGAGGAAAATAATCTTCTCTCAGACTTAGCTAGAAAGGAACTCAGACTGGGCATCAAGAGGCACCAACTGGAAAACAGAGGGGTAATGTATCGCTCCCCCTGTAGAATACCAGGTTTCAAAACATATGGTTACAGGAAACATCTAGATTCTCCTGATAAATGTGATGCCTGCTGAAGTTTGACAGCCACAGGTCTAAACGGACCTGGGAGCAGAAGTGCCAGGTCCACTTAGAGCCCAACACTAGCTTTTTGATAGTTGGGAATTAACTGAAAATAAGGGCACAGCTCATTCTCTCTACACCCATGTTTGTTCCATCATATTTCATATCCCTATTCTCAGAAGTCCTGCTCATGTCTCCTAGGAGTTTCTCTTCTTCCTCACAGTAAAATCCAGCCCCCATCCCACAGCCTGTACAGCCCTGTATCTGCCCTTCCATTCTCCCAGAGGATCCTTCAGTGCCAGATACAGTGGCCCTTTGTATTTTTCAAACTCACCAAGTGCTTTGTACTCTGCTCAGAAAGCATTTTTTTCCAAACTTCAGCATGGCACACTCCCTCACTTCCTCCAGAGCTCAGCTCAAGAGGGCACCTTATCCGAGAGGGCCTCCCTGACCACACCATGCAAAACAGCCCCCAGAGCCCAGCTTTGCTCTCCATCTCCTCCCCTGCTGTGTTTCTTTGTGGCAATCACCTCATATTTTACATATGTGTCTGCTTATTGTTATTCATCCACACCCCCACTCTAAGTTAGGAGGGTCCAAACTCAGCCCTGATCATAATGTGTCCCCTGAGCCTAGCAGAGTGCCTGGTGCAAAGAGGTCACTCCTCTCATATTGGCAGGAGCTGTGGTTAAATAAGAGTGCCACAAATACTCTAGAATAAGGAGAAAGGGAAATATCCATTCTCCCCTCTTCAATAAGAGTCTCTAGAATGGCCTTGGGAAGAACACCTCTCTTCCACTCTATGTATATGGTTAGGAGGGGCCTTGATTGGTCTAAACCAGTGGTTCCCAAAGTGTGGTCCACAGACCAGCAGCAGCATCCACCCACCTCCATCCCGCTGAATCAGAAACTCTGGATGTGGGGCCAATGATTTGCGTCTTCACAGACCCTCCTGATGAATGTGATGCCTGCAGAAGTTTGATCACCACAGGTCTAAATGGAGCAACTCATTTTATTTCCCCAACTAGGGTGATTGGTTTAGAAATGGCGACAGCCCTAGTCAGAACCAATGAGGAGCATGAGGTTTGCTGGGTTTCTGGGAGAAAAGACTTGCTCTGTTGTCTAATTTCTCCGAAGCTATAATAACCATGAGGAACTGGGAGGAGGACCATGACCCCACCTGAAACTAGAGCCAATGCAGAGGAAGCTGTGGCAAAAAAATGGAGAAAAGGCCAACTTGGGGGACCTCATGGAAACCTTGAATCAAGTCATGTGTGAAGTGAAATTTGCCCTGGCTTTTCAGTTACATTAGTCAATTAATTTTCATTTTTACAAATGAAATGTTTTACAACTTTAACCACTTTAATGGGTTTCCTTCATAGGCAACTAGAAAAAGATCTAATTAATACAAGGTGAGTAAAAGTACCTATTGCAGCCAAATAGCAAACAAGGGACACCATCAAAATGCAAAGGAAAGTGACAGTGCCACACACGTGGGCTCCTGTTGTACGCTGCCCTGAGCTGTGACTCTCCACCACTTGAGGGGTCCTGGGCCTGAGGCTGATATGGGAAGGGCCTCTTACCCAGTCCTGAAGACAGCCTATGGAAGAAAATGGGTGGCTACATGGACCAGCATGTCAGGAAGTTGGTCACAGTTCCCAAGAACTGAAGGACAGACCCCAGGAATCAGAGAGCAGGGATGAAAGGATCCAGGAGGGAAATGAAAGGCCAAATTCTTGAGCCACCAATGCCTGGGGCTGCCTTTCACTGGCCTCTTGTGGCTCAAGGTCTGTGAAGGACCAAGGACAAGGCAGACACAAGTGACCTTACAACTCATAACTGTGAGCAATTTCACTGATTAGTGCACAATTTTCTTGCCTTATTTCTGCATCATCCAGTGATTATTTAAAAATTCTGTTAAGAGATTTTCCATCTGATGTAGCTAATGAAGAAGGATGCCAGTGACACACAGGTGACAGTCCGTGAAGAGGTGAAATGCCTTTTGCAGAAATGAGGGGTGCCGTGGGCCTGAGACTGGTGTGCCTTTGCTCCCTGCAGGAACACACATCTGTTGCACATTAGAATCACATTCCATCTATTCCACAAAACAGTTACCTGGACTCCTTTCTCCTGCATGGGAAAAAAAGTAGTGATGCTTCTATTAAAGTATAAACAATTAAAAGTGTCAATGTGATCCCAAGCCTTAAGTGGAAGCATTTGGACTAAACTATTCAACAACACAGACTAGGCCAGACTGGAAATGGAGAAAACCAACCCAGCACTGCTCAAACTTTAGTGTGGACAAAGATCATGTCCGGACCTTGTCAGATTTGCAGATTCTGATTAGCGGGCCTGGGGTGGGGCCTGGGAGTCTGCATTTCTAACAAGCTAATGATGCTGCAGGTCCAAGGGTGGTGATTTGAATAGTACGGATTTAAACCTCATGCCAGTGTGGTGACAATACGGAATGTGTGCTGGGGAGTGTGGACATGTCTGAGCATGTGTGTCTCTGTGTGTGTACACGGGTAGCAAGCATATCCTCCTCACCCCAGATGTATTCTGCAAAGGAACATGGCCCTGACTCTAAGCTTATCATAGCAAGTCAAATAAACTAGAACAGTTATTGGAACCTAAGGCCACTGCACCAGATATAATGAATCCAGTAACAGAATCCCTTTGAGAGCAAAGAGAAAATCCACTTTAAAACTCCACAAGAGGAATTTGTCTTCAGGGGAAAAATGATTTGACCCCTCACATGAATGAATCATAGACAGGTGAGATTCTGTGAAATTGATCTTATTATGCTGGAAGAGTACAGCACAGGAAGCACACAGAGCCTTTGGGACGGGTGCACAGGAAGCACACAGAGCCTTTGGGACGGGTGCACAGGAAGCACACAGAGCCTTTGGGACGGGTGCACAGGCAGCAAGAAGGGGTTGGCTGCGTCGGCACTTTGGAGGTGCATGAATGCAGTACAACACTCCCTGGCCAGACCCCTTCCTCCTGCCTCTGGGCCCACTGCCTCCTACCCATCCTTTTTAGCTCAGCCCAGATGTCATTTTCTCATGGAGGTCCTTCCCTGATTCATCTGCTTTTCCCCTCCCCACACACATACACATAGTAGGTCTGACCCTCCTGTATAAGATCTTCTTACACAACAAATTTTCTTCCTTCTTAGCATACATATCATAGCATAGATACATGTTTATTTCTGAGGATACTAGTAGAATGTCTTCCTCATTAACTGGACTATAAACTCCATGAAGACAGGAACCATGCTGTTTATCTCACCCCTCTAACCCTAACACAGAGCACAGTGCCTAGCATTTAATAGGGCTCAAAAAATATTTACATAACAGTTGAAAAGAGAGAGGGAGGGAGGGACGAAGGAAACAGAATTTCTTGACCCAGTGTCCACTGACCTGCAACCCAGGCAGAGAATCCCCTGTTGTATGCAAAGGTAGGAGTGCATTTTTCCAGGAAAAGGAGGCTCAACTCTCTCAGAATCTCAAAAAAGCAAACAATGAAAAAAAAACAAACTGTGGCTTCTCAAAAGTCAAGAATCACTGAGTTGCTAATATCACATCAATTGAGAACATCTTAAGCAAGATGTGAGAAAAAAAAATCAGTTTCTTTCTTTAGAAACTATTACTAAGTTGTCCTTGAAAGCAAAAGATGAAAAGGGAAGAAATAGTTTACAAGAACATGACACTGGAATTAAAAATCCTAATTCCATGATGAATTCAGCCTTCTATAGCAGGGTCAGACATGAATGTGTATTATCTTAAGAATTAACACTGTGGACCAGAAACGAAAATGTGAGTAGAGAATGGCCACCATTTCAAAATCCATAAATTTCTCCTTAAAAGACAGATAAAATTGGTTTATTTAAAATTCAGTCAACATAAACCACAGCATATTATTTCCAAATAATTTTGACAATTTTGTCAAAATAGAACTAAACAGAAAATTTTATTGAAAAGACAAAAATCTTTTACAAGAAAAAATCCTTCAAAATGAAAATACATTATAGCACAAGAAATATTTGCAAATTCCTAGTGTTTTAGAGTAGTTTAGAAAACACAGAAAATTTGGGGGTGAGGACGGCTTGCCAGCAAGAGCTATTACCAGATTATGGTGGTAATGGGCAAAAGCATAAGTGCTGCCTGGGTCAAACAGATTTGGTTTCAAATCCTGGCTCTGCCTCTTTCTTGCCTGGTTACCTTGGACGATGTTGGTAACTCCTGTAGCTCAGTTTCCTCATCCACATGGGGAACAACACCTGCAGGGAAAGCCCTTAGCTGCTGCCAGGCACATAGTGAGCACTCAAAAATGTAAGCTCTTACTCCTGGCCTTATTATTATTCTGTCCACTATTATTGGCACTGGAATACAAATCAGGCTTCCCAGACTTCCAGGCGCATCGCACATGTTCAATCAATGCCAGTTAACATGATCGTCATTACCTCCTGTTATCAAAGGCAATGGGCTCATTACAGCAATATAGCCCTCTGTTTTCAGACATCTGATCTTTTTTTCTCTTGAAGTAAATACCAACCTCAGCTTTCCTGCAGTCCTTAGTTGCTATGTATGTCAATAAATCCTAGTAGTGGCCACAAAACTATGGGTCAGTATCTGCTTAATATCCTTCCTCCCTGGCTTTGATCACAAAGACAAAATGAAGACTTCAATTTCCTGGTTTCCTCTTCATATGGAAAAGCTTTCAGGGGTTCTGAAAGGTCTTCTGGCCCAAGTTCTTTCAGCAGTTCAAATGCATCTACCTTCATGCTCACAGATGGGCCATTTGCTGGGGATACAATGAAGAAACCAGTTCACGCTCTCTCTCTCCCTCCTTTAAACTCCAAACACTAGGTAAGATGGTAAGGATCATAAAGAACAAGTCTTTCATGTTAAAAGAATTATTAATTCCAGTATCGTCATCAGATTTCCCCATTTCCTTGCAAATCATATATTTCCCTACTCTCTGTGCCCATTGACCAGACTCTTTAAAAGCCTGAAGCCAGTAAAAAGGAAGCAGATTTTTACAGATACATCCTGTTGGCTGTTCTGGGTGCATGGGCCTGTACTCCTGGCTCCGGGCCTCTCCCTCCTGTGCGTGGTGGGAGAGAATTTGGGCAGCTCTGCACAGGAATACTGGGCTTCATTTCTGTCCAGCAACAAAGCTGCATTGTATCCAGTGTTTTCTCCTCCCTCCCTTACTGGGTCCTGGATAATTCATCTAAAAGTTACCAGGGTGGTTCCCCACACTGGCCTCTCTATGGAAAGCATCTCAGCGACCAAGAGAATTTTGACTCTGGATTCTAATTCTGGCTTCCCATATGACCCAGCCAAGTAAGTCCAGCACTTTCTCTGGGCATGACTTCATGAACGAAGAGGCAGTAAAACCAGTGCCCTTTTTCTTCCAAAAACAAAATCAGGAGTATACTTTAAACCACTACAGGCCAAGAAAATGCCACTGAACTCAAATCACCACTTTGGTCTATCTAGCTGGGCATAAGATTAGCTCCCAACCCTTTTAACCAGGGACCCACTTTGGATTCTTGTCTCTAATGTTTAGCAATTGATTGTACAAAAGAAACCTGAGCCCTGTTCACTCAAAGACTCAAAAAAAGTCTTTGAGTGAACAGGGACTCAGAAAATTAAGTCCCCTTGGTGATCCAAAGGAATCTAGGGACCCACATGATCCTGGACTATTCTTGTAATTTCCTCACCTGGCACAATGGTTCTCAAGATGTGGTTCCTGAACCCCAGCATCAACCTGGGAACTTGTTAGAAATGCAAATTTTCAAGCCCCACCTAGACCCACCGAATCACCTCTGTAGGTGATTCCATTTCATGCTAAAGCTTGAGAACTTCGGACCTAACACATAGACTATGTAACAGGTATAACAAACTACTTGAGAAATAAATGAATGATGAGCAAATGAAGAGTCCTGAGCTTTATTAAACCCCTGCTCAGTATAACCTGCCCATAGTTAATGGTGGAAAACACTGCAGCATGCCCCCTCCATGTCTGGTGAATGCTGGTGCATGAAACTGTAATAATTTGGCCTCTGCCTTTGCTTTCTAATTTCCTGTCCATACAACCTGAAGTCTATGGCACCACCTCACAGAACAGTCTCTCAGCTGCCTGTGCCAGGCTCTCCCTAGCCTCCATGGCTGAGAACATGAAGTCTTCTGTAGCTGGAATCTTTTCCTTTGTTCTCTTCCCCAGCCTCCTGCTCCTCTTTTTGTCCAGCTAAACCCTACATATGCTTTTGGTTTTGGCCTGGAAGTCACCTCCTCCAGGAAGCCAGCCCCCAGGCAGAGTACATTTCTCATAGCATCCAGCATATCCTCTATCAGAAAACACAACCCTCTCTCTCCACATCCCTGTTAACTCCTTTTGCTCATTCATTAACCTGCCCTGCAAGCTCTGTGAGCTAGAGGACTCCTTTCTCGTTCCCTGGAGGACTCCTTTCCAATTCCAGCATCTTGAACAGTGCCTGGTGTTATTATTTAATCAATCAATCATGACTGTAAAAGAATTTATGCTCGTTTTTGGTAATAGGTAATATGTGCCTATTTTAATTTATTGATTTTTTCATTGGACTCCTAGACATGAATAATTAACCACTAATCTAGAAAAGATGCCTTTGGATACACGAATATCATTTTCTCAGCACTTTCTTCCTTAATAAAACTGCCAACTCCCAAGTCTTTTTTTTAAATGTGTACACTTCTGAATATCTGATCTCGGCTACACAACTGCTCCATCTCTGTGTGCAAGTGTCATGGACAGTGCGGCAGCCCTGCTGCTCCTTTTACTTGCAAGTCAGAAGAAAAATGAGACTGAGTCTCAGATTTCCACATAAACAGAGTACAGTGTGTTGGAGTGTCCAGGAATGCAAAAGCCTCCACTCCTATTTCGTATTTGCACATGCCCCCATCAATTTTAATTTTTGCCAAGTTGATTGGGAAACGGACAGAGTCCTAGATGGCTGTCAAACCCAGCACAGCTCTGAGCCCGAGCCCAAAGCCCTGATACTGCTCCCCAAAGAGCACAGAGGCCAGTGTGCCTTCTCTGAGAGGCCTCTGCTGCTGCCAGAACACCAGCTGATTTCACAAGATGCTGTGCCTGCCCATGTGGTTTCACTGAGTCATGATGCTGGCCTCATAATGCATCAAAGCTCCAACCAATCTGTATGTGGCCTGATGGAAACCAGCCCACACAGGGCCGCCTCTGAGGACACCCACCCCAGGTCCTCTTGCTTGCAAGGAGTTCTGGCACCCAGGTGGATATCCTGATTTTTCAAAAGGCGACCTGAAACCACAGCACTCAGGCCTTTACTCACAAGAGCCACTAGACCTTCCTGGTGATATGACCAGGAGAAAGAGACACCTTGGTTATTCCATCTGGGATTTACAAGGGAAACCTCATCCAGCCTCATGAGAACCTGTTGGGTGAAGATATTATCTCTATTTCACAATGAAAAGAAAAAAGGAAATTCAGAAGCGTTAGATCCTTTGCCAATGGCCACTGTCACTTACTCTCCAACTTGTTCCAGAAAGGATTTTAGTCAGCTTACAAAACTACATGCAGAATAAAATAAAATGAAATGTGAATGAGAGGAAAGAAACAGGAAAGATAAAAATAAAACCAGGCTTGAGGTTAATTTTTTAAAAAATCATGCCTGGAAGTTCTGTGTATTGGATAGAAATGGGTCATAAACTTGGCTCTGAGCTGTCTGATAACTCCTGGGAAAGGGGAAAAAATACGCTCATGTCCTCAAGTTCTTTCACTTTTCTCATAGGAGAGAACTTTGAGTCTTCTTTCAGAATCTTTCAATACTTCGTTTGCATGCAAAATGAACATTATTTTCTCCATCCAATGAGGAGAAGGCAGTAGGGCAAAGGGAAGCTAAAACAAAAAGGCATAAGCTTAAAGATAGAAATACCAAGGAGATCTCAGAAGTCCCTTCCCCTTTCAAGGGTCTCCTAGGAAAGGTGGTCCTAACTGCAACTGACACCCCAACATTAACTTTGAATTATCACATAAAATTAAATTATACTCATATTACTGTTTACAAAGGCAAGGAAGATGGGCATCAAAAAAGTTAAAATTTGTCATGTATTTCTTCTTTTCCTACAGCCTGAATTCTACCCCTACAAACAACAAAACAAGACACCTGAGCTCCTTCTCAGCCTCCACCCTGTAAAGCACACTGAGGGCGAGTCGATTATTTCTCAAGTTCAGAGCTGTATATTCATCTTATGGAATTAATTATCTTTTCTGCACCTTCCCCTTCAGTTCAATCTTATCTATTGAAATAATTTATGAAAAGCGCATTATGGAGATTTTAACTCATTCCAAAGTGTCTGTTTTTATTTTTATTTTTGTTTCATTTTAGGAAACAGTATCAATTTCTGCACAGAAAGGGAAGAAGTTATTCCGAATGAGTCTAGCAATGACCATGTAAAATAAAGAAGAAAACCTCTTCAAGTACTGGCACCAGATGGCATAGGACGTTCTGAAGGTAAACACCACACAGAACAGGCTTCCATAATAAAATTACATTAATAATGAAATTGATCTTCACTGAGCATTTGCTCTGTACCAGGCCTGGATAAGTGCCTTATCTGGAATGACTGGTGCAACCCTCACACAAACCCTCACAGCAATGGGGTAAGTCCTCTCAGCATCCCCTTTTACACATGGGGGAATAATCCGGGGTTCAATGGGTGAACTCGCCTGCCTAACAGCACGGGCTTGCAAGTTAAGGAGCTCAGAAGTTGATCCAGGCAGTCTGGCTGCAAAGTCAACTTGACACCTGTACCACACTCATTCGTACCATTGTACTGGTCCTTTTCTAAAAGCAGCAGTCATGGCGGCCTTCAAACAGGCCTTGCCCTGTCCATTGTGGGACCTGCTGCTCCCCTGCCTGCCTCCTCACTGGCTCTTCCCAGAGGGCACGTTCCATTCAAGGGAGAGCTCCCCACACAGTCTTTTCCTGTCCACCTACCTCAAAATCGGCCACCCCCAGACCCACCCCGTCACACTACCCTATTCCCTCCATTACTCTTCTTGCAGTCAGGAATGGCCTTATTTCTCATGCATAGCTGTCTGCCCACACTAGGCAATGATTTTCTGAAGGAAGAGCTTTGTCTGTCTTGTTAAGTCCCAAATTGCCATCCCTATGACAGAACCTAGCACGTAGCAGGTGTTCAGCTGAAAGCTGTAAAAAGGAGTGAATTAAATAACTGATAAACTCCTCCTCTGAGAGCTCATGGCAGAGCAGGATATTTGAAAACCTGAGTGGACAGTGACAGAAGTGTGCACACTCTGACTGTTCTCTGATGGAGCCCCTAGACCAGGTGTGCCTGTCAGGCTAGCTGCTCAGCTGCACGGGCGGCCTGGAATGAGTCCCTTCCCCTCTCAGTGCCTCAATTGGCTCCACGGTAAAATGAGGAAAACACTACTCATGTCAGCCTCATTCTCATGCAA
The DNA here is from genome assembly GCF_009828535.3 of Hylobates moloch. Classification (NCBI taxonomy): domain Eukaryota; kingdom Metazoa; phylum Chordata; class Mammalia; order Primates; family Hylobatidae; genus Hylobates; species Hylobates moloch. The sequence goes on from NW_026652276.1 coordinate 134,839,939, forward strand.
GCAAAGATCTTTATACCCATAAATAATGAAAATATAATTAAGTTACATCATTCTGCCTCCTGCTTACTAAGAAATAATCAAGAAATCCCCTAAGCAGCCAAAAGAGATGCTACAAAATAATTAGTGTTTTACCTGCTACAGTGACACTCATTCAAATCTTGCTCAAAAGCCTCTTCTAATTGCATCTCAGAATGTAATTTTCTGAGGAGAAACACTATAAAATTCCAGGATGTTTATGCTTAAAATAAACTTAAAGCTAAATATATAAAATCAAATCAAAATGGCATTTAACCTTGAGCTAGGAAGGTTATGCAGTAAAGAATTAACCTTGCCCAAAGAGAGTCCGGTCTTGCCCTCTGCCTTTGGCCACAAAGAGACAATTGTTAAGCCCCTGGAATGTCCTGCCTGACAGGAGTGTGTTTTTTGCCTGAGGCATTTGGTCACTAGACAGTCTAACAATAGGATTTAGTATGGGGCTTTGGGCTACGCAATAACATTTCCAACATCTAGAGAAATTGAAGACCAAAAGCATCAGCACATTACACCTCCAAGAGGGGCTAGAAGATAAGATCATCCATGCAGGTGGCATGCGATTGGGTTCCAGTAAAAACTGTGAACACCAAAGGCTTGGGTGAGCATCGCTGGTTGGCAATACCCAGTGGATATTGTGGACAAGAGGAGTTAATGCCAGCCCATGAAGCCACGAGGTGAGGAGAGCAGAAGCTCCATGTTTAAACATCTCTCGATTCTGCTTTATGTATCTCTTTTGATTTTGATCTATATCCTTTTCCTATAATATAAATATAAATCACACCCATGAGTATTACCACTTGAGTTCCTTCTAGCAAATTCCTGACCTTGAGAGTGCTCTGGGATCACCTCTAAACTTGCGGTGTCAGAAGTGAGAGTAGTCCTGTGTGGACTGTGCTGTTTCTAACTTTGAAGTTGGCTAACTATACAGTTGACCCAATCTCTCCACAAAGGTTAATCTATCTGTTAAGATATGAATAGTTTTCTATGTTTTCTCTTTTTAAAGAAACAGTATTTGTCTTTCTTCAAGATTAAAAATTAAACATAAGAGGATTTTAGACTTGGATAAAATTATGTTCCATATATTTTCATACCTTTCTGATGAATTCGTGTCTTTCTGTTTACTTTGGCTCCAAGAAAATTGGACTGAACAGATTTTGAAGCTAAAATCCAGGTAGCTAGAAAGCTATTTAAGATCCTTGTTTTGGGTGACTTGGATGGATCAAACAGGAAAAAGTCTACTTGTGGGTGAGGTGGAGAAGAACGAATGAAAGATTGAAGGGAAATCACTGTAAAGCTTTGAGTCCAGCCTGACAGAAGGCTCAGAGCCAAAGGGATGTGACTTTAGGCAAATTGCTGACTGACGCCAGGGTAAAGGACTAATCACCCCATTGGAGGTCCAGTTGTTGTAACACCATACACGAAGAGGCTAGTTTGAGGGCCTCAGACAAACTGAGAGAGGTCAGGGCTGAAACATCTGTGGATGCGAGTATTTCATAAGAAGATAACAAGCCCAAACACTACCTGAGGGACAGAAGAGGAACCAGGGGGTCCAAGAGACTTGTGAATTATAAATAGGCAGAGGTGGATGGAGAGATTCGGAAGGGTCATCTTGCCTGCCACTGAGAGTCGCAAATAGACTTGTGCAATAAGAAGTGCTCACGGCATTTGGAGCATCAAAGGTGGACCAAAGACTCCACTCACTCTGACCAGTTTATTCCATGAAAAGACAGAGAAGTGTGCACACTTTGTAAGTGTCTAATTGTGCATGGGGATAAAGACCTAAGATGAGCTCAGAATCGGGGACAGCAAAAGTCACAAGGAGATCAGAGAGGATGCCAGTGAGAGGCAGGCTAGGAGGAGCAGCCCTTCTAGGGGTGGTGCTGGGTGAAATACAAAAGGGTCAAAAAAGAAGAGGCTCCCCATTCCCCAGAGAACTTAAAATCTAATGCTGAAGAAACAAGAAGCAGTGCAACATAGAATATGAGTTAAATGATGAGCACAATTGGAATAACTAAAAAACTAAAGAACATTTTCCAAAGTCTAGGATGAAACTGGAGCTGTGTCTTCAGCTTAATTCATGCCTGAGGTTGCATTTTTAAAAATTTTTTTTAATCAGACCTTGGTGATGACCTTGAGCAGAAGGATATAAATAACTCCTACGTGCTTAGAGTTCCAAAAATGGAACACTAGGCATAAGTGGTTTAAATCAATGTAGAAAGTGAAGGCATCTTAGGGAGGCAGGAGAATGACATGAACTCAGTGACAGGGATGTTCACTGTGTATTTAGACACAGTGAAGAAAAAACAGACTTTTAAGGACTGAAATGTGTCAAGTGCTACAAGTGTGGTGTCTACTGCCACCTGGTGTCAGCATACCTTAATTAGGAACTCAGTGTGACCTAACAGTTGAGTCGGCTAAGGAAAAATAAAAGGCATATAATGTCACACTTTAAAATAAAACATCTCATTTGATTTAGGACCCTAGTTCTAACGGCAGTTCTTGACAAGTCATTACAAGATGTAAACAAAAATGTTTTCAAGCATGTTGTTCTTTGAAGTAGGGGAAATTGACTTGATTTTAATTATAGAATAGCATTTAGCTTTATATGATTTTTCTCATACACAAACACATAAAGTCTGTACCCCTTGCCTGTATATTTTCTATTGCTTTATAATAAGTGATCAGCTTCCTTTGTAAGAACACACAAAGTCAGTCATTCAGGAAGTCTGTGATCTTCCCCTGGAAGCAAGCCACTGGCAGTCCCAGGATCCCAGTATATCCAACACCAAGGTCCTGTCAGAGTTCCAGTGTTCTCCCGCACGACCTCCCACCTCCTACCTCCCAGTACCTCAACAGGAAAGGACACATCTGTGAATCCTCTGGCATGACTTCAATTCCTTACAGCTGTAAAAACCACTGCATGGAAGGAAAAGAACATTTCCTAGACTGGGAATCCCCAGACACTTTCCCAAACTGAACAAGTGAACAGGGCTTTCGCTCTGGTGAATGATACCCCATCAAACAGAGTGCAGAGAGGAAAACACTCCTGAGATGATTGTGGTCTCTAAATGTCTGGGCTTCACTGCACTTCACATTCATTTTTCTGACTTCTCTGTAATGCAGTCCTGCCCTACCTTAAGAGTTCTGCTTTGTGGGCAAGTTACACTTAACTTGCAACAATTTCTTCCAAGATGTGAGTAGAGTTAGGGAAAAAAGCCCATTGCTGGTATTTCATAGGCACAAGGAATAAAAAACTTTCCCCAGTTTGACCCACAAAGGCCTAGCTCATCTCCTGGCCTCTCTTTGTGCCCCAGGCTGCCTAGGGCTTGTCCTATCCTGTGGCCTAAGTCCACAGCGGGAAGGTAGGTTTGATACTGGCCGCTAAGGATCTCCAGAGAACTTTTGTGGTGGGAGTTTGCCTATTCCTCTTGGATTGCTCGGTTGGCATCTGGGACACGAAGAGAGAAGCAATATGAGGCTGGAGGAGAGAGATGAATATGAGATGAAAAAGGAGAAAGAAGACAAGAACACACCTAACACTTTTTCTCTTCGAGGTAGCCTGCATTTGAATCCAAATATAATCTAAACAATTTCACGTTAATTTTTCCAGGTGGCTACACAGTACACTGCCTCTCTAGCTCCCGGGAATTTCTGTAATGCACTAATAAAGGATAATGCAAAAAATTATTAAAGAGGGTTATCTAATTTGAGAAGTCAATTAGCAAAGCTAAGACTTGAGACGTGTTATCAATGCATTTAGTTAAAACTTTTCTGTAGTTTGTAACTAAATTATTTTGCACCCAAACATATTCAGTTAGTTAATTAAAGCAAGCTATGCTGATTGAAAAGAACTTAATTATATATAGAATTTTTATGCCAAATTAGCCAAAATGGGTCAAATTGATTTGTGAAGCTTAAAAAAATTCCCAAAACAGAAAAAAATAAGGAAATATTGATTACTATGAAGTAATTTCTCATTCATTTACAAAGTGGTAGTTTTTCAAGTACTTATACATTAGACATTTATTAAAAATGTTAAATTGAATAAAAGACCAAAATAAATAGGAGTTATAAACCATAGACATTGCAGGGTGGGCACGGTGGCTCACACCTGTCATCCCAGCACTTTGGGAGGCCGAGGCAGGCAGATCACCTGAGGTCAGGAGTTCAAGACCAGCCTGGCCAACATGGTGAAAACCCGTCTCTACTAAAAATACAAAAATTAGCCAGGTATGGTGGTGGGGGCCTATAATCCCAGCTACTTGGGAAGCTGAGGCAGGAGCATCATTCGAACCTGTGGGGCAGAGGTTGCAGTGAGCCGAGATTGCGCCACTGCACTCCAGCCTGGGTGACAGAGCAAGACTCTGTCTCAAAAAAATAAATAAATAAAATAAAATATACCACAGACATTTCAAAAGTAAAACCTAATTCAGAGAAATTGTCATTATTATTTTGACCTTATAAGAAGCACTATCTCATAATTATCATAAAATTTGCCCTGTGAGATTTGTTATAAGAGTAAGGAAACCCAAAATGGGTAATATTTTCTCAGAAAAAATACTCTATTTGCATTCTCCCTTCCCTCTGTTACAAGACAGTGGTGCTCAGAAAGTTATTTGGGTGTGTTATGCTACTTCATTCTTTGTCCTTAAAGGAAAATACAGATATTTTTTGGAGAATGGGGGGAAAATAAAATAAATCAAATGCCAATGCAATTTATGTATGTGGCCATCCATGATATCAAGGCAAGTCTTGTTAGTCCTGCAAGGACTCAAAACATGTGTCACAGCCACAGATCTGACTATACTTTTGGGTTCATTTTAGAAATTCCACCAATGATATCAAATGTACCAGCAAAAATTTACATGTGTGGGATGTCATATGATTGCTGATTTTGCCTTACTTTTTCAACATTATTTACAAGTACAATGAACACATGACTTTCTCATGAGACAAAAAACAATAGTTTTTTAACAATTGCAATGCAATTGTCACTTACACTACCTGGAGGAAGCGTCACAAAAGAGAAACAGTTCATTTTGAGATTGTTCCACAGATTCATCAGGGGGAATTTATGTAATCAGTCCTCCGTGATGACATCAGGAGAAGATGTGAACAATCAGAAAGGTAAACGGCCAATCCAGGGGCAAGTTTCTCCATAGAAAGTAAGAGACACAGGACAGCAGCATGCTCTGTGCCAGGACTACTGTGTGCCAGCGCTGTACCACCCACTGGCCTCAGTCCTCGGAGGAGCAATCCTGCCAGGTAGTTACTGTGTATCAATTCTTTCGATAAAGGATGTTGAACTCAGCTAGCCACCAGGGCACACTGCTAACAGTGGCAGAGCTGGGCTGGAGTCCAGCTTGCTGTCCCCTTCCCCACAGCTCATTCTCAGTCCATTGCTCCATAAAGTCTCCTACAAACCCTGAGGGTAGGTCCCTTCTGGAGCTCCCCTGAGAAGAGAATATCTTTCCACATTGCACCTGGTTTATTTTCTTCTTCTGCCACACATGCACTTGGAAATAAAGGGGAGAAACAGGATCTGGCCAACACTGGCCACTCTCCCTTTCAGTTTCATGAAGGTGCATCCTCCTGTTGGACTGTGAGATCACCAGCAGAGGGTGGGGCAGGCAGAACTGCCCAGCTCTCCTTCCTGAGCTCCTCTGCCCTTTCCAGGAAGAAGTGGCCCACTGTGGAAAGGCACTCTACCATGACCCAATGACACTGATCAGGACAGCACAAGCCCGCTTCCCACCACATCCTGGCCGCTAAATCTCCATGCACAAGGATCCCAAGAACATTCTCATGAGCTGCCCAACTCAGGGCATCAAGCCCTTTACACAGATAAGCATCCTCCATTGTAGATGCTGTAGAATCATTAAGGGAAGAAGGGGAGCATTTGCCTGGCCACCTGAGGAATCCAGTGCTCTTTATTCATAAGTGTCCAAGTCATCATTCATAACTTCTGTTGAAGTGCTCATCACATTTCTGTTGCAGTCCAGAAATCATAACACTAAATAAATCACCGAAGGCAAAAGACATAGAAATTCAAAAAAGGAACTAAACTCTGCAGACCTTCTCTCCAATTTCTGTTTTCAATATATTCCTTTGAAATGGGATAAAAATCAAAGGTGTAGGCTGCTTGGCCCTGGGAGAAGCACAGCCTTTCCATTCTGTTTTAAGCAGAGAAGCGTCCAATCCAAATTTGCAAACAGGATAGAGGAGCTTCCAAAAGAGATCTTACTCTTCTTCATTACTTAATTAATCATGGAAGAAATGATGGCAGCAATTATAGAGCACTGACTATGTGCAGGCATTGTGTTAAGCGCATGCATTCATGTTCATAATCTTACTGAATCTGGATGGCAACTCTTCAAGGTAGGTTCTTTTATTATCCCCACTTCACAGATAAGTAAGCTGAGGTTTAGAGAGCTTAGGTAATCGTTTTAGGTTGCATAGCTGGGCTGGACTTTGAATCCTGGGGCAGCACAAAGTTCTACATTGCTATATTCTACTGCTTTCCATCAGACCTTCAAGTGAGGATTTTTGGATTCCAAATAAAGCCAGGTTTGTCTATCTAGCTGCTTAACTCACTACAAAGTCTCACGTTAAGATCCCTCAGTTTCACTAGACAAGAGGTCAGTCTAGGGGTGGTGCAGAAAGGAGAAAGAAGGGAACCCAGAGAATTCAAATTATAACGGGAAAATGGTTTGAAGGAGCTAAACCCATGACTTGGAGCCAAATGGTTTGGCACATGGAGCCATGTTTGGGGATTTGTGATGACAGGGACAGTCTTTTTTCCACCCCACTTTGAGCTGCCTTTATAGAACTTTATCTTTTATGTCCAAAGATCAAATAAAAAAATCATATTTAATGAGAACTAGGGGAAATAAACTGGTGGCAATTAAAGAGTAAAAATAACCTCTCTGTGGCTTCAGACCACAGGAGTTTTCTAATTTTAAGAGGCACAGGCAAATCACTTAAACAAGGCCTTTTAGGCTGTGTTCATCTCGTGTTTCCTCCTACACCCACAGTGGTTAAAGTTATAGGCAGCCATAGCTCTTGAACCCATGGAATTGTGTAGTAAATGGAAGTACACCCAGGCCAAACTCATCAACTCAGAAACGCAACCTTGCAGTGCGGAAGTCAAATCCAAGTCTCCTTGGTAACTAGCTGCTTTGCTTGGAAGGGGGTTAAACAGAGTTAGAAAAGGCCATGGAGTCCTGATTCTTAATAAGAGTCCTTCCTCCCTCCATCCTCAAGCCCTGTTTCTACTGTCATCTGACTCTCGACACGAAGTCTCACAGTTGGCCAAGATCCAAAGATTCTCATTTTGCTTCCTTATTTTCCATGTGCACATTTGATTTGGGCTAGACCATAAGGCAGACCTAAACTCTTCCTCAGGTAGAATAACCAGACTCATTCAAACACCCAAAGGCAGCCAAGTGACTTGAGATTCCATTTAGGGGAACCAGCTCTGCCCTGTACTACTGTGGTTTAGGCCAAAATTTGGGACGCCCTCCTCAATCTTAAAGTTAAGCTAACACCTGGAAAAACCCTGCAGTGTAGCCAGCTTTCCAGTAAACGTGCAGACCTATAAAAGCAAGGAATTGCCTGGAGGACATCGCTCTGAAATACTTCTTGGAATTTCCCAATTTGGGACATAGAATGGGGCTGACTCAAGATGAGATCAGCTCCTGGACAGCAAGAAGATGTCTACCCTGGGTTTTGAACCTTTGTCCTGCACAACAAGAGATTTCATATACCATGTTCCAAGGTCAAGTCTATTATTGGTCTGCAACCCAAACCCATCCCCCAGAACACCGTACTTACCGGTAGAAAGTGGCGTAGTCCACAGTCGAATGGCAGGTCTGAAACTCCCAGGATTTGAGCTTCTGGCATTCTCGATGGGCCCGGAGCTTTACCTTGACTGTCCCTTGACACAGTTCAGGCACTGGCTTTCTCTGAGGTCTGTTGCAGAACTCATTGGACTCCACCCTCCAAGACTCAGCAAAGTCATCCACATCAAACTTGAAGTTTCCATCTCCACCAAATAAGTCATCACGTTTATGCCCATTGTAGTTGCCACAAAGACCACAGAGCTTGCCCTTGAGATGCGGGGCAGCCATGACTTCTACAAAACTGTCTCCATCCCAAGATATTTCCAAACCTAGAGGAGGAGGAGAGGAAAAGGAAATCAATCACTCATTAACGTACTAATAATTCCCAAATGTATACATCCTTACACAGAACATATGACTGACTGTCCTCCAACAAGGAGCACCAAGGGTTGGTCCAAATTCTTGGTTACCTCTTAATCTCACTATAGTGAGTAATGTGTGAAATTATATGAGTCATTTGCTTGTTGGAGCTTAGAATTTTTAAACCATAAAAAGTTTGTCCTGATAACATCCTATGTACTCCTGGTTTGACCTATAGATGACTATCCCTTGACCATCCTACTCTATGGTTTATATTTTTCCCTTTTCCTAAAGTAATCATGTTGGTCCAAATCATGCCTTCATTTATCTAATGACTACTACAATGTGCAAATGGAAAAAAAAAAGATGATTGTTTTTTAATGCAATTATTTACAGCCAGAAATTCCACCATGTAATTATTCCCCCAATGCCAAAGGAAAATTTCCAAATCATTTCCTATAATGAGAATATTAAAGCAATCAATATTTAGTTTCTGAATATATCCCCTTCAAAGGCAACACTGATATAATGAAAACATTTGCTCCCTCATTATTTTACAACCATTCCTGAGGCATGGACACTGTTTGATTAACATTTCTTGGGGTTTGGGGTTGAGTTGTTGTGAAACCCTTCAGGCCTCCATTCTGGGTTTGCTCAAAAGCTTCAACATTTCAGGCGGTGGTGGAGGCTATCAGGCCATGGGCAAGAGTTCTTCTTGTGCATACATCAGCAGACCAGTACTGCTGGTTCATCAAGGAAATTCTCTTTACACCAGAATGTAGAGAACTTAGACCCTTCTTGGTTTGCTAAGCTGACTATCTAAAATGTTGAAGAAATTATCTGAAAGTATGCATATACCTCCAGATATGCTGGCCCAAGACTTCCAGGGCCACACTGGCCAATGACCCTTCTGAATGGTGGAATTTTTATGTCACAAGTAGAACAGCCATGTTATGCTGTCACACAGCATAGATACATCAGACTAGAAGGTCAAGAAGAAATGCTGTCATATCCACTCTGACACTGTGTATGAAGATACCACCCATAAAAGAAAGGAGAGGCTTTCATGAAAAGTCTTCTGAGGTTCAACCCAAAACAAATGACAAACTTTTCTAGCCTGAGTTTTTGTTTATGTCTCAAATGTGTGTTTTCTTACTGTTCTGGCAACAACCTGGCAGTGCCTGAGTCTCCCCAGTGAATGGGTGAACTCTGTACCAGTGAATGCAAGTGGCCAACCTGTGGCATGGACACCAGGAAACATCTACAGTGGATCAAGGTGTATTTCAGCACTGGGACTTCTCCTTATTCACTCTCTGTCTCCAAAGACTGGCACCCACAGAGGAAGCCTCTTTTTAACAGAATGGTCTCTGCCCACTTACTCCATGTGTCCATGTGTTTTGTTTGTTTGTTTTTTAGATGGTCTCGCTCTGTCGCTCAGGCTGAAGTGCAGTGGTGCGATCTCAGCTAACTGCAACCTCCACCTCCCGGGTTCAAGCAATTCTCCTGCCTCAGCCTCCCAAGTAGCTGGGACTACAAGTGCATGCCACTATGTTCAGCTAATTTTTTGTATTTTAGAGACAGGGTTTCACTGTGTTGGCCAGGCTGGTCTGGAACTCCTGAGCTCAGGCAGTCCACCTGCCTTGGCTTCCCAAAGCACTGGGATTACAGGCGTGAGCCACTGCATGCGGACTTTTTAAAAAAAAAATCTTTCCTCTTGTGATCCTGACAAAAACATTTTTTCATTTTGCCTGTTTTGAGCTGCTGGAAAGAGCAAAATGACTTTCCTCCTAAAAGGCTTTTTGTTCTTGAAAGATCAAGATTAAGCTGATGAGCCAATGTTCAGAAGTTGGAAGATGAGGTGGTGATGGGACAAGAGAAATAGTGGGAGGAAGTGTGGGAGGGAAGAAGAGAGAGAGAGAGAGGATCTTGTCTAGATACGAAATTGGCATAAAGCAGCAACATCAGAGTGATGTGTGGAAGATCAGGAAGAAACACCCAGAGGTAAGACTCCTAAGCCAATACACCCGAAGTTTGGATATAGCCCAAGAGGAGAGAAGGCTGACAGATAGCATTCCTATGAGTAGGTCATACAACTGCCACAAGAGTTACTTCAAAGAGAGATACTGGTAGAATAAGCCACAGTCTAAAACTGAGTTTCTCAAGAAATAAATGGAAGACCCATAAGGAAATCACTGTATGGTCAATGGAAGAAATAGAAACATTCTTAGACCAAAAAAAATTTTAGAGATTTCTTGGTTGAGAGAAAAGTCTGAGTTCAGAAAAGAAATTAAATAGACTTAGATAAAGAAGAAAGAGAGCCACAGGAAAGTCTCTTTGGGGAATAATTTGATAAGGAGAAGACAGTGATGGGACCAGGTATGAGAGAAGGGACATATGGCTAGAAACCCACAGGCTGGGCTGACCTCCCGTGTGCATCTCTGTGAGAAGACCATGTCAACTCTGGCAACTACAACTATCATAGAAAGTGAATTCTATTTCTTCATACCCTATCATCTAACACATTATATAGCACATAGTATGTACTCAGTAAATAAATGAATTACCCTGGTAACATTGATACACTGAATCTGTGAAGCCAAAGACATCGTGAGTTTCATGCTTGTCAAGACACTGAAATAACCATTTTGAAAGAAGACAAGCAAACTATAAGATGATTTGTAATACACTCCATCAGGTATTGAAGAAACTTGACCTCACAAGCCTGTAGCCAGGCAGCTGCCCAGCAAGAAAAATGAGGGGAGAAAATCAATTCCATACAAAGTCTAAATTTTACAGCATAATTCTGAAGATTTTCCATGTTGCAAAATTTTCCAAACTACAAATTTCTTTCCTAGACAGCAGGCAAATACTGTTCTTCTAAGCACCACAAATGGTTGAGAATGTACACACCAGGGATTTCCAATGTCTTTACTACTGACAATGATATACTAAATTTGAGACTTGGGGCAACTGAGTTCATGGGAATTCAACTCACAGTGAATGACTGTGTTCTTTCTTTGCAGTGGACTGGTGGTCCATACACTTTGAAAGATGCAGATCTGCCGTGTTTCCAGTAAACCCTTCTCAAAACTCGTGACATCTCATTCATAAAACACGATCCCCAAAGTAAGAGAATAATTTGTAATTCACTCTCCTGTCTTCCTCTTTCTCCTTGTTATTATTACATTAAGAAGATTTTTCACAGACCAATGCTAGGCTTCGCATTGTGAAGGGATGACTTACTCTACTACAGATGCCTTTGTCTGGCTATATCATTTACATATGTGTTTGCATGGATACTTTTACCCTTTACATGAGCAAAATCCATACAAAGTAGATTACAGTAGTGAAAGGCAAAAAAAAAAAAAAAAAAAAAAAAAAAACTAATAAGTTGTAATTGAGGGAATTGCTCTTCCAAATAATATTTTAAATAGGCATCTTATGAGATGAAAACATCATGGAAGGGTTTGAGAGGCTGGTGATAGTCCTTCCTGCAGCTGGGATGAGTTTCTTCATTCTCTGCATGGGAAATTGGGTAGAAATAACTGGCAGAGTCAGAAGGCTAAAGCTGAAGCATATGTCTCATCTGGGGATGCGAGCAGCAGCCACATTCCTTCCACTGCAGGAAGGGCCTTCCAATTTTCCCTTCTTACTAGTGAATGCTTTACCAACTTGTTCTTCCCCCTTCAAATATGTGACCTAGCTCCAGAACACTAGTTGGGTTTTTTGTGGTTTTTGCTTAATTTTGTGGATACTGTTGTTTTGCGTTGTTTCCTGGTTGTTATTGTTGCTTTTGCTGTTGTCCACTGAAAGGAGAGAGAACGTGCAAAAAGGAGAGAGGAGGTGCAACATTTGTAGCTATACCATAGTGAGGTTTACAAACTGATAGTTTTTCTATTCAAATTTTACACCAAAGAAAGGGGAAGGTAGGATGTATTCTCTGGGTTCACCAAGTGTAAAGCTCTACCAAAAATAAAGTAAAAAGCCATGTTCTCCACATGTTAATGCTTTCGGGTAGATGTGATGTAATTCTTTCAGGTAAAGTTGATGAAGTGAACAGATGGTAGAAAGGAAATATTTTGAAATTATTTGCTAAGCGTCAAGAGTTGGGGTGGGAGTGTGTGGTGGAAGTGGGCAATGCTCTCTCGAGCTACTAAGCCGTAGTTCTACCCTGCTTTTTATATTAGCTAAGCAACTACAGCCTAATTCCACCCAAACTACACAGCCCCTGTGTTACCCTGCCAAATGATCCCATCGTAAGTGCGGAGTACATAAACCGCAGGGTCAAAGAGTCATTCCTGCCATCTCCCATCTTCCAGCTGCAGGCTTGAGTTTTTGAAGAAACTTGCTACTTTGAAGAAAGTGCCCTTTGATCACAGGAGCTTATAATTTTTTTTTTAAATCTATGGAAGAACACTCAAAGGAAATGCTGTGATATTTTAAATACATAATCAATAGGTGGTAAAAAGATAATATCCCTGAAGGGTGGTTCAAACTGAGATGGAAAGACTAGGGTGGAAAACACCATTGTCTGGAAATAGAATTGTTTCATTCAAAGAATAAGTGTAAAGTAAGTTCAATGCCCAGAGGAATAGAATCTTCTCTAGGAAGCAGAGGGCTTGTGTGATTCGTGTGCTACAGGAAATTGTTCAGCTGGGTATTGAGTGCCATGAAAATTACTTGCATCTTGGAAAGAGAGATGGAAAAAAATAAAAGAAATTGTAAAACTGAGTTCAAGGCACAGAACAGTTAAATTCACTAATCTAATTATGGCATTTATGATCTATTATTATTCTCTTAGCCTCATCCTTTTGCTCATTTTTATAACATGGAATCTTTGTAAAGAGTACATTTATTCCGTAAGGTTGTGTCAGCTGCGAATGGAACACTATCGAACCTCTTAGGCTGTTAGTAATCTTCAAGTACTCAAGATTTCTTTGAGAACTAGGCTGTGGTTGACTAATAATTTCCATATCAGTAGAATCTATTGTGTTCAGCTAGCTTGCAAATAGTCAAGGTGCTTTTAATTAGTGCTGTGTAATAATGGCTCATCTTACGCACATTTTATAGGGAGCCAAAAAACTTTGCCTCCTTGAAAGGAATGTCCTGGAGCCTACATTTACAGAGCACCATGTCTTTTGGATATAAGAGCAGGTGTGTGAATTTTCTGAGCAGGACTAATCCCGCTAAACTTGAATGAGTAGACCTCTCACAACTGTGAAATAAAGAATAGGAATCTTTTCCCCTTTATAAAATGTTCCAGTATATTAATACTTAACATTCTGTCACTGAAAACATGTTATACTCTAACTAAAAGCTCCCTGGGCTGCTTCTTGGTTTCCTGCCTTTGTTTAGCTAAGTTGGCATTCCATAAGCTCAAATCAACTTATCAAAATACCTTTTGCCTTGAATTGAAGTAATTACCAGGGTTCTGAAGGTATGATAGAAACAGTCTCTATAGTCCCTGAAAAGTGCCTGCTTTGTCAAATGTTTCATTATCTAAAGAAATGGGAATCCAACTGATACTTTCACACTTGTTAAATTCTTATCAATGCAAACAGCAAGAAATACACTGATTTCCTTAAAAGTATCATGCTTTAAAAAAATAGAGTATGCCAAAGGAAAGGCAGTGCAATATCCAACTGACAAAAGATATATTAACCAAAGGTACCACGGAAGGAACCATACATGATATACAAAGTGTGAAAATGAGCTGAATGTATGCTCTGGGGCTGATATTCAAGAACTGAATTCTGCTTCTAAAATGCCTTTCTTAGGTAGCAAATAACAGATAAGAGTTTGAGCTTCGTGGACCACTGGCAGTCAAAAATAGTTTGGCCCAAGGGGGAATATATCTGCTCTTGGAGGGGAAAGGCAGAGACCAGTGAACCTACAGCACCATGCGCTGCTGAGAAAGAAGGGGCCTCAGTGGCACAGAACAGCCACGTGAGATATGGCTACTCCTGCATACCAGAGTTTGCCAAGAACAAGCCCTTCTGCTGTGGACATTTATGTTTCTTTTGAACATCACCAATACTAAGCTGTTTACTTTTGAGGACTCCGCTGCAAAGACTTGGACAGATGCTAACACAGAAACACTATTTCTCCCAGATGTGCAACTGCACATAGCTAGCTGAGCTGGGAGACATTGACAATTCCAAGCTGGGCATTGATGCCCTAAAAGAGCAACAAAACTTGAGAGAGGGGCTATGTGGAGAGTACAACTGCTATTTTTAGACAGAGGATGGAAAGGTTCTGGATGTGGGAAGATTGCAATACTGGTGGGACTGGCATCCAATTGCAAGACTCCATATGGTCCAAATGTCTCCAGCTGTTTGTGGCATCTTCAGGATGTGCCTTCCCTATGAGTAGGGATGAGGTAAGTCCCACAGTTGCAACCTGGCTCTGCCTTGGGTTTTTCCTCGGAGGAGGAACCACGTCTCCTGAGTGCTCTAACCGAGCAGTGCTACTGAACGGCTAAGTGAGGCGGAGGCTAGAGCAAGAGAGAGGCCACAGACGCCCCACCTGCTTTGGTGGTCACTTTCAAGAGGTAGCCATCCAGGTCGATGTGGAAGTGCGGCGCGCGGCAGGGGAGCGCGATGCGCGAGCCGTTCCAGCGCACGGTGAGGTGCTGCTGCAGGCTGACCCTGCTCTCGCCCAGCACCAGCTCCACCGACTTGGTCCACGAGAAGGAGCGTGTCCGGCGGGCGTCGTTCTTCACCAGCACCTGGAAGGGCGAGGCAGGGGAGGAGCAGTCTTTTGTCAAAACGTACTGACACGTCCCCTGAAAGTTAAATGTCCGACCGTCAAAAGTGTTGTAGTGG
Organism: Hylobates moloch; assembly: GCF_009828535.3. Taxonomy (NCBI): domain Eukaryota; kingdom Metazoa; phylum Chordata; class Mammalia; order Primates; family Hylobatidae; genus Hylobates; species Hylobates moloch. Next base: position 134,854,997 of record NW_026652276.1, read on the forward strand.
GGATCTCCAAACACCGTGCAAACGCCGGGCTCTGCGGAGGAGTGAGAGACAAAAGCCGGGTCAAAAACCAAGCCAAGGATTCACAGAGAAATCAGGGTCACCTGCTGGGTAAGGGGAGGCCTTAGCAGAGATGCACTAAGGGAAATCAACTTAAAAAAAAAAAAAAAAAGTGGTCGTTTTTAAAGGTTCATGCCAAACCTCACAGAATACTCAGAATACTTCTGGTTCTTTTATACTTGAAAGTTGTTTTAAAACCTCTGAATTTTCAAAGCATGCCTATTTTGTAGCCTAGATATGCTTCCATGGTCTTAACGTAGGGAATGAAGAAACTGAACTAAGATAACTAAGAACTGGCCTTACTTCACAACCCACACATACCAGAGCAAAGTAAGTATATAAATAAACAAATGGCAGCAACATCAATGTCAATACACCAAGACATTAGCATGATTTCCATTTAACTAATTCAAAAAAATTAGAAACACGGTGTGCTAAATGTTTCTCATGCTCTTAAGGAAAACTGATACTCAACACCCGTGTATTTACGTAGGATAAATCAATAGAACTGCCAAACAGGTACAAGTTTAATAGTGTCAGGAAACAAATTACTAATAATATTTACAGATAGTCTTTATATGTTTTCCAAAAATTCTTATGTTTTGATCTAAGGACCACGATCTAAAACTGGATGAAAAATAAGTTGCAAAATATAATTTAGTACAGTTAAGACATTCCAGTAAAGTCATCATTCTGAAATATCATTAATTCAAATACTTATGAGATCAAAGCAAAGTTTTACACTTTAGGGCAGCCCTAAGATTTCTATAGAAAATTAAATATTGTTTATTTTTTAAAACAAATCTTCGCATTGGTTTGTTCTGCATGTAAATATATTTTATCTGTTTTCAAAAAGGCATGAAACAACCAGGAAATGAGGAATCCATTTAGAGATAGTAGCCTAAATAATTAAAAAAAAATAAAAAGCACAATTTCCAGTCAACACTAGATAATAGCCAGATCAAGAATAATAACCAGAATAAAAATACCAGATCAAGAATATGAGAATGTCATGTAAGTAATTTCTCAGAATATCTAAGGGAAGAATTGAGTCAAGACAGAGGAAGGATGTGCCAGCTGATCTGATAGCACCAAGGGATCCAATGGAAACATTTGCTTTTAATTTCTAAAGTGTTTGGAGAGTAATGTTGCTTTATGTTATGATATATTATGTCATTTTATATGTCAATTTCATATGACTCCATACAAAGCACATACATTTGGAACTTAATAAATTAACTTCTTGTTCTAAATTAGTTTTCCTTGTCAATATTTAATAGAGACTATAAAAGAAAAAGTTTTGGCATTTGTGAGAATTTCAATGAACAAATAGTTTAAAGAATACATAAAAGGCACTCCTCAGGGTGAAGGGTGGAAGAAGTAGGTGGGAGAGACACATTTTGAAAGCTCAGCAGTAATACTCAAATTCACCCTCCCTTTCTGTTCCTTTCTTATTCCTTTCTTGGTCGCTTTTCCTTCTGACTCCAATTTTACACAGTGTGTTGCTTCACATTTTATCCTCTTCCCACCTTCCTAACTCCGTATCTTCTCAACCAGTTTGCAGCTATCTAACCTCTTCAGAGTGCATTTATCAGTCCTTTCTCCATGTGATTACTTCCAAAATCATCTGATCCCACACTTCCCCCCACATTCTCTCTCCCTGGCCATGAAATGGAATCTCTCCCTGGCCATGAAAATGTCACTTTTTGGTTGAGGGAGAACAAGGCAGTTCTTTGGGACCCCAAGTGGCATCAGGAGAATGATAGTTCAGAAGTAATACCAACATGTGCCACAAAAGGACTACATAGTAACCTGATGACCCAGTCGAAAAGAAGGGCTTTTCCAGGTCCTTAACTCCACCTTCTCAGCAAGAGTGCCCAGACCAACCAATGTTTTTGAGCTTTTGAGCAAGCTACAGATGGACCTCAGCTTGGAAAGGCCAAGGTACCTCCTATGGTTTTGAAATTATACTCCTGAGGAAGTCCTCTCACAGTGGGGAGCAGGCACAGGGAATGCCCACAACCTGCTGCCCACACTCTCCTGTGGCAATCTTCTCCTTGTACCAGGGACACCAATTACATTAAAATTATCATTAATTAAAGCACTAATAGCTAACAGTTGCAGAAAACTCATCACATACCCTAACACTCTTCTACACGCCTGCTGATCATGGATGTATCATCAGAAAATTGGTATTCAGATTGTCTCCCAATATTAAACAAACAGCTGAGCACTTTGTAAAAGAATCCATAAAATGAACTATGATCTAGTCACTGAAAAAGTTTGTGAATAATCTTCATGACTGAGGAAATGCTTATGACACGTTAAGTGAAAAATCAAAAACAAAATTATATGTACAGGATAATCTTAACTATGTTAAAATTAATATGCACAACCCCCGCCAAAACATACACACCCCAAAATTGAAAACAGTGGTTATTCCTTGGTGGAAGAGCCATAAGTGACATTATTTTCTTTCTTATGCTTTTCTGTTTTTGATTTGTTGTTATTTTTTGTTCTGTTTTTTAGGGTCAAACTGTGGGTACTTGTAGATAACACCAATTACATGACAAAGCAAGTCTTCATAGAAGCAACAGAAGATCTACTGCCTCAAGTGACCCTGGCGAAGCCTAAGCTTGCTCATAGCTGGGCGGGAAGCAATGAAGAATGTCCAGGGAGACTCTGGGCAAGGGAAATCATGTGAGAACAGGGCTGTCAGGAAAGATATTTTTCAAGAGGCCCTAACTTATGGAAGAGAAGGGTTTGGAAATCGGGATGATTTTCCTGTGTGACAGCAATATTGAAGAGGCCAACAAAATATCATGAATGTGAAGATGCCTGAAAATTATGTGTTGCATTTGGGGACATTTGTATCATGAACTAAAATAATTTTGAAACCTTGGCCCTTTTTCCTGGCATCTCAAGGTCCCTATGCCAGATCCTGCAGGCGCAGTGAACACGTGCACTAGACAGTGTCTGCAAGTGAGAATTCTCAGTGTTACAAGAATCTGCCTGGCTGCAAAAGGAAAAGGCTCGAGAACACTTAGGGGACAGAAATGAACACAGCATCCTCATATAATTTTTTTCCAGTGGACCCAGTGAAATGAGCTTCAGTCCAACACGTCCAGATGTGCAGTCACACTCTTTTGGAAAGCTTGGCGTGATAGGCAGAGGGAGGGAGGCTACAGAAACAGACCATCCTGAAACTAACCTTGTTTGAATATGCATAAGTCAGAAGATGGGGAGAAAGATGCCAGCTTATGACTGGTGGCACATTTTTTCATAGTCCTGTAGGTCAAATCATTAGATCTCATTTTTGTTTTGAGTTGTTTTCAACATATGGATACAAATGCACAGGTAAAGGGGTGGGGGAAAGATCAGAAGTGTACAAAACCAGATAATAGGAGTGAGTGTTTTTTCTCTAAGGTAATAGAATTATGTGTGACATTTCTTTTCCTCTTTCTTGTTTATGTATTTGCACCGTTATTTACACTTACATTTCATTGTTTACAATGACTATATACTTTTGGAAAAAGAATATTTGCTTTAAAAGTTTAAAAAATACTGGATTAAAGACATACCACTTTGATGTTCCATACCTTAATAAGATTGCTATGAGAAATAAGAGTCACACTGCCTCTGAAATTATAGTGCCAATGCTTTTCTCCTAACCACATCAGGTACATTTATTTATGTCATGGATATATTTATTCTAATGAAATGCCTTTCTTCTGAGAGTAGTGATTATTTTCAAAACATCTGTCAAAGAAAATTAAGGGAAAATTATACAATCACATGTTCAAAAAAAAAAATAAGAGAAACTGAGTAAACTCTAATCCTACTCCCCCCAAACACAACAAAATAAAAGCATAAGGAAGGGGAAAAAAAGCATCATTCATGTTTCTGCCACTAAGAAATAGCCACTGTTTATAATTTTGTGCATATATTTATTTGAACATAGTTAAGATAATTCTGCACATGAAATTTGATTTTCTATTTTTTACTTAACATGTCATAAGGTTTCTCCAGTCTTTAAAATGTTTTTTCACTTTGAAAGCACAGAATGGAACTTCTATCCTCAGTCCATTACTTCAGCAAAGAGAAAGGTCTCTCCAGCTCATCATACTTTGCTACTACACGGATCACTGCATTTCCAGAAATAATGCTCCAACCATGAGGAAGCCCAACAAATAAAAATACACTACTTTAAACCTTTTCAGCCCAAACTGCAGGGAAACAGGCCCCATGGGACTCTGAGGTCACTGTGTCATGCAGGGGCTCCAGGAATCCCAGAAAGGTAAGCGTCGTGATGATGCCAAGCTTGAGTGAAGAATCAAGAAAGGCTGTTTGTCTAGGCCCTGCCTGAACAGTGATGGAGGCCTCTGATAGAAAGAGGCTGTGGTGTGACCCAGAAGGACCCGAACTTCTCCACTCAGGAGCCCCCCATCTTGCACAGAATGTCACCGACAGCTGTTGGCTCAAAGGGACCTAAGGGTCAGCACATGATCCACCACGTGGCACCTGGGTGCCTTCCTTGGCCTCTTAAATGGGAAACAATCTAACACGTATGGGGGTGGGGGTGGAAAAGAGAGGAGTAGGTCACTTTCCACAAACCTGTAATCCACCAGAAATAGTAACCTATCTGTACATAAAAAACTGATTTCAAGAAATATTGTGTAGGCACATTGTTAAACGTTATGAATTTGCTTTCACATATTTTCCATAATTCCATGAGCTCACCAACTTGAAACAAAAGAGCAAACAAAGTAAGCAGTCCCTAACTACGAGGTCTCATCTAAAGCACATCCAAACCACAGCCAGTGCTACCATCTAGGCCTTTGCTATGGAGCCCAGTGCTGGCCCCCCTAACCTGGGCCCTACAATGGCCCATGCCTGCCCAGCACTCCCTCACAGTTCACAGCACAGGCATCCTTCAGCTCGCAGCCCGATGCCAGCTTCCCACAGCAACGCCCCTGGTGCCTCAGCCAAAGTCGTCTATTTCCTCTAAATTTCAAAAGCAAAACTGACCACATAGCCCAGATGTTCTGGGACAGTCTTAATTTCAAATACTCTATCTTGTAGTCACACTATGTTTTTCCTTTTATGGGTCAAAAATATGGTGTACCAAACTCATAGCCTGCTTATGATATATCATTTTCTTCCTTAGCTTATAGTTTTAGCATATTCTTAACTTCTAAGCCAGACCTTAAACTCCTTGTAAGTTTTATGTGTACCCCTCAGTGCCTGGCACACTGCCATGTATACAGAAGGGTCTACAGGTAGACACATGCCTCATAATGACGTTTCCATCAACAACAAACCACATGAGTGACAGTGGTCCCATAAGATTATAATACTGTATTTTTACTGTAGCTTTTCTATGTTTAGATGTATTTAGATACAAAAATACTTGCCATCGTATTATCGTTGCCTACAGTATTTGTACTGTACAGGTTTGTAGCCTAGTAGCAATAGGGTGTGACATTTAGCCTAGGTTTGTGTAAGTGCACTCTATGATGTTCGAATAATGGCAAAATTGCCTAATGATGCACTTCTCAGAACATATTCCTAACATTAAGCAACATATAACGGTATATATGTAATACATGGATTCTTTTTTTAATCACTCAAAAAATATTACTGCTGTAACACATATTATGTATCAATAAATATCTGCTGAATGAATGAGTTAGTTAATTAATTTGAGAACATATTTTGGTGAAAAAAAATTGCCCACACTGAACTTACTAAAATAGTTCAGTGTAATGACACATACAGCAGGTAACCAAAATCTCCTAATCGATTAACTGAATAATTAACGAATGCTCTCAGAATAAAGAGACTGTTAGGAAAAAAATTCTGAAAACTCAGGAACATTATGGGGGAACTATGTCTGGTGCCAAGAAAGCTAGCTGAGAAATTCAAATTCATGGAAGTCCAATTTCTCCATTTGAATAGAGATAACCTACCCCACTAAAAATTATTGTCAAAATCAAAAAGCTAAATCAGAATCAGAACAACATGGGAAAACAACTTACCTCTAATGCCTAATATGACCAGGAGTGGACAGCAGAATAATGGACCCCCAAACATGTCCGCCTCCTAATGCCCAGAACCTGCGACTATGTTATTTACATGGCAGGAGGGAATTAAGTTTGCAAATGGAATTAAGGTTGCTAATCAGCTGATCTCAAGACGGGCACTTCTGAAAGAGGTGAATGTATTCACAAGGGCCCTTAGCAAAAGAGGAAGGCAGGTGCATGGGCCTTACAGTGTGAAAGGGACTCAACCTGCTGTTTGCAAGTTTGAAGCAAGGGGTCAGGAGCCAAGGAATGTGGGCAACCTTCAGAAGCTGGAAAAGGAAAAAAAAAACAAAACGGATTCTCTCCCCTAGGGCATTCAGAAGAAACACAGCCCTGCTGACACCTCGATTTTAGCCCACTGAGACCCATTTCAGACTTCTGACCTCCAGAACTGTAAAACAATACATTCGTGCTGTGTTAAGCCAATGAGTGTTAATTTGTCATCTGCAGCCGTAGGTAAGTAGCACACTTAGCAACATCCAGCGTGGCTAGTATAAAATAATTAGTGTATGCCAAGTACCAAGCCAGATGCTTTCTGTATTTTCAGTATCCCCTTTCATCCTCACTATCCCCTTTCATCCTCACTATGTCTGTGCACATTGTATATTCATACTCTAATTTTTTAGCAATGAGTTTGAAGAAGTCGCCTTGTTGCCCATGGTTACTCGGCCAATAGTTGTAAAGGTGGAATCCAACCCAAGACACTGTGGCTTCAAGGCCATTCCTTTCCCCCACAGCATCCTGCAAACTTGTTAACTAGCTGGGGTCACAGAGCTCTTTGATAATCTGAAGAAATGTGTAGACACTCGAATCCTCTCAAATGTAGAGGTTCATAGAGACCCTGTCAAAAGACTGATCAATGCTGTCCTAGGAGTCTGGGAACACCTATCTATAAGGTAATTATAAACAATAATATGTGATTCTCTTATAGAATGTGTTTCTATTTCATCTCCCCAACTACATTAACTGTTTCTGAGCTCAGGGTCTGTATCAACTTTTTATTCATGTCCTCCAGAGCACCTTCCAGAACGCCAAAAGCTCACTGAATGTTAATATGCAGTTCATACAGAAGATGCATTTTTGCCACTCTCACTATCCAAGATCTGACCTTAAAACATCTTCTCTATTTAAACCAGAAATTTTTATTTATCAATTGAGAGAACTGTGTATCTGAGCTAAAGAGATGGGTTTCACAACTCCAAGTTAAGCTGGCTTCCAGCTTTAAAGCCTCCTCCGAGCTTGGCAGACATTGAGCATATTACTGCTTAGAAGAGTCTTGTGTTTGAATCCTGATTTGGCCACTTAAGGCTTATAAAATCATGCACAAACTACCTACATAACCTCAATTTGTTTGCCTATAACATGACTCTAAGAACAATTACCTTGCAGGGTGATTATAAAGATAGCATTGCAAAGCTGCCAAGAACATAAGAGATACTCAGAGTAGTCATTATTCATTTCCTTATTATAAATGTTATGCAAATCTAGCAAGCAGTTATCTAGTGCTGGCTAAAATGGGGTTTAGTAAGACTGTAACAAACTTAGAAAGTATAGATTTGTTGAAAAGACAATGTAAATTGAGGTAGTTTATAAAAGACATAAAATACAGATTGGGGCTAGAATGAAGTAAGCCTTCTAGGCCAAAAGAAGAATGTAAATAAAGTCATGGACATAGATAAGAGGGCAGCTTACACAAGAAGAGCAGGAGGCCAATCAGACCAGAGTGCAGAGCTGCTTCGGAAGATACAAGATACCCAAGTTGTCTAAATAAATTGGCCTGAGATTTATTGCCAGCCTGAGAAGTTTAAATGTATTCCAAACAACCAGCATTTCTTGATGTGTTTCCTGTGAAACATCAATCCTGCCTGTTGCTCTGCCAAAATAAGTAGAATTAAAAAACAAAACAAAACAAAACAAAAAAAAACAAAAAAAAAACAACTCTGCCGCTCAAATTAGTTTGGGAGGCGCTCTATACTCCATCAACCTCCTTCACCATGCACATTAGCATATTAAGGGCTCTGAGAATTCTGCAGTAAGGAAACACATTTAAGTTTACTTGTCCCAGCATTTCCTGAGTGTATTTAATCACAGAACCTTGTTTTGAAAATATTACTCATTATTATCCCTCAGCACTAGTGTTTTATAAAACAAACTCTGGGAAACCGCAAGTGAAGGAAGCTGGCGTAGGTTTCCGTGAAAGCCAAGTTTGGGTTCTGACAGGGGTGTGCAAAAAGGGGTGAAGGAGAAGACAGATGGAGATTACATGCAAGCAATAGGATGAGTGTCCAGCTGCCATGGGAATGGCAAGGAAAGTATTTATTTGAAAAACATCACAAAGAGACAATCAAGCAAACCTGATGATTGATTAGCAACATGGGGGAGAAATGCCAAAAGTATGAGAAATAACATTAAGGCTCAAATCTTGTGCAGCTGGGATATGGGGCGCCAGAATTCAGTCAACAAATAGGGATTGGAAACAGCCATTAACTCCTCCATCCAACTCCCAGCTCAAATAATTGGGGGAATCAAAGGTAGAAACTATTAACAAAATTCAAATGCAATACTTTGAAAGAAGAACATGTTCTCCAAGAAGCTCATATCTACCACATTAGCATCTTGTTAAGAAGTGATATGTTAAGGACCTCAAAGCTTAAACAAATCTGAAACCAGAGTGAGAAAGTACAGAAAGGGCACCATGAAAGTGGAGCTGTAGGTTTAAAAGATGAAAAAGCAAAAAGTAAAACAACAGATACTTGCACTAAAGAAGGATATGGGAAGTCAGAGAAGAGGGGTGGAGCAATGAGTGAGGGCAGAGAGTACTAACGTGGAAGGGAACAGACATAAGGAGAAAGAATGACAGCATTCATGAATATGAATTTCACATCAAAGGGCCACGCATAGCACAGCTAATGAGTCATCTTTCCATACTCCCAGCAAAGGTTACAACTGAAGTATTGTAACCCAAGAGACTGAAGAGGTTAAAGTGACCTCATAAATGTAGGTAAGTTTTTAAAAAGTGAGTAAATACAACCGCTTGTGAGTAGAAGCCACTAGTCATGTATAAAAGAAAGTAACTGGTGAACCTCATATCTATTTGGAAGTGAACCTCCAAAATGAATACAAATGTAGTCAGTAGAGAACAGAGAATAGTGCGTAAAAGTTTGGGCTTTGGAGTCTCGTAGGCCAGTGTATTAGCTGACCACAAACTATTTAATTTCTTTCACCCTCAGGCTAACGACCGCTTCTAATTCATAGGAACATGGTAAGGATTAAATGGCAAAATGGAGAGCATTTATCACAATACCTGACTGATATGGACTAATGTTCAATAAGTCGCTGTTAGTTATAGGAGCAATTGCAGAGGCAGCAGAAGTAGCAATTTTTGTTGCTTTTATTTTGCTCATAGGAGATGTGACCTCCAAAGAGGAATAAATCTGCCTCAGCTCTGCATATAGTAATGTATAATTAGTTATACAGTACTTTCCACCAAGTGTATTTTTTAAGTTTCACAGCTTGGGGTTTCTATTGTTCATTTGTCGTTTAGCTGTATTTTAGGTGTGTCATTACCAAGGAGTTTCTGTCACACATACCCTCAGTCAAAACTGGATACTTGCAACTTTCCTCAGATTCAACATGGCAGCCTTGGCTACATTGTACCAGATGTCTAATAATGAGTTCACATATATTTTTCTACATAAAATGCATTCTTTCGAAATTAAGCAAGAAACTAGCTTTTAACTGAATTATGTCATAATGCCACACCTATATTAAAAATAGCTTTCCCAAGCAATAAAAATCCAGGGAGCCTGTAGAATGAATACTGGATTAGGAGATTTTTAAAAATATTCAAGTCTTCATCCCAGCTCTTTCAGTTAGTACTGCTATGAGTCTCAGTTTCCTCACCTGTGAAGTGAGAGGTCTGACCTCATATTAAGGTCCCTTCACTTACAAATTTCCTGATGCTAAAATGGTGATGAGCTCCAAAGGCAGGGCAACTCTGCTCTTACCCATTCCTGGTGGAAATTATATACAGAGTTATTTCAAGTTCAAAAGTATATGTACTTAAAAAGAAAATTTGGGGAGATCTTCACTTGACCCCAGTAACTTGAGTTACCAAGAGAAAAAAAAATGGAAAAACTAGTAGACATGGAAAACAAACAAAATGGAAAACCAAGCCAGTTTGATTTGTCAGTGAGCTCAGAGCATACCAACCACCACTTCTCTGTACTTGAGCAGAAAGACGGAGATGCCACAGTAGAAGAAAGCCTGGGGACTTGAGTCTCCATTTCCACCAAGGTGTGGTTGGAGGGACAACACTGTTAATTGGAAATTCCTCTTAAGGTCCTTCGCCAGTCTCCAATGCTTACAAGTTGTAAAGCCCTCCAGACCTTCTCTTCCCCTTCTTAACTTCAACTGGTTATCAAACTGTACAAAATGACAAGGAAGCTAAGGGAAGTAATTCCAGACCAAGCTTTTGGGCCAGCTACCTGGTTGGAATTCAGGCTCTACAACTATCTTGAGCATTCTTCTTAACCTCTAAGCCTCATTTCCCTCAACTGTAAAATGGAGCTAAGAGCACTATTTGACCACAAGACGGCTGTGATAATCAAATGAAACCAAATGAGATTGCCCAAGATAGTGTTTAGAGATGGCAGATGCCAAATAAATATTAGCTGCTGCTGCTAGTGGTGGTACTACTGTTGTTATTATTGCTATTATTGTTATCTATGGATGATGACGGTGGTGATTGTTAATTCATCAAATAATCACTTATCAAGGACTTACTGAGTACTAACACCCTGTGGGAATTGACAATAGGTGGTAGAGAAAAGGTGATTCCTAATAACTTCAGTCTCCTTCCACTCTGTACTAATTTACAGCAAGAAAAATTACAGTGACAGTATCCCTTAGAGCAGAACAGCATATAAAACAGAAAACAAACTGATTTCCTCAAGCTCCTTCCAGTGTGGCTTCTACCGGTGTGGGATCTCCCAGCCACCATGTGTGGTACAGCGGGTTTTATTTGCCACCCCTGTCTGCTGTTTGGGCCTGAGGAGCAGTGTCAAGCCCGACTCCAGATGCTGGAGCAGAAACTTCAGTGGCCACTTAGCTTAACACCTCCTTGGCAGGGCTAAAGTCAACACCACAAATTCTTATTCTACAAGCATCTTGAGCTCTGGTTTCGAATTTCCTTGCTTTCCTAAGTTAAGGACAGACTCTTGGTGTTAAGGGACCTGGAGTTGCTTATAGCCCCGGAGGCCAGAAACCTTGCTCAAACACAGAATCACTAGTTTGCAGAACCTCTGTCAGTGGAGATTTCTCATAAAATGGGCCCCTAGGTTGCTGTTTCATTATGGTTTTTTTTCCTAGGGAAATAAATGAAATTGTTATGATATTCTCCCCCTCCTACAGCCACTCTGTTTAATTGGAGCTACCTGTACGCATCCCAGAGGGCTTACGTCAGATGTGCCAAAACGAGTGGCTGAGTGGCTGTGGTGGGTGTAGGCAGCAGGCAGGGCTCCTAAGAGAGCCGGCACACCAATGCAGCCTGCACACAGCTGGAAACTAACCCTGGGGGGTTTAAAAAGTCACCTGGCAACTGTGAGCCTCCTCTCACCCTGAGCTGCTGAAATTTGATATTTCCTGTTACTTGTGGGACATGTAGTTGAGGTTATTTCAATTAAATGCACATCTGTGCTCGGCATATTCAATCAGCCTCAGTGTTATGTAATCGTGAACTTGTGTTTTAAGCTGGGATTCTGATGGTTAGGTCTGATGTAGCTACAGGTACAGCTTAATGAACCACCAGGGACTGGGCATGCACGTCTGGGCCACCTTTTTCTCTGCTTTTGTAGATGGCTGAGAGATTAAATTTTCTCATATGCTCAATCTGTAAATCTCAGTCTCTCTCTCTCTGCCCCTCCCTCCATCCCTCTCTCCCTTTCTTTCTCTATACACACCTCACATGCACCTTTCTTCTTAGTGACAACTTTCACCCTATGTATTATTTCCATGTCAGAAAACAGATATCCTGCCAGCAAAGAATTTATCTGATTCAGGTCTCTGTTGGGTGGTTAGGTCAAGATTCCACCTACTATTTGCCAACACACAGTAAAACAACATTTTGCATAAACCAAAGGCTATACACAAAACAGGCAAGTGGCCTCCCTGGCACCTACCCTGTGCTCATGTGTGCCCAGCCGAGGCAAGTCCAGACTGGCTTAAGGCTAGAGTCTCACCCTTTGGCAAGAAACAGCATTGGCAAGAAAGCTTTATAAAGTTTGTGTAGCCCACTTCAAATATTTTATTTTAAATAAATCATCAGAATCAAATCTAATTCTTTTCAGTTGGAAAGGGAGAAAGAGAGGCTGTTTCATGTTATGAAAAGACAGCAATGCTTTTCATACTTCCCTCAGGTCTGATTTTAAGAGGACTTTTGTTCTCCTATTTTGAGAGAATCATCATTGCTTCTTCAGGCCAACCCTATAAAAACTGTCCTACTGTGGGGAGGACAATGGTGTTGTGTCTCCTCTATTATTTCTTACCTACAGAATTGTAAATTACCATTATTGCTGACTGTTGTAAGGAGAGGCCCATAAGAATGTTCTATACATGCACTTCAAGTTTCCTCTTCGTTACTCCTTTCAGAGATCTGAGACAGCCCCCAAACACTACCAAGATTAAGACTAACCCACGCAATAAGGGAGAAATTCTGTGGGATTTTAGAAACAGACAATGTAATGCCACTACTGCTAGAAATAATGCAACACTTATTTAACTACCACAGGTAACCAAAATAAATTGGAGAGTATGTGAAGCTCTGTAATCAATTCATTTAACTGACGTATGCATGTATGTGTGCATGGAGGTATTCTTGCCTCCTTTCAGAGAAGGGCTGGAAGTAGCTTACAGACATAAAAAGTAAATAGCTGAAAACACCTAAGAGTGAACACATATGATGAAGTCAGGAGTAAGCTTATTACTCAAAACCTGCATGCTTTTAGAGGTGGAGTACAAATTTATTTTTAGCTTCCTAGCAACAGAAGCAAAGATAGTAACTTTTTTAAATCATTCAAGATATAATTATGCCTTCATAATTTTTTGCAGGGTTAGAGAATTAAAATACAGAAACATATTCAATTAAACCTAGAGGCTTCCAGTCTCACTTTACTCTCCTACTGCATCTAATCCACAGGTGCCAAAGGTCAGTTATTGCTACTAGTATCACAGGTGCTCATGTCTGCATTCACCCATGCTGTTTCCTCTATTTGGAATGCCTGTGGCACCCAATGAGGGGTAGTTTTGCTCCCCAGGGGACATTTGGCAATGTCTGGAGATATTTTTGGTTGTCACAACCTTGCAGGGGATGCTACTGGCATTTAGTGGTTAGAGGCCAGGGATGCTGCTAAAGATCCTGCAATGCACAGGACAGCCCCACAACAGAGAATGATCTGGCCAAACTCTCAGTAAGACTGAGGTTGAAAACTCCGCAATAACATCATGGAGAGAGAGAGACAGAGAGAGAGAGAGAGAGAGTGTGTGTGTGTGTGTGTGTGTGTGTGTGTGTGTGTGTGTGTGTGTGTGTGTGTGTGTGTGTGTGTGTGTGTGTGTGTGTGTGTGTGTGTGTGTGTGTGTCTGAGAGAGAGGGAGAGAGTGTATGTGTTTTAATAAGATATAAATTAGTTGTTTTTCTGGCTTTAGAAAACACTACATTTTTTTATAGTTTCATCCTTGCTTTCTCTACTCTAGAAATATGTATATCAAGAGAGCTTTCATAATTTACAAAGGAGGAAAAAATGTGCCCAAAGGTTTGTTCTGAATCCTGGATATAATGACAAAGAAATTTCAAAGTAGGAGGTCTCGAAGCCACAGCTAAAGGACATCAGAATAAATCTACCTGAATGTGTTATGAAAAACTGGGCATTGCTTAAAAATTGGAAGTCATCCCATCTCTTAACTCAATCTGAACAAATAAGCCTCGCCAAGTAGAATGTGTTTTACAGCAATGATGGAAGAACTGCTGGAGAGCAGGAGAGAGTAAACAGATGGAAAGAACACCAAAGGAAATTGAGAAATAGCCATCTGATGATATAACTGAGACTTGGACAGAGAACCACATGCCTGGGCTCTTCCAGCACTGACTGACCTGCTCCGCGCAGGTGCAGAGTCACTGTCCTCCCGGTGCCCCTCCAGCTGGGTGGCTTTCTCCCTTGCCAATTGCCTCTCTCAGTGATAGAAGGCATGAGCTCATTCACATGGTTAACACAATATGGTACTTAATATAACCAATTTAAAGCTTGCTTCTATTTTATAATACCTTCCCTTCCATTTGTATTCTTTTCTTTTTCTTTACGATGTCACCAGTTTTCTAGATATGGAAAGTCCAGCTCATAATGAATAAACTAATAATATAATGTAGCTTTTATCTCAACTATCTCAATAATCACCTATTTAATCCTTGCAAAATAAAGTCAGATAATTCAAGATTTAGACTGTTTCTTACAAGATTGGTAATTTTTTTTTTTTTTTTTTTTTGAGACAGAGTCTTGCTCTGTTGTCTAGGCTGGAGTGCAGTGGCATGATCTTGGTTCACTGCAACCTCTGCCTCTCAAGTTCAAGCTATTCTTGTGCCTCAGCCTCCCGAGTAGCTGGGATTTCAGGCACACACCACCACGCCCAGCTAATTTTTGTATTTTTAGTAGAGATGGGGTTTCACCTTGTTGGTCAGGCTGGTCTCAAACTCCTGCCCTCAAGCGATCTGCCCTCCTCGGCCTCCCAATTACAGGCATGGGATTACAGGCATAAGGCACTGCAGCCAGTTGGTCATATGTTTGTATGAAGCTGGTAAGCAGTGATCCTGCCTGACAACAATGTGATTGGCAGATGTAATGAGTCTGTGCTCATGCAAACTGAAAGAGTTAACTGGAAAATAAGAGGCATTCCTATGAGGTCTGTCTCTGCTTCAACTGGAAGACACTTTATGGGGAAATGCAAACATCTCCATTGACATGGATACAGAGGAAAACTTCATCAATGTAGACTCTATTCTGCTCATCCAGAAAGGAATTAACTGGAAGGCAGCCTCTGAACCATCCATAAACAAAGTTTCCTCAGGGTTTCTGGGAGGATGATTAAATGTATTAGATTGTACACGTGTTTTTAAATCAACTGGTGTGTTAATCATAGCTAATGTGTCTTCCTGCATTATTCTCTACTAAGTTGTACTTCATTGGCCTCCTTTGAGTTATTTTATGTACTTCATTATCTTTACAGTCAACGTTTTTTATTACATCTGTAATTAAATTTTCATTCATTCAACCAGCATTTTATCCAATATGTAACTGTTTAATAGCTCGCTGCTTCTAAAAATAGTAACATATATAGTAGATAAATATTTATTTAGTAGTTTTATATAAATACACACACACACACACACATAATGACCCTGCATATCTATTGTCCAAAGGCACTAATCAATTAAAAAAATAACAGAGTCTAGTAATTCTAGTAATATAAACTCTATTTTAGAGAAGTGGAAAGAACAAACCTGTGCCCATGTGAAAGCTGCTTTCAACTGTCTTCCAGACCACTCTGTAAACATAACTGGCTCAGAAAACACACTGATAGACTTTATGACTTTGTTAATCCTACTTATCATACATGGAAACTAATTGACAGTGACATTACTAATACTCCTCTTTCAGTAAAACACTCCAGGAAGCTATCTCAAAACCATATGAATTTCAGGAGGACTAAAATGGCAATTTGCTAATAGATCTAGGCATGTGTCTACATGTGGGGATGATATGAAGCTATCGCTATGCTCTGTCTGTATGAACAGTAGCACAGTCTCAGACAGCTTTCAGAATAGGCCATGCTCAGAAGGAACTTTCAAGAATACAGTTAAAAACAGTCATGAATCACACAACAACATTTTGGTCAATGATGGACCACATGTAGGACTGTGGTCCCATAGGAATATAATACTGTATTTTTACTATACCTTTTCTACTTAGATACACAAATACTTACCATATGTTACAATTGCCTGCAGTATTCAGTACAGCGACATGCTATACAAGTTTGTAGCCTGGGAGCCACAGGCTATACCACATAGGCTAGGTGTGTAGTAGGTTATACCATCTGGGTTTGTGTAAGTGCACTCTATGATATTCACACAACAACAAAATCGCCTAAGGATGCATTTCTCAGAAGGCACTTCACATCCTGTTAAGTGATGCATGACTATAATAGGATGGCAAAACCAACAGCCCGACGGCTTCTTGTTTTCTCTTTGCCAACAGCAAGACTGGATGCACCCAGGTGAGGTGGTGATGAGGTGGGGGTGGGGTGAGGGAGCAGGAAGTGCAGCTGTTTGGCTTTATAATGGGAGAAGGAAAGCCCCTCCTAGACTTTGTATAATGTTTGGTTTTACTGGATAGCATTATCTTAACCGCGATGACTACAAATGCTATTAGCAGTTAAAATGCACATTAAGTTATCTGGTCCTTTTTAAAACCTAATCAAACCATTTATCTTCTTAATTTCTCATAGCAACAAATTCTGATGGAAGTATCTATATTTGTCTCAATTGTACTTCTGTGGGAGAATTACAATTGACTTAAAGTAACTGTAGGGAGGTAAGATGATCCCATCCTATATATACCTACAAAAATAAAATGTGTGGGAAACATACACCCCTATTTTTCTTGTTGCACTATAAAATGCAAAACAAATACTAATAGCACATTCTCAAAGGAATAAACTTACTTTCAGTGCAAATAGGACAGCATCCTTTTCTGTTGAGAATTTTGCCCTAATCAGAAGAAAAACAAATACAAAGTTAATGTTAAAAAAAAAAAAACAGAATCTGCTGAGGACAAATATCTTTTTAAAATCTAATACAAGATAAACCAATGAAATCAGTCCAAGCTGTATTTGAACTGAATGCTCAGATGGTGATGAAGATGGTGAAAATGAAGTTTCAAGTATCAGGTTCTAAGGCCAGGCAAAGTCATTCAGTAAGCATTCCTGTTTTTATCCTCCAAGAAATATAATACCTAAAGGGCTCACTAGTATGATTTTTCTCACATGGAAGGAAGATGAAGACAGTCTGGACTCAACCTTTTCATTGATATCCAAATCTAGCCCTTTAGAGACCAAGGGCACACACATAAAAATGAGAATTATCTGTCAACCTATCGATCCCTACAAGATCTTCTTTCTGTCTTTGCTTGTTGGAGAAACTTAAACGATAAACTGTAATCCAAGCTCAGGAATCGTCAGCACTATGGATATGGGCAATAGCTGTGCTACAGATCAAATTCAGTCAGATTTCTTGTTTCAGAAAGTGGTATGTTATCCATGTTGAATCACTGTTATGCACTCAAAGCCAAGGAAGCTGAGAATTTTGAAACACTGAGTAATGCTTCATTACCTTTCTGGAAATACACTGCAATTTCCTACATTGCACATCTTTTAAGATTTTTAATGCATGACATTTAAAGGAGGTGACGTATTCTCAGGACTCATATCAGAAAATCAGTTGTTTTATCTCTGACTCAGTGGTTAATCACAGAGAAAAAGAAACATAGAAGAAGTTTAACATTTAGGGAGCACTTGCTATATAACAAGTATCTTATTCGATATTTTACTTATGTGGTAATGTTGGGTTAGTGATAAGGATTTAATACTTACGATCTATTAAGATTTAATGAACATTAGAGATTTTATAATCACTGTTATTAAGATGCACAAGAACCTTATGAGCTGAGTATTTCCCTTTTTATAGGTAAAGAAATTGATGTCATGCAACACAAGGGTAGGGCCAAAAATCAGACCTAATTTTGTCTGACTCTAAAGGATATTTTCTTCCCACTGCAGTTTTGTCCTCTTTAGTCCTTTCTCTTGAAGATAATTTAATATTTATTATCTGCTATACTCTAGACTGAGTGCTATGCATTCCTCATACTTTATCATTTAAATTTCACAATAACCCTCCAATTGCAGTTGTCCTTATCCCCTGTTTACAGGGAACTAAGGAAATAGAGACCACAGAGAGGTTGCCAAGGCTCATGTCAAAGCCACATAGCTCCCACACTGCTCATTCACTCACTCACTACTGGTCATTTCCATCAAGAGTAGGCTTAAGTACTCAAAAAGAAAAAATCAGATTGACTTAAAGGCTTCTGGTTAATTATTGAAGATCTTTAATCACGTCTGATTTGTTTTTGGATCAGCTAGGCCTAAATGATACATTAAAGGCTTTGACAACTTTGAGAGAGACTTAAAACTCAGCCCCAGCCAGCCATCCCATAGTGTGGGGGCATCGCAACATATTTTCATTGCCTAGAACTCTGCTGTCAATTGCAATTTGGCACAGGGCTCTCTTTTGGTTTCTCAAGACTGAAAGCAGTTGCAGATGAAGCCAAATGAGGTCAGCTCAGGCCCAGGGAATGACGGCCACAAGAGGATTAAGGTGCTCTATCCCAACACAGCAGAGCCGCCTTAAAGCCAAGGCCCCAACCAAACGTGACTACAATTCCCTACATCCACATCTCAGTGGAAACTTCCATCTCTTGTCTTCAGAAAATGAAAGTGGCAGTGATGATATCACTAAATTAGATGAGGGAATAAATCAGGTACAAGCTGTAAAGTCAGAGCACCTGTGTAATATGCAATTAGCTGTAAGACTCTGGTCATGCTGCAGGCTCATCCATAAGCAGGGTCTAGAAATAGCACCCACCTCAGGGGGTGATGTTAGCATTAAATGAGATTAGTGTTGTGACTATAATATCTCAGTACATATTAGAGATGGAGAGATGACAGTGTCCTGATGACCCAGTCCCCACTACAGCCCTCATAGCCCTTCTTACAAATGGCACTCCTTTGCCTCTGGGGGAGTTGCAGGATGGGGAGGGGGGGCAGGATAGACAGGAAATCCAATCATAAAACCCTTCTTCTACAAGAAATATTTACATCTGGAAAAAGAGATATGCAGTAGCCAGGAAAGACAGAGCAGGGAATACAAGCTCCTTCTCTCTCTCTCTCTCTCTTTTTTTTTTTTTTCAAAATTTCCCCAGACAATGTAGGGGAGGGGAAATAAGTTTTTAACAAGATTTCCATGGTAGATAGAGCTGAGTTATCTTCCAAAGACCTCCTGCTGGCCCCTGAGAAGGGAAAGTGTGAACTGGAGGAGTGGTTGGAAGGAAGCCTAGAAACAGAAAGGTGGCCCCTGAGGCAGGGGCCTTGGCAGGGGCACCAACAAGCTTTGACAAGGCGTGGAGGGGGTGGGTGGGGCAGGGAAAGGCCTCTGCTTGGAGGGATGGATGCTCCTGGCCCAAATGTGGTCCACAATGATGAAAGGCTAATGAGACACCAGTGACATAAAGAACGTTGACCTCCCCCCGCCCTCCCCTCCTCCAGCAAGAGCACAATGAAAACTATCAATCCAGCTACAAGTGGCAGAATTCAAGTGAAGCTGGAAACTCCACGGCGGCCTGCTGAGGCTAGTTACTTGAGCCACCAGGTTGGCACAGCATCCTGTTTTTGTCTTGTAGAATAAGGAAGCCCATTATTACTAACATGTGCTGCAAGAGTTCATGAGCAGCGAGGGTTCCCGGAGGACTGGCATAATGATGTGATCCCATTTTTCCCAATGAATATTTATAAGCAGACCATGTTCAAGTCTACTTATTGTATCTTCTCTTTTTTTTCTTTTATGAGAGGCTTTCAGTTTTACGTCTGAGGCTTTTTAAAGCAAGACTAATTAGGTTTTTTTTTTTTTTCTTTTTTTCCTCTCCTCTTTATTCAGTTGTGCAATAGCAACAGCTGTTGTTTTTTTGTGCCTCATTTGGCAGTCAAGTAAAAACAGCAACTTTTGTTTATAATAATAACAGATGTGAATAAAATTAAAAGCTGTCTATAACAGAGAAGGGAGGACACGTCCTGAATATATGGATATATTTTTTCATTCACGGGAAGGTGTTGAATAGGTTTGACATTTTCCCAAATTTTATAAAACTTTAAAAGGTTTCAAGTTGCTGAGGTGAATTCAATGAACCTCATGCTTTAGAAGATAATCGTTGCTTTATTCAGCGTGCTGGAGCTATGAGTTGAAAAGAGATATTTCCATAAGGATGCTATTTCCATTTGGGGCTACAATGGAGGCCAGGATTAGAGAGAGAAAACTTCAGCAAAGAAATCGGGGATGCCATGAGGCAGGAGAAACCCCTTGGGGAAGTATTAATAAACAACCACATATTACTTTGAATGGCTATAAGAGGAAAGCTCTGATTTGAGAAGGGAGAGAAAAGAGGAAAAGGCAAAAGACAGTTACGATGTTAAACAAAACCTGGCAAAAGAAAACAAAGAAAGAGATCTTGCAGGAGTTGGAGAAGTTTTACAGAATGAATGGGAGATGTCAATAAGAAATCAGAATTGGGACAAGAGCAAAGCAACAGCTATTTTCATGCAAGGATAAAATCTGCAAGAAGAATGAGCAAACTTTGCGAGGGGCATTTGGCTAGTCAGGAATGTAGAGGCTTTGGGGGAGCTGGAGTCTGTGTTCGGAAGATGGCATGCGACCGTGCCACACACAGGACATTTCTCAAGACACTAAGGTAAAGTCAATCTGTGTTCCAAACATACCTGTGGGCAGCTACTGATGGGAATGCACTGCTTATTGCGACACTCCGTCCTGCCTTTCACACAAGCACAGATGGTACAATTGATAGAGGACCACATCTCTCCATCCTACAAGAGAGGGCACAGGATCCTGTCAGCAGCTGGAGGCTGACAGGAGTTGAGGCAACAGACTGTAATCTCTCCATGGAGGAAAGCATTTCTTGCCCTGAGTGAGGGATGCCATCATTAGACTAAATGACTCAGGTGTCTGTCTACACCCAACTGCTTTAAGATAAAGATTAGTGAAGATTTCAGATTGTGTGCAAGAGTGTGTGTGTGTGTGTGTGTGTGTGTGTGTGTGTGTGTGTTCCCCCTCCTGGATATAAAAATAATTATTGTGTGTTTAACTAAGCCATATTTATGTCTTGTTGTCATGCATTGTTTACTTAGTTCCACCCTGGGGGAAAACCAAGCATGAATTTTCATACATGATACAATGACAGAAATCTAATTTTCCCATTTGATAAGACTAAAATATTTAAGCCGTCCCAAGCACCAATAGTTAACTGAGATGTCCAGAGGTGGTTAATTACCAGATATGCCATGGTTCTGGCCCATATGGGACATGCATAAAAGAGAGGCTAATTCAAATGACTCCCAGTGCTCAGACAGACACTTGATGGGCAAGCCACTGAAAATGCAGAGCTCAGAGAGAAGACTCCAAGTGCCATGGATATCCTGTGCCTGCCTATCTAGTCCTCTCCTCTCAAAACGCAGGGCAGCATTTCCTAGATTAGATCCTTGCTCAGACAGAAAGACCTATTTGAGGAATTTCTTTCACTCATGAAAGGTATAATCTGTGAATGCCAAATACCACAAAAAGCCCTTGTACCTATGGAGGACAGGCAGGGATGTGCATCCTTGCTTGTGGGTAGAAAAGATCACAGAAAACAGAGTTGGGCTGAAAACAAAACAAGGATTCCTTCCTGAGCTTGCAGATCCAAGCAGCAGATTTTTGTTGAAAACAGAAACAGTTGAGATATTTGATGACTCCCCCGCCTCTTTCCCTTCCTGACTTTTTGAAGCTATTTTAAGGACTGTCTACCCTCTAGTGCCTTTCAAGAGAGAAAGACCTAACGGAATCTGCCTTAAAGGACACCTGACTGTACCAAGTTCTCTGAGTACACATTTCTAGGAATCCATGTCTCCATGAATTATTTTAAGCCTCAGTCATTTAAAGGAACCGTTTTTACAAGGTGCCTTACAAGTGTATTGCAGCCAGGCGCCGTGGCTCACGCCTGTAATCCTAGCACTTTGGGAGGCCAAGGAGGGTGGATCACAAGGT
Organism: Hylobates moloch; assembly: GCF_009828535.3. Classification (NCBI taxonomy): domain Eukaryota; kingdom Metazoa; phylum Chordata; class Mammalia; order Primates; family Hylobatidae; genus Hylobates; species Hylobates moloch. The sequence goes on from NW_026652276.1 coordinate 134,877,107, forward strand.
CGGGAGTTCGAGATCACCCTGACCAACATGGCAAAACCCCATCTCTACTAAAAATACAAAAATTAGCCAGGCATGGTGGCATGCACCTGTAATCCCAGCTACTCAGGAGTCTGAGGCAGGAGAATCACTTGAACCTGGGAGTTGGAGGTTGCAGTGATCCGAGATCATACCACTGCACTCCAGCCTGGGTGACAGAGCAGTGATCCGAGATCATACCACTGCACTCCAGCCTGGGTGACAGAGCAAGACTCCATCTAAAAAAAAAAAAAATGCATTGCACACAGCACCATGGTGAGAGTGAGGCTATTTCATCTGGGTGTTCTGGAGACTTTATATCAAGAGGACATATGAGCATCTCTGAAAGTCTGGTGTAAACACAACACACATGCCTCCCTCTTCACTGGGCATGACACCTTATGTCTTTTTTGTCCTCAATTATTTTCTCTTTTTTAATTTTTTAATTTTATTTTTAGTTTGTGGGTAAATGTGCAGAATGTGCATGTTTGTTACATAGGTAAACGTGTGCCATAGTGGTTTACTCCACCTATCAACCCATCACGTAGTTATTAAGCCCAGCATGCATTAGCCATCCTTTCTAATACTCTCCCTCCCTCCACCCTACCCCGCAACAGGCCCTAGTGTGTGTTGTTCCCCTCCCATGTCCACGTGATCCCATCGTTTGGCTCCCACTTATAAGTGAGACCATGCAACACCTCATATCTTCTTACTATTCCATCAGAACCAATACCTCTCCCTCCAACTACTTCAGTGTGATAGGAAGTCTGGCTCAGTGCAACATGCCTGCAGAGCTACCACAACTGACTTGTTTATGTGGGTCTTGATTCTCATGGGTATCATGAGGTGACAGCTTCAGTACAGAGTGATTTGACTCCTTCCACCCCTAGGGAAAATGGACTAGATAGGAGGTACTTTGGACAAAGCCAACCACCTTGCATTTTGAAGTTTAAATGGCCATTGCACTGTTTCCCACTTGGGGTCCTCAGAGAATAATGTAAAATACACCTGAGATTGGTAACAGATGGCCAAAAGACAACCTTTTCCATTCAGCTGGGCAGAGCTCTCTCACCTGGCTCAACTACATGCACTATTAACATCCTTATCTGAATATCTTCCAAATGAGAAAATTTTTCTTTGCAAAGGTAGCTTTGTGAAAAATTTCTAAAAGCATCAAGCTGTATAGATCCATCAGGATCTTGACAAGGATCATCACCTTGACAAGTGTCATTGAGCATCTCCAACGAGACAAAGTACTCCTAACTATTCAGGCAGGTTTTACAGGCTTAACATATTTCAGCAAAAACATAGTCAAGAAAAACATCTTTCAGACAGTTGATTCTCTGCCCCTATCTGCACTTGATTCTAACTATATATGTATATATAATACTGTAATATAAATACATTCTATTAATATATGCACACATATACATTTGTATATGTATATAGAAATTATGGGATAACCCAATCTGCCTCGTGTCTGGAGCTTTTTAATTGTCAGCGTAGTAATACAGGAGTTCCCATGTGCTTGTCTCATGACATACCCGGAAAATCTTGTTGCCAAATTTGCACACTTTGATGTCTTCTGGGGGCACTCGTAGGAGGCACTCTTCACAACAGCCCTCCTGGCCTTGGTCACAGACACCAGGGTGGGAGCACTTCTTCTTGCAAACCACAGTAGAGTCCTGGGGGCCCAAAGGCAAACTAGAAATTAAAAATGATTTTCGCATCTAAAAATGATTTTCCTACCTGGCCTTCCTTTCATAACCCATAACTATCTGTGTCAAAGTCTGTAAGGTACCATATTTTAATTTATTGCAATAAATCATTCACTTCAAAATGTGATTGTTGATTAGGTATCTAGACTAGAATATGAGGGCACTGTGGAAACTATGGCATGCAACCCCTACCTCCCAAGGATTTATGATTTCACATTCCAGAGACTGATGAACCCACTCCACCAACATGTGGCAAGACCACCCAGCTCCCCACGAACCACCAGTTTCCTTCTGCCTGCCCTCTACCTCTTTGCAACCTGCACTAATAGTGCTCTCTTGGGTCTCCTCCATGGCTTTATGCCACCGTTTGGAGCTTAACATAAAGGCATGATATCTTCGGTCAGAGGGTAAAAGTTAAGAGCAAAGGCACCACCTCAGGACAAGATTCCTCAAGTATGTTCTGTGCTCACCAAGGAACTGAACGAACAGTTTCAAAACTGGACCTGGGTTCCAGAGCTCTAATGTAGTGGAGTGACTTTGACCAGGCCACTTATCCACTGAAGGTGAAGAGTTTATATCATCTGTAAGTTAAAGAAGTATGATTTGATTTCAAAAAAAAAGTGCTCTTCTGCCTATTGTTTCTCAGGTTTACTGTGCCTCTTAAATGTAAAATACCTGGCACATAGAAATTATTATAAACCAACTTCAATTGGAAAAAATATAATCCTTTGTCAAACTGCATATCCTGATTTCTTATTTAAAAACAAGGGCACTCCCTAGCTCTCAAACAATGCATACTTCACCGTAGATCTCCTTGCTTTCATCGTGTACATGTGTGTATGTGTGTGTGGAGAGAGAGAACATGCTTTATGTACATATCATTAGACTGTGGTGCCTAGCACTGTGTTAAGCAATGAGAACACAAATACAGAGATGGATAAATGTACTTCTGTCCTCAAGGGGTTCTTCACAATGAAAGAAGGTAGATAACTGTGTAATCAAGCAAATTGCAATTATAATGTGGTAAACAGAACTAGCAAAGGTGTAAAGATAGCAAAGACAAGGGGAAAGTTACCTATCCAGGTAAGTCAGGAAAGCCTCTCAGGTTGTATGACACCTGAGATAGGCTGTTGTGGATGAAGAAGCATCTGCTAATCAAATTTAAAGATGGTAATAACACTGCTGGTAGAGGAATTGTCAAATTTGAAGGCACCGAGATCTGAAACCATCCTGCATGCAGAAAACTACAATTGACACTTGAGCAACATGGATTTGAACTGCATGGGTCCACTTACACTCAGAAATTTTTTCAATAGAAGTTACATCAAGTGTGCCTGCCTTTCCTGCCTCCCCTTCCACTTCCTCTGCCTCTTCTATCCCTGAGACAAGATCAACCCCTCCTCCTTTTCTGCTTACTCAATGTAAAGAAGATGAAGACCTTTATGATAATCAACTTCCACTTATTAAATAGTGAATATATTTTCTTTTCCTTATGATTTTCTAAATAACATTTTCTTTTCTCTAGCTTACTTCATTATAAGAATACAGTATGTAATACATAGAACATACAAAATATGTGTTAATTGACTGTTTATATGATTGGTAAGGCTTTCAGTCAACAGCAGGCTATTAGTTAAGTCTTTAAGGAGTCAAAAATTAGACATGGATTTTCAACAGTACAGGGAATCAGTGCCCCGACACCCACATTGTCGAAGAGCCAACTGTATTAAATCGTATTCAGCAGGTTCCTGCACCTGCCATGGAAATCATAAGAAACACTGGATGGGGATACTAGAAATGGAAGCTCAAAGCAGACAGAAAATAATACTGACTACTCAAAATGATTGCAGCTTGATTTTTCAAGCATTTAATATCCCCAAGATGACTGTGAATTCATACTCTAGTAAAACACCCTTTTGGAGGAAGAGTATTAATTATACTTCCTGCTACGCACGGAGACGTATTACCTAATCATCTCTCAAGGAACCCATGAACCCAAAGCACAGCAAGTACAACTAACTCCCATTCATGGGATGCCAGGCTTTCCTGTGAGCAAGAGAATTGGGAATGTGATATGTTTCATCAAAGGCTCAGTATCCACAAGAGGAAGCTATCTCCTGCGAAATTCTTAGTGGAGAGGAGAAGTCCTGAGGATGAAGGCCAAGGCAAGAAGGGGGTGCTATACGTTTAGCATAGGATAACACAAACCATGGGAGGAGGAAGAAGCTTCGGTAAGGTATTCTCAGGCTTAGGAATTACTCCACGTTCAGTGTTCAGGGGAACAGACAGTTCAGCCCTTAACCAACCACCCCCTGAAGTGGTGCATGCTACTGAACAAAGCATGTAATCAAGAACTACTGAGTTCTAATCCCAGCTATTGACTCATAGCTGACATTGAGCAGAGCTCCCCTCTTTCCCTCTCCAGACCTTTAACTATTAAAAATAAACAACAACAACCATCACCACGAAAGTGTATTCTAAACTTGTCAGACAGATGTGATCCATTAACTCACTAATGAATAATCCTAAAGTCCTCCCTGATAAATGTATTTCTTCTTGGTTTCCAAAATAAATTACTGCATAAGTACAGTCTATGAATGTGTGATGTGTGTCCCTTTAAAATTCTGAAGCTGTGGAATTCTTTCTTTAGCAGTAATTAGACTTCTGGTTGCCTTTTGAGAAAAATGAGCAAAGCTTCAAATAAGACAAGATACAATAAACAACACATAAATACTCTCTTCCTAAACTGCCAGGTTTATCTTTGTGATGAACTGTAAATCCATGCCTTTCTCTTCTTTTGAATGTGATTAAAAGCAATTTTTATTGCCAGGTGTGTTAGAGAATTCATCTTGGATAATTAGAGCCAGAGGGCACTGCCATATGTATTTGTCTGATTTTAGAAAATCCTCAGAACCGGCCCTTGGAGCCTGATTCTCACTACAAGGAGCTAACTTCTTGGTCCTTCGAAGATGATTGAGCTATAGTGTGGGTCCTATATGTAAGTTCTTGGTGACCTTGAGTATGATTTTCCTTGTAAAATGGCATCATTAATGCTTCCTCCCAATAAATAATACACCATTGGCCTTGGCTATGGCTGTGATGTTAACACTGAAACCCAAACGCTGTCATTGCTAGACCACAGCCTCTCAGAGCTGCCTTACCCTGCAGGTGCAAGCTGTGCAGTTATCGTACAGAAATGAGGATCCATTGTCATAAACATCACTTCGAAAGAGGCAGCTCCCAAAAGGGAGGTCAAACACTTTCCTCTGACCTAGAGAGAAACAGAAGCACAGTGTAAGTAAGACAGAATCGGGGATGTCCCATTTTGTCACCAGCGATTCCATCATAGGTCCATTACACATTCTCATAAGACCAGTTAAGTCTGGAGCACAAAAATAGAGCCTTGGGTCAGACAGGCCTAAAAGATCCCCAGGAGTCATTAGTTTGGATAAAGTTTGTTAAAAAAGAGTTTGATTCCACAGTGAAGCTTGTAAGTTCAACAAATCTATAATGCGTTCATCACAGTGAACCAAAATCACTAAGACATGAGCTCCCCTCATGGAGCTCACAGTCCAGTGAAAGGGCAAACTCATCAAAGGCTGTTTCAATACTACAGTAAGGTAAGTTCTGGAAAAAAGACGATCTAGAAACTGTGGGAATTAGGAGGTCAGAGAAGAATTGTTGGAAAATATAATGCCTGAGGAGCTTCTTAAAGAATGAGTAAAATTATCTAAAACTTGGGTATGGGCAGTGCGGGAGGTGGGTGGAGGTAGGAGGAATCATGATATCTCAAGAAGGTCTCGAATGAGCAAAAGCAACTAATGAAATATTGTTTGCTATGGTTTGAACATTTGTGTCTCCATAAAATTCATATGGTAAATTCTAATCACCAATGTAATGGTATTAGGAGGTGGGACTTTTGAAAGGTGATTAGGTCAGGAGAGCAAAGCTCTCATGACTTAGGTTGGTGCCCTTATAAAGGAGGCTCCAGAGAGAACCCTCACCACGATGTGACAACAAAGTAAGAAGACACCATCTATGAGCCAAACAGCAAATCTGCTAGCACCTTGTTCTTGGACTTCCCAGCCTCCAAGACTGTGAGAAATAAATTTCTGTTGTTTACAAGCTACAGAGTTTATGGTATTTTATTAGAGTAGACTAAACAGACTAAGATAGCATTTCAGTCATGAAATTACATAAAGGAATAAAGGGTGAAGCTAATTCGAAGGGCACACAGAGGCACTTGTCGAGTGTCCAGCCTTTAATAGGCATAGTATCTCTGTAGAACTGGCTTGGTTTTCCCTAACGTGAGGACCAGATTGGTGAACAAAAGGACCAAAACAGCAATCCCAAATAAAGAATACAATCTAATTTCCTCCTTTCTTTTAATAACTGAGTTTCTACTCTTTGAAGCACATTAAAACATCTCTGCAATGTTACTTTAATTAAAGACTAAGTTAATTCATGTTCACTGATCAAATTTCTATTCATACCACACTTTCTTCTTGTAAAAGATTAACAACAATTTCTGTTTATTAGTAGGCCCAATGAAATGCTCAAAATACCTAAACGTACTAAATGCTGTTCTCAGAATTAGAGTTGTTGGAATAACTGTTAGTAGGAGTCAAGAAAAACATGCTATCTTCCTATCATAGCCAACCTCAAGGCCAGGATACAATATAGTTGCAGAACTAAATCATTAGTTTGGTTCTCACCACCAAGAGCAAACTTGTTGGCCCTCAAAAGGTGGAAGTGAGTTATAATTTGGATCTTACATATGGACTCCCTCGTGACCATTGAGTATGATTTCTCCAGGCCTCACTGACTTCACTCATAAAATGGCATCATCAATACCGCATTGCCATGTCACTACCTCTAACTATGGTGTTAATATTAAAGCATACAACCAAAAACTCTTTCATGGCTAGGCATGATTTAGCATGATGATTGTTAATTCCCCAACTAACACAGGTATTATGTGCACACCCAGGTCTTGAGTCTCTTAAACTTCCTAAGAACTGACATACTAAATTAAAGGATTATCTGCAAAATAAAAAAAATTCATTCTTTCCCTAAATATTCCTCTAAGGAACCCAAATAGGTTTACCCTGAAGCATCAGAAAGCTGTGCACAGCCTGGATCACATAGATTTTGCCCATCCCATTATAATCACTTCTGTCTAATTGCACCTTAGTTTTAGGACATTATAACAAGAAATATGAATGAGCAGTTATTTTTTGTATTTCCTATAAAAATGATGGTGAGGTCATTTTTCACTGCTTTAAACATTATCATCCTTTTAATCAGTCCGTCAGAGATGTATTTCTGTCCTTTAATAATCTAAAATATCTCTGCTTCAGTTGAGTAATTTTTTTAATTGTGATAATCTGGTTTGCCTTTTTACGATCCTTTATCTACATGTGCTTCATGTATTTTGTAAGTGGTCTTAAATCCTTGTTGGCAAAAGGCAGAAGATAAATGAATAGATAGATACAGAGCTCTATGTAGAAGCTTCATCCTCCACCAATCACAATGCACCTTCTTCATGGCTGAGCTCCACATTGTTTCTGCAAAGGCCCTTCTACCTCTTAGAGTCAATGACCCCTTTCTGCATTCCCATAGCCTGTTGCCTATACTACCATTACAGCAGTCAATATTGTTCCACAGGTGGAGGAATGGCTGGATGGGTCTATTGATCAATTGATTTATTGACTGATTGACAAACAGACTCTTCAATGTGCTTATCCCCCTGAACAAATGTGACCAATCGCTTAAATTCTTCCTCGCTAAAATGAAAATTTTACCTAAAATTGTAAATATAAAGCTCTTGGAGCAGTGCCTGATGTTCATTACACATCCTCAATAAATGGCAGATGGTATGTATTATGATTATTAGAGGTGATATAATTCAAATATGAACCTGGGCTGTGTCAATTAGAGTGCACTGGGTGCTGCTCTGTGTACACTGACCTGTGCTGAGACTCTCCATTGAGAATGATGAAAACGAGGAAAGGAATGTTGTAATGCAAAAGGCAGAGGTACATCATGTGAATGAACCCTGCCCAAGGGAAAATTTAAGAGCAAAACAGCACTCAATCATCTAAAGTCTAATTAGACTAAGATTTCAGCATCTAGAAAGCATCCTAGTGTTTGCTTGCTTTTTTGTCTTTGTTTCTTGCTGTGTGGGGATATTTGCTTTTACCCTCAAAGAGCATAAAATCTTACCTTAATCCCAAAGTCATCATGGTCCAACATAAGATAAAACATTCAAGGGAGTGGTTCAGAGACTTTGTGTACAGCCTGACTTAAGACATTTCCATGTCATTCCACGGGGGTCTAGCCCAACCAAAAAAGATCTCATTTGGAGGAGTTACAATTTTCAAGTTTCTCAAAACTTATTGTTCCTTTTGTAGTATGCCTTATAACCATAAATGAACAGAAAAACCTGCATTCAATACAATAGCTGTTGCTCATATGGGAAGCTTCTGAGTTGACTCAGCATATCCACAGTACCAGCTTCAAAGCATTAATCAAACTTACTTATCTGTGGAGCCAGACCCAAATGCCACCTCCTTTGCAATGGCTTTCCTGCTTAAGTGGCCACTGCTTCCACCATGGCCCACAGCATGATGATTCGTGCCACACTGAACTGGCTAACCCTATTCCAGGGACACTGATACACACTGGCAACCCAAACAGAACACACAGAAGTGAAAATGTCTTTAATCAGGCATGTCGAAGCAATTCTCCTTTGTTCTTCTGTTTCGCATTTACTTCAAACGTGTGTGTGTGTGTGTGTACGTGTGTGTAGCAGGTGTATGTGTGTTTGTGTGTGTGTAGCAGGAAGGCAAGCATTGTTAGATGAAGTTAGCAGAAGAAGCCAACAAAGAGGAGAAAGCTCCTAGTTTAACAAAATACCTTTATTTGTCAACTTGGTCATAAAAAAATAGACTTCATGGTATGGCTGTGCTAATTTGGGAATGAGAAAAATAAATCAACAGGTTGTTTCAGAGTTGAAGACAGTAAACTCTGAAAGGAAGGAGAGAGGATTCAAGGAAAAGGCGTGGGCATTAACTGAGAGGAGGCTGGAGCTCAAATAGTAAATTTTACAATCAGTAAAATTCTCCCAAAGGCAAAACAACTAAGACCTTTTAAGAATGAGAGTGCTTAATATCCCATTTTATGTTGTTCACTATGCTTCTGTGTAAAATAATCACTTATTGCCTGCAAACCCTCAGCGAAATCTGCTCTCCATCACAGGATGTAAACAGACTTGAGGGGAGATGCCTCTAAAAGGACAAAATGATAGAAAGAGAAAGAAAGCAAGAAAGCGAGAAAGCGAGAAAGTGAGGAAGGAAGGAAGGAAGGGAGGGAGGGAGGGTGGCAGGGAGGGAGGGAGGAAGGAAGGAAAGAAAATCAAGAGAAATAGCAGGAGCAGAAACACGAAGCCAGAGGTGATTAGGGAAAATATTAGCCCCTCAAGGATCCCTGGAGATTCTAAGGAGGTTGCTGGAGCTTCTATCGTATTTGCATGGTGGCTCAAGCCACCACATTTATTTGAAACTTAATAGTCTGACCTCAACTAGCTCAAGGGCTCAGGAATCATTAAGAAAGTATCATAGGCTGGGCATGGTGGCTCACGCCTGTAATCCCAGCACTTTGGGAGGCTGAGGTGGGTGGATCACAAGGTCAGGAGATCGAGACCATCCAGGCCAACATGACGAAACCCTGTCTCTACTAAAAATACAAAAATTAGCTGGGTGTGGTGGCGTGTGCCTGTAGTCCCAGCTACTTGAGAGGCTGAAGCACAAGAATCACTTGAACCCAGGAGGCGGAGGTTGCAATGAGCCAAGATCACACCACTGTACCCAGCCTGGCAACAGAGCAAGACTCCGTCTCAAAAAAATAAAAAAATAAAGAAGAAGAAGAAGGTAGCATATAAGCAAAAGCCAAAGAACCTCACTCTCTAGAAAATACCCATCATAAGTTGTCCCCTTTCAGCTGGCAATGTGCATGCAGCCCTCTTGTGACACCAGGGAAGGTGAGCTGCAGCAGGTTAGAGCTGGGCTCAGGAATCACACAGATTTGTGGTCGGATATCAAATCCACAACCCACTGGCTGGGCTGCCATCTAGGAATCTACTTCCTCTTCAGTATAATAAAACTAATAATAGCACCTGCATTACACATAGGAATTATATACTTAGTACCTACATTTCACAGCTTCTTGAGAAGATAACATGAGAAAAAATATATATCTAAAGTGCCTAGCATGGTGCCTAATACCTATTAAATGTTCAATAAGAAAGAGAACATACTCTCTTTCTGTTGGCTATTATTCACTATTTCCTTCCAAAACTCTCATTTTCTTGCATGTGTTTCTTCCTGCATGGTTTTGACTCTGAAAGTAACACTAGTCTATATTCCTCTATGGGTTTACTTCAAATACCTTTAAAATATGTTCCTGTTAATAGGCATATGCCCTATTAAAGATAGTTTCTTCGATACTTTCTAACCACAAGGGAGAATTACCCCAGGTCATCTGGTGTACCCAGTTACAGATGCAAGTGAGGACAAGAGAGAAGCCTCCCTGGAGGCCTCCGTTAAGAAGCAAACCCTGTACACACCTTCCACTTCTGTAATTAGAAGAGGTTCTCTAACAAGCCACGAAATAGGACAACTTGAGAATCTCAAAACAACAACGTGGATAAACACTCCCAGAAGAAACTTTGAGAAGAAATTACATTGTTCTTTGACCTGAAAATAGTAACTCACCCAAACATTTGGGGCAGCACTGTCCTGGGGGAATGTGACTAAGGTGCTGGGGACAGGAGAGAATGGGACAGACTTCTCTCACACATTGTGTCCTGCCTCCCTAAGAAAAGAGAGAAAAAAGCATATTTAGAAAAGTAAATGCATGTAGATTGTACAACCAAGATATCTAGAACAAACCTAAGGCCATTCCTTAGTATTAGGTCCCTGGACCGACTGCTCAGGCCCATGTGATTTTCCCCAAGCGTCCTTTGATCTTCCATGTAGGCCACACAAATTGCAGCTGCAAAAAGACTGCCTTTGAGGAGGTGATTCCAGCATCACCTCCTCTCACCCACCACCACTTTTCTTTATCTTTTTCCATCTCAAAACCACCTTTACAGTAGGTATAGGATGACCAAAACTGTCTCTGTTTGCTTGGGATTGGAAACTTTGAGTACTACAGCCAGTAAAGTTTCATGCAAATCAGGATGAGTGGACCATCCTAATAGGTCACTACCTTCTCTTTCTACCCTGCCAAGCAAGCAAAGGAATGCTTTGGCATTTTGAGACTTTTCCTCATATCTTCCAGACACCCATCTTTCTATAGGTTCTGCAGACATCTTCCTCCAGGAAGGCTTCGGTATCTGCCACAGCTGGAAGGTGCTGCTAAAATGGCTCAAAGAGGTTCCAGGTAGATGAAGTGGCCAAACTGCTGAAAATGGATACACTGAAAGCCCATATTCAGAACTATTTCACTGAATTCACCAAGCTATCCAAATCTGTTTTCACTAATTAATTATAAGATTATAAAGATTGATATGAGAAGAACTGGCAGAGTCTCAGAAACCTATTCGGAGAAGTTTTGGAGTCTCTGAATATTTTCCCTGCTCCCTCATTCTCATTCTTGACCCTTTCTGTTCTCCAGCACTCCATACCTCCAACATCCACTACCCTCTTGGTTTAACCTCAGCATCCCCTCTTCCCTGCCTAAGGATATAGTCTGACGACTTCCCCTCCTATCCCTCACCAGAGGCGCCTGCTTCCCCAGCCCCAGTTAAGTTGTAACTTCATACTCAGAAAGCTGGGGTGGAAATAAAAAGGTTTTCCAGTTGATTTACATCCAACAAACTGGCAAAGCTGATGTGAAAACTATCCTTTGCAATAGAAATTGCTACGAAAATTTATAAATAATTGAGGTTTTCTTTTCTTTTTTTTTTTTTAAAGAAAATCAGTGAATTTGGTAAATAGATCACTCAGCAAGTGGAATTTCAATGAATTGGCTTCTCTGGGATTTGAGCTAGAAACCAAACTAGTACCTGCAGGTTCCTTGTCTTGAGTGCATAATTTATATCTCAAGAGGCCTCAGGAAATGAGAAACTCACAGCTCAAAGAGCTGTGGACCCCGCAAGGGAAAGATTCCATTTGATGCATTTCCTCACACCTTCCCCACTCCTTTCTGGCCATAGCAGAGTTAGCCTCAGCCACCAGGGGCCTGTCCGTTCCCATCCCAGCACACTGCGGCCGCCTGTTGTTTCTGTTTTCCCTTCCTGTTCTCGCCATTTTTATTATGACAGTTTTTGTTTTTTTTTTTGTGGGGATGGATGAAAAGCGGAGGGCATGTTATATGTCTTTTAAAATATTTGTTATTTTTTACACCTCTTTAATGTTGGAATCTTCCCCCAAACCAATAAAGAACATGCGAAAATACCAGAAAAAGCTCTTCTGTTGTTTTTACATTATTTCCAAATCAACAAGAATCGCTAAAAATCTTCCGAGAATCCCAGGCTGCTCTGAGATTCCTCACTCAACTCCGCATAATATTAAAGTTAGAGGCCTTTCATCAGACTTCAGGGGCATGTAACCTGAATCGTGGCCAGGCCCTGGGGTCAGCCCTAGCTTAGACATGAAGCACAAAAGTCGAATCTAGAGGGAGGACCCAAGATGCTGCCCTTAGCTTTTAATTTCAAAGAAATTCATCTGCAAGCAACTTCCTAAAATCCTGAAGCCTCGGGCCACACAAGGTTGCCTATGTATTGGCCTCTTGTAGGTGCACAGAGAACACATTCTTTTCATTCATATTCTCTGTTCTTGTTGGATCAGCATCTATTTTTCAAGCATATTTTGAAATTGAAATTTTAAAAATATTGCACAATTGCAAAAGAGTAACTCATCCAATGCTTTGGAAAGCTGGCAAAAGATTATGTGTACTGAAGTAATTTTCCTTACAATAAGGTCAAAGAGCAAATTTTGCATACATAATACAACTGCAGTTTGTGCTTCCCAAGAGTCCATTAAAGTAACTTCAACTCAAATCTGGGTTTGCTGGTTTAGTCAAGTTTTATTTTGTTTGGTTTGCAGTATTGTGGCAAAGCCCAAGTCCAGAGGCTGCATTCCAATTAATGCCTCCAAAGAAAGTCCAGGCCCTTCTTAGGAACACAGTTGCAGCTCACAACCTGCTTCTAAGATTTCAACTCAGCAGGGACTCTGATTAAACTATAATCTGTGGCTATGCTGTAGGCTAAGAGAGTAAAATCACAGAAATAAACATTTCTGTTTCTAACACTGAACAAATTCCTACTGCAAATGTACTATCAGATGATCACAGTAGCTTTCTGATTGGCTTCTCTGCCTCAACTCTCTTTCACTAATCCATCCTGGGGGGTTCAATGTGACCAGGCCTTCTTTCGAGCATCTATCCATCATTCCATTATTTTATCAAACATTTGTTTAAGGCCTATCATATCCTGGGGATACAACAGTGAATATAAGACAAAAATCATCCCCTTTAAGGAGTATATATGACCCATGAGCATGCCCCACCCCTGCTAAGATTGAGGATGACCTACCACTTCGTCTGGGATAAAGTTCAACCCACTCGAGCTAAAAGCCAATATAATAGAGACCATGTGTTCACCAAAATCTGTTGCCTTTTTCTCTTGACAGAGCTATGCTACATTTCCCAGACTCTCTTGCAGTGATAGGTGCCACATGACTGAATGGGCACTGAATGGGAGATGGATAGAAATAATACAAAACACTTATAGGTCTACATCAATCCTCCAAGCTCTCTTTCTCTCTACTAGACGGATGGCCAGCTAAATGCAGAAGACATCATGAACTTTCCAAAAAATTGAAAGAGTCTGGTTCCCTGGGTTACCACATGGAAGTCTACCTGCCAGATCCCTGCAATGAACTGTGAAATAAGCAAGAAATACATTTTGTTACATTATTCAGATGCATTGGTTCTTTATTATCTCATTAGCCTACTTTGTCAAAACATTCCATAATCTCTTCTCCAATCTTCTTTTCTCCCAACTCCAGCATAAAGAGAGAGTTTCTTTGTGGCCCCCAAACATAAATTATGGTTTCCATCTTCGTTAAACATACCTCTTTCCCATCTCTCACAACCCCACCCCCATCATTAACCCCTATCAAAATCCTGCTTCATTCAAGGTCAATTTCAAGCCTCTTCTCACCTGTGAAGCCTTCTAGAGCCTTCAGTTCCTAGTAACCTCCTCCATCTTTCTATATCTCTGTTCTCATCTATACCCCTGTATTTGGGGCACACAAATACATAATTTTTGGCACATACATAAAGGCTCAATCCTGTAAGGAGACACTGACTTTACTTCCAAGCTAAACTGTCTTGGGGGTAGCGGCCAGTCCTCTGTGCGTACTATCCTTCAGAAGAGCAATGAAACAAAACCTCAATAAAAAAATTAGTGAATGAAAGGCAGAGCTACCACATAGAATGAGCTCTAGAATCTGAATGAGTATTTCAGACCACTTTAACTACAGGATGCTGATGACAACCAGGCATAGTTCTGGGCTGTCTCATCCACTTACCGTTGTGTTTTATTTGGTTTTACATATTCTAGCCTTGTGTTTTGCATATTTTATGTACTAACTGTTTGTTGGTGTTAATATATCAAAAAGCAACATTCAATTTCAGCATGTAAAGCTGGTAGGATGCCTATAAGCATAATTGAAAACTACGTCTCATGTATTTTGTTAAATGTTTGAAAATTCCTAAGTGGTTAAAATACATAAGGACAAATGACTGTATTCTTACCCGGTCAGCAAGAAAAGAAATGCTACGAACTTTCATTGTACTTGTGTGTCATAATTTTCATCATCTGCCTTTCCTTAGAAAGGTAAGTTTGTTCTTTAGAGATGGTCATTTGTTCAAATTGCATATCCAAGTGCTTCTCTCAAAAATTAGCTATTTTTTAAAAAGAAAGATCTGAAACCTATGCCAAGTCTATTTCTGCCCCTTTATTTTTGTTTTAGATGATTCCATTAAGAACACAATTGCTTTGTGTAAAAGTTTACCTAGAGCAGCAGTTTTGTGGCATAATAAAAACCTATCTTCCTGAATATAGTGATGAGTTCAAGACAATAAAACAACAGCCATGTGCATGAAGGATGCTTCTCCAACAGCTGAGTGCCCAGTGAGACTTGGGGGCTGAAAACCATCTTGTAGCGTGTGATGTGGCATTCATCTCCCAACCAGGAGCAGAGCTTGGCTCCCTAACAAGAGGCTGGGAGCAGAGTAGTGCAGTGCTAACCCGTTACAATGAATCAGCTACACTCTTCCACATTCTAGAGCAATTTTTCCTATGCCCAATTCTTTGGGAAAAACAATAGAGTTCTCTATTTTTTCTCTAGAGTTGCTTCGAGATGGAAGTCGGAAGAAAAGAAAGAGAAGCTGGAGGGGCAGTGTAGGGGAGAAATACATCTTGAGTGCAAAGGATTTAAGTGTGCTTGATAATCTTACATCACATCAGCCGGTGGTGAAAAGCTGATATGTGAGCAAAGCAACCACTCTGAATTAAAATTGGGTCAAAAACTTTACTTAAAAAAATGAATGTCTTTAGCCATGCCTTACTTTGGCCTAGATCCGTATCTTGCTAAGGTTCTGGAGCATGACATTTAACTTCCAGAAGTAAAGATTTTCGGATTTGGTTTTCCCTGTTCTTGGTCTGCAAAGAATAGTCTACTCTACAAATCAAAGCAGAAGAGGGACAGCAGATGAGGTGGCAGACTGAGGGTACAGTAGCAGAGTAGCCAAGGGGAGAGAGGACACCTCCAATAGGTAGTGAGTGAGAAGCCTGGGTTGTGCCAGATACTGTGCTTAGGTACTTTTATCATTTTAAGTAAGTCTCCAGAAGACCTGTGGGCAAGCTACTGTCACCCCTACAGCAGAGAATGAGCCTCTAAGCTTTAAGGAAATAGCTAAAAAAAAAATGCCACCCAACAAACATCCAAGCTGAGTTCTAACATCCAAGCTGAGTTCTAACACCCAAGCTGAGTTATTTCCATCTAGTAGGGCCTTTCCTTCCAAAAACCACAGCACAGTTTCTAAGCTGGAGTGTGAAGTATAATCAATGCAATGGCCAGAACTTTCTCTCCTTCAAGACATTCCTTGTGTCTTCCCTGGTAGATGTTGGTTGTAGCTTTATGTCTATTTTTTTATCAAAATGGCTTAGATAAAATATATATTGTCCACATTTTTGTTATTTACTTAGATAAAATCCAAATTATGTGTCCACCTTTTGCCTCCAGGGCTTTTTCCTTTCATGTTGTCTTCTCCTCCCACCTCCCTTCTTTCCTTCTCTCCCTCTTTTAAAAATCTTAAACAAGATGCCCCTAATATGAAAATCTGGAAGTTTGGGACTTCTCTCTTCTTGCTCTTAGGAAGAAGATAAAGTGTCCACCATCCCCATAGGTAATTTATAATCCACCAACACAGGCCCTTTACTTGCCTCTTCCACTCAGTGGAAAGAATTTGCTCTTGAATCTACAAATAATAATGGGCCATTTCCACGCTTTAAAACCTTTAGTGGCTCCTCATTCTGTTCAGGGTGCTCAGTCTAGGCAGTGGGTCAGAATCACTCTTAGGACTCTTGCAAAAAAAAAATATATTGAGGTCTTCAGGTCCAAGATTCTGATGCAGAACCCAGGCACCTGTATTTTATTAAAGCTGCAATTACGTCTCAGTCACTAAGCTACTGTCTCCAGACACCAAACCCACACATCCTCATTCACACTCTGCCTTCTGGTGCTGAAGCTGGGGCTCTGCACGCCACATTTCTGCTTTGCTACCTTAGTCCAAGATAGGCTCTGCCTACAGGGGCACTAGACAAGGGACTGGTTCCTTCTGTTTGTTTCCCTTGGCCTCCTGTCCCCATTAATGCTACTTCACCAGGCAGCAGTACTTCCTTCCCACATCAGCAACTGAACCCAGTTTAGAGATTTTCCAACATTTCATGCAAGTAAAACCAGCTTCATGTCAACATCCTACTCCAGCCAGCCGGCACCCCCTCCTCAGAAGTCTGAATTTCAGCTCCACATAGCCCCTCCTCTAAGTTTTAATTATTCTACTCTCATCCCATTGTTCCCCAACCCTAGAGGTGGTGGTTTCATCTAGTAGGTGGTATCACCACGATAACTTAGAATTCTCTTTTTGCCATTCAGTTACCTAGTTAATAGTTCTTTATATTTAATCCTCTATTTTCAAATAGCTGGTATGGTTTATGCCTCCTAATGAGACCTTGACTGGTACAAGATGTGTTCCTGATGAGCTGCCAAGTGTGGGAACTCAGCTTTCAGCCCACCCTAGATTTCTCAGACAAAGCTAAAGAGCAGTGCACTTACTTCCCCAGAGCATATAATACTTTAAATACATTAACAGAGGTGTTTATATAGATACACACACATATATACATATACATATACATATACATATACATATACATATACATATAATATACATATACATATACATATACATATACATATACATATACATATACACACACTATAGTAGGATACATCTGGGCATGTATACACCACAGTGGTATAATTGTGAGTGTGTGTGTGTGTGTGTGTGTGTGTGTGTGTGTCTCTTACCCACTAGATTAAGAGTTCCTCAACCTTCACACTCCTGACATTTGGGGTCAGGTGATTATTTGCTTCAGAGGCTGTTCTATGCATTGTAGGATGTACAGCAGCATCTCTGGCCTCTACCTGCTAGATGGCAGTGGCACCCTTCATCCTCTGATTGTGACAACCAAGCACATCTCTGGACATTGACAAATGTCCCCTGGGAAACAAAATCACCTCCAGTTGAGAACTAGAGTACTAGGCCAATGATTCCTCAAACCACAGTCCAGGAACGTGCATTTTTAACAACTTTCCTGGATGAATTCAATGCCTCTGTCCAAGGCACTATGCTTTGCCAAATGCTTCACTGGCATGAGCTTCCAGTAAGTAAGACTTAAACCTTACTTATCTTATTCATTCCCCCAGCAGCTAGCGCACATCATAGCTTCTAACATGTGTTCAAGACAAGTGTTCTGAAGGATGAAGCCCATTTTTCAAGTGGAGCAGTTCTCAATGAGGGAAGAACAGGTCTCAATTCGCTTCCCTGGTGGCTGGAAGCCACTTTTCTTCAGGCTTGTGAAGGAAGAGGTCAGCGAGAAGCAGTATGGGTGGAGACAGAGCTGTGATCAGAGCTGACAGGGTAGAACTGTGCTTCTCCAAGGAGTCTGTGCTGAAACCAATGCAGGCTTTATCATAAAAATCTGTGAGGATCTTGGAAGCTTTCTGACCCCGAAAACCTGGACATATGGCTACATATGAGTTTTGGTATCCAAAGTGATGAAATAAAACTCAACTCTGATTCTATACATAGATATTCAAGAACATGTCAGCAAAGCTCGATGAAGACACTTATTTTGTCCCATAAAAATAGTAAACAAAGACCCCTGAGGAAGGGTCTATGTGGCTGACAAAAACAAAAACCCTTTTGTACTTCACGACCTATTTAGAGAAATATGAACTAATGCCCTGTCTTGAGAACCAAGCCTGAAACAAATTCCTTTTATTTTGCACACCAATTAATGTTTCTAAGTCTAATTGCATTATTGTTACTGTTTATATTATTTTCTTAAGTTTTCTATTGCTGCTATAGCAAATTACAAATGGAGTGGCTTAAAACAACACACACTTATTTTCTTACAGTCAGAAGTCTGGAATCAGTTTCATGGGGCTAAAATCCAGGTACCAGCAGGTTGCATTCCTTTTGGAGGCTCTAAAGAAGAATCTGTTTCCTTGCCTTCTCCAGCTTCCAGAGGCAGCCTGCCTTCCATGGCTGATGGCCCCCTCCTCCATCTTCAAAGCTATCAGGGTAGCACCTTCAGACCTCCCTCTGACTGCATTCTCTGCTCATCACATCTCCTCCGACTCTGACCCTCCTGCTTCCCTTTTATAAGGACTATTGTAAGTGGGCAGCCCACCCAAAGAATCCAGGGTCACCTCTCCATCACAAGGTCCTTAACTTAATCCCATCTGCAAAGTCTCTTGTGCCATGTAAGTTCACCTTCACAGGTTTTGGAGATTAGGACATGGATATTTTGGGGCCAGGGGATGCATTATTCTGCCTACCCTAATTATTATTAAATAAATGACATTTAATTTCTCTGTGTAGTCCCAAATGTCATATTTCAGGCCTAATGTGACTACAACACACCTCACCAAAAAAGCTAGTGTTTCCAATATTTTCCAAAAGGAAAAGATAGCCAAGAAGCTTGATTTAAATCCTGGTCATATGGCTTGTGATCTGAGTAAGTTCATATCCACTTATTTTTTCTTCTTCCTGCACCCATGTCTAGTTAGAAGGTGAAATTCAAACCAGACAATCCAATGTTTTTGTCTTATTCGCCCTCTCCTTTAGTCACAGGCAAATTTTAAGCACTGATGGACAGCTTCAGGAGCAACTTTCGGTGTTAATGAAGTAAGAAAACTGTCCTTGTTGCCAACAGGTCTTTTCAGGGGCACTATGCCAGTCTTCCTGGCCAGCACCAACCCCTTAAGTTGAAGTTCCCACTAAGCTGTGGGACTTGGCCAGGCACCCTCTGGCCCAGGCTACAGAGCCCTGTAGGGACATCAATGTCTGCTCATGCTCAGCTAGATGACTCCCAAAGAGTTTAACCATGTTTGCTATATTTCAAGATTCTTATAGAAATATGCCTCAACTGGTCTTGGTGGAGGGGTTACAGAGCAGGCACTGTGAGGCCTCAGCCTGTGGATAGCACCGCTAGATGCCTTCTTTCTACAGCTGCACAAGTGAGCAGGTCCAGCCTAGCTATGGAGACGGTGTTAAACTTCAACTGCATATAGGGGCAGAGCCAAAGATCATAATTTCATAAAGTAAATATTAGATTATTAAATAAATACATGACGGAAATGTCTTTACCATAGTTCCACTAATCCCTTTTTTGTTTGTTTTTAAGAGACAACGTGTCTCTCTCACCCAGGCTGGAGTGCAGTGGCGCAATCATAGTTCACTGTGACCTCAAACTCTCAGCCTCAAGCAATCTTCCTGCCTCAGTCTCCCAAAGCACAACAATTACAGGTGTGAGCCACACTGCCCGGCCACTAAACCCCATTTGAAAAGGGGACTTGGTTATTGTGTTTGCTTAAGTCTCATTTTTAAAGGTAAAATTGGCCTCATCTTCCCCTTGGAGTCCTTGATCTTAGCTCTTCCTGCCACTTAGCTGAATGGCAGTTTTCCTTGTTTGTTTGTTCATGTGTTTGTTTTCTTTTACGTTTTTTCTTTGAAAAAGAAAATTTAGAAATTCTTCTCCTTCCATCAACTCAAGCTTTCCACTCAGGCAGACACACAAATCATGGATGAAAGACTGCGATATCGTTTGAGGCAAATTCCAACTGGTTCTGGGTGTCCACAGATATTTTACTTTCCTCTTTGTCTATTTTAGAATGAGGAAGATAAGCCCACCCTATAGGCCCAAGCTCAGATGAGATCTCTGAACAAATGCCCTGGGAACCGAGAGGAGAGGCAAAGCTCTGGGAGTCTGAGAAGATTTGCAGCCCTGGATTGTGTGGTGTGTGGAAGCAGGTGCTGAATGACAGCTGGACTCAGTGATCTGCCCCCAGCAAGGTCTTTCCCCTTCCAGGGCTAACTGAGCTGAAACCGGAGGAGAGGCAGGGCCTGCCGATAAGGGCCCTGACAGCCAGCTCCTGCCATGCCTCAGAGCCTGGGCGTTCCCTCTCTGAAATGATCAATAAATAAACAAGTAAATCCACAGGAGAACACCTCCTAATATTTCAGATTCCTGGAGACCTCGCAGACCACCCTGGTAGGATGTTTCTCAACTGCTGCCCAGAAACAAAAAAAAAAAAAGTGAAAGAAAGAAAATGAGCCCTTTTCCTTTTCTTGCCATTTTTATCAAAGTTCAAACTTTCATCATCATGGAAGTAGTCAAAGCTGTTACAAGCCTACCGCTGACACATCAAACGCTTTATCTACAGCCTGGCCCGCTTCCAGGGAGATGAAAAGAACAATCATTTAGAACTCACACCTCCTATGAGTTATGAGCCATTCCTAAAAGGAAGGAAATAACACCATTATGCAGGAGAAAGGGCATTTTTTCATGTTCCCCAGGCTGTCTACATCACAACAACATTGGATAGGCACTAAGAAGAAAGCTGAAGGGAGGCCTTTGACTGCTCAAGACTTCTACAAATACTGAACTGCAGAGACAGAAACCCAAGACGTCACCAATCAACTGTTTTCCTAAACCTTTCTGTTGACCTTTAAGTTCTGGCTACCTAAAATAGTTTATATTGTTTTATTTTGTTCCCACAAGGCTTCATATGGGTTTACCGTTTGTCCCAAACTAGGTTGAAAGTTCACAGAGGGCAGAAGCCATATTCATTAATATTTCTTCTGTCTTCCACAGTGCCTAGCCACACAGTGAGGCCAGAGTAACATCAGAAGTGTTTGGTTTTCAGTTAAACACCTTCTTGTTGGGTTGTCAGTTAAAGCTGAAAATAACTCAAAAATGTTTGTGCTCCATTGAGGTTCCTTGAGGTACAAAAAATATCTGTTATCTCGACATGAATAACTCTTAATTAAGATATACCTGAATCTCTCTCACTGTATTGACAAAATTATACTTAAAAGTCTTTGAGGTTTTCCTTAGTATGCCTGAACACGCTATGGAAAAATAAGATTACATTTAAACTTCATTTTAATTTCTAAATAGCAATTGAAGTCACGGCATCCTTTTTGTTCACCCTTTCAATATATATTTGAGTTTCTGTATGTCAGACACTGTGGTCTTTAAATTAAAAAAATCCAAAATATCTATTTGGTATCCATTGTTATGTGCAGTTCTCTAATTTGTATCAGGTGGCAATTTCCTAAAATTTTAACAAAATCTAAAATGTTGTAAGTACAATGTCATGAAGTTCTATAGTAAACGCTCCGTGGCCTCCATCAGGGAACACTGTGCAGAGAGACTAGAGGTTTCCGGCACTACTCATTCAAACTCATGATGCTCCTGGGTATTGGTCTTGTCAAACAATTTTAAGTTTGTGTTTTGAGACAGGCTGCAACCCAATCTTGGCAAGCTCTCGGGATGATCCTAATCTAGGCCATATATGATCAAAGAAAAATAAGTGTACAGTCTGTTGGCACCAGCTGTAGTGGAGGGTCCCAGCATGAGCCAAAGCTAGTGTTCTGACATGTCTGGGCAGGTCCAGTGAAAGGGAGAGGTTCACCCGTCGGCTTCTCCTGAGAGAAAATCCACCCTGAGGGAGGAAGAGATGAACAACAAGAGAATCACCTACTGACTGAGCCTGACAGAAGGAACATGCTATCACCAATATAACTTGGCATCTGTCACTCACATCATCCCAAGTTCAGTACCACAGATGCCTGTATTGTCCTAGAGGAGAAA
Organism: Hylobates moloch; assembly: GCF_009828535.3. NCBI lineage: Eukaryota > Metazoa > Chordata > Mammalia > Primates > Hylobatidae > Hylobates > Hylobates moloch. Next base: position 134,899,361 of record NW_026652276.1, read on the forward strand.
GAATACTGAAAGTAAAAGCACAAAAGAATTGCTTAACTAAAATCTTTGTGAGATTCAAGTATAGGCCCTACTGATTTAGGTGTCCTATAATTGAGTAAAACACAGAAAAACGAAAGTGATATTGGCCCTTGCCACTTCAGTGGAGACTTCCACACTGCTTTGTCTTCTGAGGCCTCCAGGACACTAGCTGAAATGTGCAAAGATGGTGGAAGTAGTGGCTGTGCCAGGCTGAGAATCAAAGTGCTTGGAAAAATGGTGGCAACGTCAAACAGAGGGAACAACAGCAGACAGACATGGCAGAAGACAGAATCTTTTCCAGCTCAGGAAAGTGGTATTTCCTCTATCATGAACTCCGACTTCCTAGGAAGACTCTCCATCTTCCTACCGAAAGATGATCTATGTCAGCAATACTCAGCATTTGGCAGTATAGCACAAATCCACGAGGCATATTCTCTGACAAATTGATTCATGTATTGGCCAGGCAGAAAGAAGAAGTGTTTGGCCAATAAGTTATATTAAATTGAAGTTCTCCTGGAATAATATTAGGCCAGGTTCAGAAGCATTGTCTTATAATCTTGGCCAGAATATGCTGAGAGGCCAGAAGGGAGTGGCACCTCAGTGAGGCCATGGCTGGATGGAAAGCTTATGATCATGGGTGAGGTCTGAGTGGACAACAGCTCCGTAACCGTGACAACATGCTAAACCCCAAAGATCTTTCTCAAGAAGGATGGAGAAACACAAGTCTAAACCAGTTAAATAAAAGAAAATTCTACCTGAACGTTCTTAGTTAGTACCTTATTTCAGATAATGATACAGAAAAGGACAGCGGTTCAGGACTTTTCTTTTAAGACCATAACTAGAAGGATAGAAGTTTAAGGGCTTGCCAGAAGTACCCTAAATATTGCACTAAAAACCAAAGGCAATCTCTATGGTTCCTGTGAAGATAATGGAAGACAAGTGGAAGGCCACCTTTGATTAGAAATTCAGGAATGCCCAATCTACTTAAAAGAGGTGTCAAGGCTTCTGTGGTCAATGGCCAAGGGGCAAATCCCTCAGAAAATGCTCAGGGCTCTCTTCAAAGACCAGTATTGAAGGCGAATATTCTTGGGGCAAATGTCCAGAATTAAGGGACATAGCAGTTCAGAAAGATCATCATTTTATTCTACCAGCCTAACTTAAAGTTGACGGTAATGTCTTAAAAATAGGCAGATTAAGTGAAAGCTTATATACTGAAGGCTGAACACTTAGCTTTTTTTTAACCAGAAAATCCAGAAAATCACTTCTTAAGTTGGTCTATATTAGTTATAAAGAGCCTCATCCATTGGTACTACATGTGGCTGCCAAGTTCAGAGAACTGATATAAACAAGTAACTCAATGTGCATAATCCATTCATGATCAGAACATTGCTAGCTCCAAGTGGTTGAACATATTTTTGATGTGAAGAATGTCCTGCACATTCCCAAGTCTATGGATTATGGATATTGCCCTTTCAGTGGAGTATTTCTCTTAATATTTAGATAGTATATTAAACGCTTATGTGTTATAAGTGGCTACCTGGTAAGTGTTTATGGACTCTGTGAATAAAACTCTAAGACAAAAGGTCTCCATCCCCCTTCCAAAAATTCTTAAGGTAGAAAATACGCTCCCATTTATATTAGATACTTTGCCTAAAATGCACTGTGTGGACTTCCACATACAATGACCATTTGGTGTTTTTGTTTTAGGAAAGTGTGTCCAGTTCTCTAGGACAAAGAGTATGATCTATTGAGCCTTTGACCTGGTTTGGCCTGTGGTAGCCTTGAGGATTAATTCTTGTTCCTTCTTTTCCAAATCCTCCCAGCCTCTAACTGTGAAATGAAAAGTGGCCCACTATCTAGAATCAGTCCTGCTGGAAAATGGTTGTTCTCACTCCAACACTAATAAAACACACCATGGTAGGGAAATGGGCAACCACTAGAGCAAAGTGTTCAACATTAATATTTCTTGGAGGGTCTGATGAATTTTACTTTAAAAAGCAGAAGCATTCTTAAAACTTGGGAATGAAAGGAGCAGTGTTTGAAACAAAATTGTTCATGGTAAAAATATTAAAGGATTCTCTTCTCAAACATTCCGAACTCCAAAGGGTACACAGTTACCCATGTAGCCCAATGGAATGGGCAAAAAGCTACAAATCTGTGTAAAGAGGACATTTCTTTCATCCAATACTTAGATGTGAGGTGTCTGCATCAAAATACTTTTGAAGACTCCAAATCTTCTCTGTCATTCAATTTGTAGAAATAACAATATCTATGCATGCAGAACTTATACCATACTCCAGATAATGGGTGATGAATAAAAACTTTGAGGAAAAATAATGACTTTAAAATGTTATGGAAACTCTAGTTCCTGATGACACGAGAAGATCTATGCCTTAAACTCAATACAAACAAGGAAATAGTTCCAGATTCTAAATCAAGGAGGAAAGCTGGCAACACATATGGTTAAGGGAACAAACTCATGGGGTTAAGAGCTCCTTCAGATTCCCAGTTCTATTCCTTGCTACTTTGCACCAAAGTTAATTAACTTCTCCTAAGCTTCCATTTTTTCATTTGTAAATTGGGAAGAACAATAGTATTCAGTTTCATAGAGTTCATGCAAAGAATAGGACAATTGAGGTAAAACTTTTAAATCAGTGCCTGGCACATAGTAAATGCTCAATAAATGTTAGCTATTTTATATATATATATATATATATACACACACACATATATATGATACATTTATATATATAAGATATATTTGTATGTGTGTGTATATATATATATGGTCAAATTAATTTTAAATGCCATGCAGCTCCATAAAATAATAAACGAGTGACCTTGGGCAGTTTATTTAATTGGAGTCTTGGTTATTTTATCTCTAAACAATGCTATTTTCCTCACAAAGCTGTTGTGAAAATTATATGCAACAATGTGCTTAAAATGCCCAGCACAGTGCTTGCTCTATAAGTGTTATCAATTAAAAATGAACCTCTGACACCCTCTTCCCCACCTCACTGTCTTTGGGTTTAGACAGTCAAAGTATATTTCACTGGCCAAGAGAACGGGGCTATGAAAGGTACAGAGCTGTGGTGACTTTTCCTCTGAAAAGTTAGGAGAACATTTGTGTTTTCCTTGGCACCAAGAACACATGGGTAGTCTTTGGGGTGTACAGTAGTGTATACATCACCCATGTATTTGCATAAAGTTTCAAAGCACTTTCTTGATATATGCAGTATGACAGCTGTTGTCACAATATATTTATATAAGTTCAACACAGATTTTATAAAACAAACTTGCAAGTGTTTGTTTTCCTAAGGAGGGGTTTGTTTGAGGGCTGGGGGATAATCATTTCATCTCACTGTGAAAAACAGCACATGCTGACACGCATCCTTTACCAATGACACAAATAGACTGGTGTTCCCTATTAACGTGCGAGGCAACCCTGCAGATATAGTAGGCCACTATTACCGTTTTTAAAATGTCTTTTCTGAAAGAAAAAAAAAACAGCATTGATGGATGCAGTAATCACAATCCATCTGAGGTCTAGAAGGAAGGATGAAATAGATAACTGTGACTTTTGCACACGAAATTCTTCCAGCTAATTGTCATATTCCCAGCCTGGCTGTCCTTTTGTCCACATGAAGGACTTGACCTAACGTGAAACACAATGAGAATTCCTTACTGACACATGCCAACATTCACCTCAGTCTTCCTCAGAGACACAAGCAGCTCAGATTAGCCAAATCTTTCCATCAAAAAAAATCAATGTATGGGGAGGCACAGTGTCTCAGGCCTGTAATCCCAGCACTTTGGGAGGCCAAGGTAGAAGGATCATTTGAGACCAGGAGTTTGATGCCAGCTGGGCAACATAGCGAACCCTGTCTCTACCACAAATAAAAAATTAGACAAGCATGGTGGCAGTGCCTGTAATCTCAGCTACTCAAGAGGCTGAGGTGGGAGGATCACTTGAGCTCAGGAGTCCAGGTTATATAGTGAGCTATGATTGCACCACTGTACTCCAGCTGGAGCAACAGAGAAGACCCCATCTCAAAAAAAAAAAAAATCAATGTAATTTCTATCAATATTCTCCTGCAGCATCTTCTAAACTAGTACTTCAGAGAACCCTGTTTCATAAGATGTTAATAGTGGTTCCATGACACAAGACTTCTACAAAGAAATGAGTAATGTTGGGTTAAACAAGTTAAATAGGTTCCTTCATTGAGGGCTTTTTAAAATCTTTTAACAAATATGGATATTCCACAGGGTAAATACAGGATATGGTGTTTCTCAAACTTATTTGACCATAGAACCCTTTTGCCACGGCACTTGAACATATTCTGGTGTGATATAAAGGGAAACAAAATTGGGAAAATGCTGATCAACTTCAATTTTACTACTATAGGCCTTTCCTAAGGATCTATAGCTGTATGCTTCTTCCTCCTTGAGGCAAATTTCTTGCTGACAATTATTAGTTAAACAAGTCTATATATTGAGCAATCGATCATATGCCCCAAAACCTTTTTCTTCCCATCTATGTATATATGATATCAAGTAATATGGTCTTCAAATTCCATTTAAGATTATATTTTTATGAATTCCAAAAACCACTCTTCTCAATAAAAACTACATCAAGATTCCCACTGAGGATTGAATTGAATTTTTGGAACTTTTATTTATTTAACTATAGAAAAAAGAAAAGAATTCTAGGTTTCAACATGGCCCTTTTCCAATTCTATAAACCAGGTCACCCTACAAATGTCTGGCATTTCTGGAATATTTATAAATAACCATAGTATAAAAACTCTACCTCCCACATCCTCTGAAAACATAGCTGGCTACAAATTCCCCAGGAATATTATGTGGGATATGTGGTTTCCATGCCTTTAAAAGGGGTATTTGTAGGCTATCCTGAGGAATATTTCAGCCAGGTCTTTCTCCTGTCTTTTTCAGCCTAGCAAACTTTGCCCCTTAGTCCTGCCTCTGGAAGGCTTTAAAAAGTGATACATTTGAAACAAATAGATCCCTTATAGAATCCTCAGTAGGTGGCAATGGCAGAAATAAAGATCCAAAGTAAAGGCTTGCTTACCCCATGTAGGTCTCTTTAGCAGGGACCTCATAGGGCCACAAGTGAGGCTGAGACTGGGTTGGTTTGGGTCAAGGAGCTGAGAAAACAAGGAAAACAGTAAAGCAGGAGCTTTGGGATTAGACAAGGACAACAAGCTGGGAGCAGCAAGAACTAGCTCCCTTCCTTTTGCCTCTCCTCCATGTGGGCCATGCTCTTCTGATGAGGCAGGGGTGGAGATTGCTGAATTGCATGAATTTCACTCTCATCTCTAGCCTGGTCCCCCAACGCTGAAATTAAAATAGTATCAACAAAACACATTAATTTGAAAAAATATGAGAGGTTTGAACCAGCTTTCTCAATCATCTATTTTCATTTTCACTTTTGATCTTCAAATTTGGCACAACATGCACAAACAATTTTATATCTAGAGTCAAAGACTGTGTCAATTGCTCACTACCATATCCCAGTGTCTAGCACAATGTTTTTTTCTAAGAAATAGTCACAAGTTTTTGTTGACAGACTGCAATACCATTGAGTATTCTACCTTCCCTACTTGAAATCTCAGTATGCACTTTTCATTTTTCATAATTAACATTGTATTGCCCATTTAATATTCCATGATGACAATATTCTTCATCATAAACTCATAATCACTTTTCCAAATTCTAATTCTGTATTTAGATAAGAAAGGCTCCATGTAGAATCAATCAGCCTAAATCATTCATGGCAATATACTAATTGCCATGTCTTCAGCTTAGCTGTCCATCTCTCCACGTGGAGGAGTTGACCAGATAGAAAAGACACTGGCAATTTGTGTTTACTCTACACAGGCTTCTCTATTCTGCTTCAGGTGAGTAGAACCCATGGTTAGTGCCTCCTCCTAGGTACACAATGTGCATATCTGGGAGCATCAAGATTGAGGACCAGCAAAGACATCTTATGGACATTTCTGGACAAATACGAAGAAACCAAAGGACAATGGTAATGCTACAAAAAACGAACAAACAAACAAACAAACAGAAAAAAAAGAAAAAATGATTTGGACTGCATGTAAACTAGATATGAATTCTTAGTTGGTGCCATCACATATAAAAAGTATAGCTTAGACTAGTGGTTTTCAAACTTTTTAATCTCAGGATCCCTTTACTCTCTTAAAAATTATTGAACCTACCAAAGAGTTTTGGTTGACTCGAGTTATATCTTATCTACAGATTGATGTTTACTATATTAGAAGTAAAACTGAGAAATTTTTAAGTGTTCCTTTTAAATAACAAAAATCCATCTCATGCTAACATAAATAACCAATTTAATGAAAAATAACTGTATTTTCCAAAACAAAAAAAAATAGTGAGAAGTATGGAATAGTTTTAAATTTTTGCAAATTTCTTTAATGTCTCACTTAATAAAAGACGTTGGATTTTCCTATTTGTTTCATTCAGTTTATTGCAATATGTTGTTTTGGGTGTAGCATCAAAAGAAAACCCAACCTAAACACAGAAATGTAGTTTTAAAATAGAGGAGGGTTTTAATAGCAATTCTATATAATTGTGGGTACTCTTCCTTGATATTATACCAATATAAAACCATATCAATGAACCATTCTCTGTTATATTAAAATGTATTGCTCTATCTCGTACTTTGAGTGGATATTCTACCCATGCATTATTTTTTGTAACAGCATGCGTCAGTCATGTGGAATATATTGATTTGGGCAGATCTTCCAAATATTGGTATACTTCATTATAAAATATCAAAAATAAATCACAATTTTAATAGCATCTCTTCAGAGAATTATATGAGTATTATAGAGCTGTCAAGCTCACAAAGAGAGATAAAAATTTTCCAAAATTTGAATTTTCACTTGAAAGCTCAAATTTTATCACTGGCAACAAATACTGCCACTTGTTTTCCTTGAAATGACATGCTTATTTTTTAAAAATTTTTTGAGAAAATGTCTGCCAAATACTCAATTCTTAATAACCATAATTTGTCTGTCAAATCATGCTTTCAAGTAAAAATGGAATTCCATGAAAATAGCGGTTGGGTCAGTTCACAACTCAAATAAACACATAAAGTGTTTTTCCTCTAGACATTCACTGAATTTCAATATGCAATCAATTTTTTTTGCATACTTCTCATGTTTAAATGGGGTACATTCAAAAGTAAGATTTAATAAACACTAATAATTTTTAGTTTCATCTAGGAGATTTTTAAGTGAAAAATGGCATTTTTCTTTCTCGTTGTTACTGAAAGTACACAGTGGTGACCAACAGATGACAACTAGCACACTTCATGTCATTGTCTTGCTCTGTGCTGACTCCAGCACTTTTACTTACGGTCGGAGCAAATGTGAACATAGTCAAAAAGGCAAATAGTGTCTTTGTGTTATAATAAAAATAGTTTTTACCTTGTGAACCCCCTGGAACCGTCTTGGGGACTCCCAAGGGTCCACTGACCACACTTTGAGAACTGCTGACTTATATAAATGCTTTGACTTTTACATTCTTGAAGTCTACCTCCATGCAGTAATTCTCATAACCATGATAAGCAAACCAAAGTTTAGCAGCACATTTGGGTCATGCAAATGAACTCTACGGTCCCAGGGAAACACCATACATCACCACTTACATCAGCAAGCTCACTTTGCAGACTGTGATGCCATATAGGCTACAAGGCAAGCAAGAGGAAGTCAATAGCCACCCACGGAGCCAGCCAAATATGGGCCATCAAAGCCAGAAAACATGAGTTTTGTTCCAGTAAAAATGTCAAGAATCCATATTAGTCATTTACACTCATATTTTCAGGTATTCAGTAGAAAGAAATGAAGCCTGTTGTGTGGGTAAAAAATGAAGTATGAGCCTAAGAGGCAAGGCTGAGAAAGAACAGATGCTTATATCTCTGGAGTTTGCACTTTTTCTCTCTAAAAACACATCTGTCATCAACTTCAACTTAGAAGACCAACAAAGCACTTGTATAAATAAACACAGTGGCCATTTTCATTTTAGTAACTCTGAATTCTTGTAATCAATCTGATGGCCCTGAGAAGCCTGCTATTCCTTCCCCAGTATGCTTTAAGCAGAGCATCCTCAGAAGTCGGTCATTGTTTTAAGTAACCAGGAACTAAAAGAATCAGACCTGGTGTGCTGAAGTCAACAACACGGCTTTTCAGCTGCTTGCTTAGAGGTCTGATCCAAAGAAAACTGCATGATAAGTTTCCATATTCCCCTCATTACAAAACCTATTTAATCTTTGCATTAAGTTGATCCACGAAGAGGAAATAATCCAATGGAAAACCTGTGATGCATGACAATGATGATAGTTGAATGTCTGTGTTGTCCAATAAAGTCATCCTTTTGCCTCATCCCCCTGAGTGTCCCTAATCCTGTTCCCCACCACTGATCCAAATCCATCTCCCCAGAACCACAACCTAAACCTAGTTTCCAGACTAATCAGGGCTAAAGAAAGAGGATCACCCAGTCTCAACCCCATTACCTCATCCCAGCTCACCAGAGGGACTGGATCCCGAATTATCCTTTTTACCATGCCAGGCCACAAAGGACTATTCTAATGCTGAACCCAAAGTAGGGAGTCCAGAATTGTTCCTGAAACTCCAAAAGAGTTCTTCAGCCTTCATCCTGACAGCTCCTGACCGCAGGTATCGGCTTCCAGACCAACTCATTGCCCTGACCCTGCCCTCATACACTCCCTGGAGCTGGAGCTGGACAAGTCAACTGATAGACCTGTTCCAGCTTCTGAATAAATGCAAAAAGCTAACAGGCAGTTTAAAAATATCCTGGGGCTCTATATCCAGCACTTGTCCTTTTAGGAATGCAGCACAAGAACACACTCCAGGCTCCCCTGCTATTCCACAAATCTGGTTCATGAGCAAACATGCCTGAGACCTGCAATGAGTACTAAGTGCTAATTGAGTCTCCTGATCTCTTCTCACCCACACTGGCTCATGCTTTCAGGCTGGATTTCTGCCTCAGTCACTCCTTTAGTCATTGAACACTTAATTGCCTAGCATCCGAGACCTACAACCACTGCTCTCTCTGCCCCTGAATCATAGACTAAAGGGTAGATCCTCCTCCTTGCAGCTAGAACTTCCTAAAGAGGATCTGACACTTGCCTTGCTGGATGTGTGAATACCATGCACTCTCAGCTCCTAAAAGAAGACTCAGCCCTCCTGGGATCCCCTATATCATCTCAGGCCCCAGACACCCACCATTTGCCTGAAGCTGGGCTGTGGAGGTCTTTCTCCTGTGTGCCTGCCCCTGTGCTTGACTGAACTTCAACTTGCAGAACCTACCCTCTACTTCCTTCCCCACAGCCTCCCAGGCAAATGAAAATGTATATTTAAAAATCAAAAGAAGCAATTCAGATATCATTTAAAATATTATAAATCATTTGATTAAAAGGTCAAGTTAAAGTTTATGGCAAACTGTCTTGGAAGGACCATGTCTGCTGTGTTTAAGGAAGAACAAACCACTTTCAAGCTTGTTTATAAACAGCAATTACATGACTATATACAAATAATTTGCGTGAAGTCTACAGATTCCTTTTATTTATTCATTAAGATAGAACTCCTGAATCATTGCTTACAAGTTACTACAGCTTTATATCCTTGACAATTCTGAAAACTCTGCGTTACCTGACACCTAGCAAAGAATGAAGAGCAAAACTCTAAGCTCAAGTTTCTCCTATTTGAGAAACTTTCTTTCTTTGGGCACCTGCATCAGAATTATCCAAGTCACTCCCTAAAAACAAGTTTATTGCATAAAATGAATTCACCTTGTACTTACTGTATCAGAATCTGAGTGCAGAGCCTGGGATTTTGATACATATTTGCATATTCAGGATTTGTATTATATTAGCATTAGTATCAGAATGTGACATATCAAGATAATGAGGTCAGTAAGAAGAATAAAATGCAAAAGAGCTAAAATAATCCATCTCTACCACTATAGGAAGTCTATAGGTCATATCTAAACTGATACATCAAGAAACAGCAGTACATGCATAGAATTGAATGATATGGAGAAAGACATCAAAAGAAACAGCTAAAAGCATTGGAATTGGTCACCTATGAGGAACAAGATACCTATGAGAAACAAAGATTAGAGGAATGGGACATTACTGGTTTCATCATGAACTTTTAGCACTATTTGATTTTTTTTTACCATACCCCTCTCCAACATATATATACATATTTTTTGAGACAGAGTTTCACTCTGTCACCCAGGCTGAAATGCAGTGGTGCAATCTCAGCTCATTACAACCTCTGCCTCCTGGGTTCAAGTAGTTCTCCTTCCTCAGCCTCCCCAGTAGCTGGGATTACAGGCACGTGTCACCATGCCCAGCTAATTTTTGTATTTTTAGTAGAAGCAGGGTTTCACCATGTTGATCAGACTGGTATTGAACTCCTGACCTCAAGTGATCCATCCACACATATTAATTTAACTGAAAAAATAAAAATCCATTAAAAATAAAGAAAGTAAAAATACTCGTCAGAGTTTTAACTTATTCAGACTAGGATTTCCATCCAATTTCCATTAAGCTATGGTAGTAAGATGGTTCTTCTTGAGAAATAACCATTGGAATGAAGGGAGGCTGTTTTTTTTCAACTTTGGCATACTTTAACAGAAGACAAAGTCTACCAACATATTCTTTTACATCTTAAGTTCTCAGTGGTCTGCTTCATTAAGTGAATAAAGACATATAAAAGAAACTTCCCTCTTAATAAAATAGGCAAAAACACTAACTAAACCCAAGTGATCACAAATGGATTCTAAACATAACTTGAAACACTTTAAGTGTTTTGTATGATAGCCACACAATTCCTATGAAAGTGTTAGAGGAGGAGGCATAGTCCAGTATTCTCTGGAAACTCCTGTACTTTCTCCTTATCCACTCTTAATGTCAAATTTCTATAATAGGAGTTGGAGTTCATACATTTAGGCCCTCCTCAGGAGACTTGAAGATGATTCAAACATTTGGCAAAGGATATTGGAAGTTGGGAGGGATGTACTCAGGACAGCAAAGGCAGAAACATGGAGAGAGACAGAGAACAGGACAAGCATGGGGGAAGGACAGATAGCTCAGAGGAGCTGATTCTATGACTAACATCCCTCAGCCACTGTGGCAGTGGTTCTCCTCATTCAGCAAGAAAACACACAAAGGCACACAACCCTATGACACTAGATTTATTTCCCACACTGAGTAAGCTAAATCTTTGTCACCCTAGTGCCATCAGACCTCTTTCTTTCACAGTCCAGGGTTTCAATAAGAACATTTCTTACCTGAAGAGTCTGGGTTCCCCAAGATGTATGAAGACTAGCCTTAGAGGACACACTGTGACAGCAGTGGATCCTGCTATGAGCAGGGTCAACAAGTTATCTATCACTAAGCCATTGTTTCTTCTGTGTCACTTGGGAAAATCTGAAGGCCTACAACATGAAGGAGAGTAACTTGGCTATGTACAAAGCGATGCCACTTTCATGAGAAGATGTTTCTCGAGTACAATGGAGCCCAAGATTCTTCAGGTTCTACCCTTCCCTGTAGCCTTCTCAAATAGTCTTAATTCATTTCACTGCTCATTTCAAAGAGCATTCCCAGTTGGCTTAAACCCCCTCAGATCGCGTGTCAACCTCCATGACAGGAGATATGTTACTGTCCGCTTTTTACTTCCAATAGGAAGCCCAGAAGGATGATCCGTCATAGCATCACCCTGGAGAGCATGAGGCAACTGCTGTATCTGAGACAAACTCCGGGTCACTGCAGGGAAAAGGAAGGCGTTGCTTGAGCATTTTGCCAATATAATAAATCCTTTTCTGCCTCTTCTCCTCTTCCTTTTCTTTTTTTTTTTTTTTTTTGGCAACCTTAAAGGGATTGGTTCAACAAGTCATAATCTTGTTAAGTGAAGCCAAATCTAAATTACCCTCGCAGGCTCTTTCTTATTCCAGGCTGAGCGGTAGAACTCAGAAAGTTGCCTGTAACAAGGGTTCATTATGTGTCCTGTAGAGCCTCAAAAAAAAGACTTGAATTAAATACTGAGTTGAAGTTTCCTGATAGAGAAAACTTTTATGAACAAGTTCAGATTCTTCCTTAAATGTTCTGAAGTCTCAAATATTTTAAAGTCTCCATTTCCACGTGGATTCAATAGTTTTTCTGCCCTAAGAGGCTGTAGAAATGGGGAAAGAGGTTGCCTGAGCAGCACTCCTCACTGGGAATTCCCCCAAAGCTGGCACAGGACGAGGGAAGGCAGAACATGGGAAATGATCCCTAGAATAAGCCCCCTGCAGAGCATCACCAGCAAAATGAGGCAAAGATAGTAAATCTTACTAAGTGGGAATTGTTTTACTTTCAAGTCTAATGTTTTCCAAATTAAAGCAGCTTCCAGAACCTTGTAGTTTGGAAAGAATTCCTAAAAGGCCCATCATGTGATGAAAGGGCTGTGGGAATTTCTACCCAACTGGGATACCTTCATTAAGCCAAGATGCCTCCAGAAGCCATGATTGATAAGCTCCATGGAGCGGAACAATTATTAAATTTTTTGAGAAAGGTCTTCACCACAAATTCCTATACTACTTGTTGGTCACTGGAACCTCATCACTGCCATCACAGTGCAGGAGTCTGTACAGTCCATAAGAAAATAAGTTCCCTGAGAGAAGGGACTCATCTCTGTTTTCCGCTACATTTCAAGATTTTGCGTCATGTTGCACTCAATAAATATTCAATGCATGGAGGGATGGATGGAGGCATCAAGTACGAAGTGATGAGTAGAGCTTGGACAACTTGGTATTTTCTTAGGATAATCATCTCCCCAGGAATGAGGTATCAAGAAGATACCTGCTAGATATCCTTTATGTTTCTATCCCATGAATATAAGCCAGTGGGAAAAGATGGTAATCTGTTGCCTTCAGTAAAGCACTAGAAACTGAATATGAGTCACAATTCTCCCACAAATTCTTTGATAATTTACTTTGGAGCCAGACTTTAGTTCCAGTTCAAGCTGGGTCATTTAATTGTTGTGTGACCATAGGTACAACTGCCTCATCTGACAATGGTAATACAAATGTTTCTGTGAAAACTAAGCAAAGTATCTCACTTTAAACCTTCCTAAACAGTCCCTGGCATATATAGGACCAATAAATACTTCTTCTTAGGGTCATGACTACATAAAAATTACTCATTTTGATTAGATTTGAATTCAGTAAGTCAGATTAAAATCTTTTAATTGGGGGAATATTTAGAATTTTTTTTAAAACCATGCTATTACAACAGTGGCATAAGACAATTAGTCTCACTTAATTAGATAAAGGAAATTTTCATTACAATTGATCATTCAGTATTGCCAAAGAATTCATGGGATAACAAACATCAGTGGTTAGAACTCAGTTAAAGAACTAGGCATCCTAAAATATTTTTCCAAAAGTTTCAAAACTTATAAAAAATGCTCTTCTCATATTTCCATTAACTTTGTCCAAATAAAAAGCCATTTCATTTCTTCTACAAGCCAGTGATTTTCTGTTGCATCAAGGTTTGTGAAGCATCTCCTCCTACATCAGTTGTGAGTATTTATAAAGCAGTTAACAAACTGGAATGGAGAAGGCCACTTAAACTAAACTTTTATTTGTTTTAAGCCTCTCTCTTTATACACACACACCCTATAACATATGCATATGTGTGTGTGTGTGTGTGTGTGTGTGTGTGTGTGTTAAGAAATTCATCCTGTTAAATACTGTTGAAAGACCCCATGCTGCCTGCAAAGCACGCTGATAATTGCTTTCCCTATCTTATTTTGTCCACTGCTAACTGGCGCTTTTGTCTGCTGGGAGTCAGCAGACACTTCCCTAAGGAAATAATCCTGGATAATTCAGTCCAGTCATCCTGCTCTTCAAATTCTCTCCCAGGACTACTTCGCCTTTTACTCCTATGTTTTATTTTCTCCAAATCTGATCTACAAACCACGTACATTAGAAGCACATGGGGAATTTGGATAAAATGCAGATTGCCATGTTGTACCCAGAACTTCAGGATCAAAATCTCTGGAGTGGGGCTCAGGAACCTTCATTTCAGCAAGCATCCCATGGAATTCTTACCACTAGAATTTAATCATTTCTGATCTGCACATACTTCCAAAGGTGACTGTCATCTACACCCTTGGATGTGAAACAGGTTGAAGATCTCCCAAATCTGTAACTCCAGGTAAGACCCTGCCTCCATCCCTTAAAGCTAACTGCCAACTTATTTCTATACCAGATGTCCAGTAGGCAGGAAACACTGAACACATTTGCCATTACTTTACTTCCATATCCACAGTTAATACTGCAGGGAAGTCTGATCAGATTTTTTTCGTGGACTAAATCTTTCAGTGGCTCTTGTCTGCCCTTAGGATAAAATAAGTCAGTAAGGAAATCTTCTGCCTTCTTACCCTACCTCTTGCTTCCACTGTTCACTCTATTCATTCTAAATCACTTTCTAGGACATTTCATCTTTCCTCTGGGCCCTGAGCCTTTGTACATACTGTTCCCTCACTTCCCTTTCAAATCCTTCTTTCCTCTAGTGTATCCACATTCCTCTGGCATTTTCCAGATTTCAGCCCGGAAAAAAAAAAAAAATCTTCTAAAAAAACCTTACAGAACAGCTTCCTCTATCCCCAACTATAGCCAGATCCCCTCCTGTGAAGTGTGGGTGACACATTCTCCTAGCCTCTGGAGCACCAATTACTCACGTGTAGAGCTTCTGAAATACTTCACACCTCTTTACAGTCCTTTATATGCAACTCTGTAATTGCTAGTGTGTTGACTTCCATTCTTCATTACAGCTCCGTGAAGCTGGAGCCACATCTGTCCCATCCACAATGGTACTCCAGCATGTGACTCAAGATGTGCCCCACAGTAGAGCTTCACATGTATTTGCGAAATGAATAAGTAAACAGATGAATGATCCTTGCTGCCTAAACTCCATCAGATACGAGAGAGATGCTTTTGTACCTGTGACATCACCACTTCAAGGAGGAGATCAAACTCAGCAACATCAGGCAGCTTGCCATGAAGGCTGCATGAGCTCATTCTCCAAGGACTGTGTTGAGGTTGGGCATATAAATGATGCAGATCAGAGAAGGGAAAAAATATTTCTAATGTGTCTTGGTTCCCAGAAGTAAAATCTGAGTTGGAGGTGCTGAGACGAGAGTGAGTCTTGGATAGTGAAGCCCTTGATCTTGGCCCTCTGACGAGAGAATGGCTCCTAGCCTGCTAACATGCACAGTTTCCTCTGAATCGTAGCTGTCTATATGGTGTGATTTATTAAAGAATTAGAACCTAATTCTCCACTGTATGCAAACTGTTTGGAAGCTGAAGGAAGAAAGGAATGTTCTCTTTCAGTTTCTCCAAAGCTACATTTTAGACACAGTGATGCAATCCTGCAGGCAATTCGATCTCCAAAGCAAGATGCTCATTCCCCAAAGATTATCATCTTCCAGGGAGTAATTAAATAAGTTGTCAAGCAAGTCATCCATCTGTGGGGTTATTGCTCATCAGTCCTTTGGAAACTTGCAGCTGCCTTTTCCCATCCCGAGCACTGAAGAAGATTTTACAAGGAGATCAGGTACTGGGGTATTTCTTGCTGCACAACTGCAGCAAACCCCACTCTGAATCAAGGCAAGCAGGCCATTTCAATTTCAAGGTGAGGCAAGAAACATGTGAAATAAACCACATTTTTTTCTTTTATTTTTTCTTTCTTTTTTTCCATTTTGTTTTGTGATTTTACCTCCTGGAAATTTGTCTTTCATCTTCCAGATTTACAGGGGAAAAGTGAGACAACTTCCAAGGCAAAATTCCACTGTAACGTGGTTCCTCTCCAGCACAAAGCATCTCATGAATTATTTGTGATAAAGTCAAGGCAGAAAAGTCAAGGCAGACCTGTGTCAAAAGGATCAGAAACTCGAAGCATTCACCAAGTGCAAGCCACGTTTCAGATTGGAAATGAAAAATGGGACACAGCCAACTCGTCTTGGTGTCCAGTTTCATTTCTCAACTTTTGCGAGGCATGCAGAATTTTGCCAGGCCCTTTTGAAGGTGACGATAAGATTCATGTACAGCTTTTCTAAATGAGGATCTGAAGCTTATAAAACTAAGTCCACCTTCAGTGCTAGATATCTGCTTGCCCATTTTTACTTTGAAAGACTAGAACCATATAAATCTTCTCAATATGTGCTAAAGGGGCAACTTCTCTTTATATTTTAGGGCAGTTGGAGTGAAGAGGGATAGAGGAAGCAGGTTTCCATGTGGTTGCTAAGAGAGAAAACGTTCCCTTATGTTCCCAGATCTCCTCTTTGAAGTCACCTACTTTTCCACAGCCCATAATTAGAGCCTTCAAACCATTATGTCCTCTATTTTCTTCTAGCAAGTAAAGTTTAAGGGTAAAAACTGGATGTGGTGGCTGACGACTTCAAACTCAATCAATGCAGCTCAGGTCACAGACATTGGTTTTAGATGGCAGCACTGACAGGATAAGTAGTGGATTTTTAGGCCACATTGAAGTAATGCACCCTTGCCCAATACTTATTCATAAAACTCAACTACAGGCTTTTTTTTTTTTTTTTTTTTTTGGACAAGTTTAAGTATTTTTGGTGGAGGCACCACACAGAGGAGCCTGGGATCTCCAAAGGAGAGAGTAACACAGGTGGTGGTAAGGTTAAAGTTCAGAAAACAATAGGTAAGACACTCAGGCTTCTATGCCAATCAACATCTGGCTCTCCCTTTAGATAAGTGATCCCTAAAGCATGGACCAGAAGCCTTAGCATTACTTGGGAACTCCTTGAAATGCAGATTCTCATGCCCTGCCCTAGAACTACTGAATCAGAGACTCAGGGTGAAGGCTCAGTAATGTGCATGTTAAAAAGAACTCAGGGGATTAAAGTTTGAGAATCACTGCTTAATTCAATGGCTTCAAACATGGCTCATTGATATGGTTTTGTTGTGTCCCCATCCAAATCTCATCTTGAACTGTAGCTCCCATAATTCCCACATGCCATGGGAGGGACCCAGTGTTAGATAATTGAATCATGAGGGTAGGTCATTTCCATGCTGTTCTCATGATAGTGAATAAGGCTCATGAGATCGGATGGTTTTATAAATGGGAGCTCCCCTGCACAAGCTCTCTTTTGCCTGCCACCATGTAAGACGTGAGTCCTCATTCACCTTCCACCATGATTGTGAGGCCCCCGCAGCCATGAGGAACCGCGAGTCAATTAAACCTCTTTCCTTTATAAATTACCCAGTCTCAGGTGTGTCTTTATTAGCAGTGTGACTAATAACAGACCAACACACTCATCATTAGCATGACAAGGCAGCACTTTAAAACTTCTTGATTCTGAAAGCCACCACACACCTACCGAACCAGACTCTCCTCAAGTTCAGATGATCAGTCTTCATCAGAGACCACTACCTAACTCACTCTATGGAACCAGCATAGTCAACAAAAAAAGCCCTCTGGAGTGACTGGCCTTCCAGGAAAATGCTGACAATTTTCCAATTCCTGGTTCTAGTTTCTAAAGAGGCCATGCTTCACCCAAACTCAGTAATGTCCCCCAAATTCCTTCTGGGTTTAATATCAAGTTGATTTCTGATTTAAAACCAAGTTGATTTATGTTCCTTCTAATAAAACAACAACAACATTGACTAACACCAACATTTTACCTGAAAATTCCAAGTTTACAATAAATGTGTATTAAACAATAAATGGTCCCATTGCTTCCACCCCCACAAAAAAAGGTTTTTTTCTGTTGGAAAAATGGGTTTGTCAAGGCAGTTACAAAACAAACTGAAGCGTTTTGTATGAGGAAGTTACTCAAATAAAACTGTAAAATTAGGAACCACAGAGATTGATATATTATGAACAACTTAACATCCAATACAGGTGAGGTGATAAAAAGACAATCCAATCACTTAAAATAAATTCAAGTATTGGTTCAAACTCAGTAATTCCACCCCAGGAACAAAAGGAAATTGCAGGTGTGATCTTAAAATGCAGTCAGGAATCTGAGAAATCATAAAAAGTTGAAAAAGTGCCAGAGACAGGCCAAAGATCAGTACTATCCTAATTTTAAAAGAGAAGGGAAAGGTGAATTTTGGAAATTTCAGACTACTGAGTTTAGCCATTTGCTTTAGAAAGTTTTCAGGCCTTGCATTACACAGGTAGATTTGAACATTAGGGAAAGAAAGTAAAGGGATTGTGGGCACTTGCAAGAATTATTCAAGAATCAATCACAGCCCCAAACCCTCTCAAGACTGTTTCATATAGTTAGTTACTACGGATCAAAGAATCTTTGAGCTGTGCAGCTGTGCTGTCTCTTTATTTCAGTAAGGTAATTGGCAGACATCGCATTATTTTCCTGGAGAGAGGATAAAATATATGTGGGATAAATGATAAATGCCACCCAAAAGTTTTCATCAGCACAATATATAGGATTGGGGATAGACTGTGGTCCTGATGGAGTTTTCTGTAAAAGCCTTAAAACCTGACAGTGCTTCTCTCTCTCTCTCAGTCTCTCTCCCTCGCTCACTTGCTCTCCCTCTTCCTCTCTCTCTCTCTTTCTCTGTCTTTTGTACTAGCTTTCCAATGTCCTATTTGAATGAAGCACCAAAGTCACGATTCCAAAAATGCTACTCTACAGGCTCCTAAAACATATGCTATTTTTCAGGAGCATTGTGGCTGAGGTGGAGGCACACGCTCAGATCTCTCAGCGTGAGCCACATTGCTCAGAACGAGGTCCAGGATCTCTAGATTCAGGAAATATGCCCCATTCTTCAGTCCCATAACATTGTTCCAGTTTTGAGGGCTCCATCAACAGATGTCCTTTCTGGACAGAATTAGCAGACTATGAAGAAAAACTGATATTACTCTGACAGATCAAGTTTTTCATGTGCTCAACTGCACAGGGAATGTGCATTTTCCCTTTTACAACTGACCAAGCTTTGTTGCTTTCTGCTCTTTTCATCTCACCAATAGAAAGTTGGAAGCTCTGTCACAGGCAGCAACGGTGGGGCTGCTTGTGTCCATGTGCATACGCCAGCTATTAGGAACAGTAGTCATCCCTCCCTAACCTCAAATTCCCATAGGTGGAATTCTCATAGGCATAGATTTACTTCCTTGATAACATCAATCTTAACAGTTTTCACTTTTATACATGTTACTTCGTATTAGGTTACTCTTCTAAGAGCTTTTAACAAATCATCTGATCTTCACTCAACACTGTGAAGTATTATTATTATTGTTCCATTTTACAGACGAGGAAGCAAAAGCACAGAGCAGTTAAGTAACTTGTCCAAGGTCACACAGGAAAAGAGGGATGGAATTTAAATTCAAACCCAGGTAGTGTGGCTCCAGAATCCAGTTTTCTTAACTTCTGTGTAACAGTCGACTCACCTTTACTTTGGTACGTTTGTTCTTTCATCTAGAAGAATTTCAATCCACATTTAGATGAATCTTCAGAATACATCCAGTCAAGACATAAGAAGCATGAAATGAGAGACTCTTTATTATGAAATCACAAGAGTATTCAATATTCGGCCTCCCCCCCCAGAAGAAGGGACATCACAGAGGGCAGAAACCCTACTGAGTGTGCATATTACAGGTAAGAAAACAAAACAAGTTTGTAAGTATCCTTTTAAAACGAGGGAAACACTAAAAATATGCCAGTAAGCTAAAATTAATGATAAAAGAAAATGGATCATTTGATACTTATTCTTCCTAATGAAAGGTGTGTAAAATATACAGATATTCTCTCTATTGTGCTGACTTCACTATTTTATTTAGTGAACGTATAAAATATTTATGAAGGCTTTCGAGGTTTACTTACAACCTCAATTCCCCAATTTCCTATAAAATCTTAAGTTGCCCGAACAAGAACTCTTATACTATAGATGTTTTCAGGGCCTGAATCTCCCCAGATGGGGAGGAAATTCCACACTCCACGGTCCTGGCCAGGCACAGTATCGTACAGTAAGGCCAGGAGACTCAACAGACCTACAGGGATGAATGGGCTGCTTTGATAGGCTGGAATCTATCACATCACAATGATGCCTTCAAGGCCATTGAAATGGGACACAGGGTGGCCTCGCATGCATTCACAGGGCACAGACATCTTGTTTGAAGGATATCTCTCCTCTCTTTGCTCTCTAAGTATTAATGCCTTAGTATGCATTCAAGGAAGTTTCTCCTCTGCTGTCTCTTCTCTATGCTGCTCCACATCTCTGACCTCACTGACCCATTGTCAAAAACACCCAGAATCTTCCAAAACCACCTCCTTTTGGGTTGATCTCCTCTGCCTTTCCCATGTGTCCCCACATTAAAGAGGGAAGAAAACAGCAACCCACAACGTGCCTTTTTTATAGGTGCTATGATCATCCTTTCATTTAATTAATTGCTTATCCACTGATTTCATCTATTCAACAAGTAGTAAATGAGCTCTAGTATTTCACAGCACTGTTTTAGGTTTTCAGTGATGAGCAATTACAGAGAGGGTCCTTACCCTGATGGGCAAAGTAATCAGAGAAGAGGCAATGAGAGAATCCCACAAAACTATATTTATTAAGTGCTGAGGGAAAGAAGATGGAGCTATGGCAAGACTTTATATGTTTTAAGCAGAAGAAGGACATGATTAGATTTTCATTTTTAAAAGCTCTTTGAGTAAAAAGAGGAAAAAAGTTCATAGCAGCTTCAGTCTGGCTGTAGGCAATAACCATTGATGGCTGCTATAACTCATAGGGGGAAGGTTGATGAGAAACTTAAAATGGGTGGATCATGCTAACACCTGAACCCACAAATCAAACTTAACCTCACAAAAATAAGTACAACCAGGCATTAGGTGCCTCCTGATGGAAGCTCATGAGACCAACTATGATGGAGTCTTCCTAGAAAATCAAACCTATGTCTGATCAACCCTCAAGGAATGTAGGATTTTCGTAATGGTTTTGTAACTCTAAATTTACTTTTAAAATCATGGAATTGTACACTTACAACAAGTGAATTTTATGATATGTAAATTATATTTCAAGAGAGCTATTTTTAAAAAGAATGCAAAACAAGAGCTCTCACTATTAAAATTTTAAAGATAAAATAAATTATAGTACAGAGAAGGAGATTGGTTAGGACACCTTCGCTGGAGATCAACTGAGAGACAATAGAAGCTTGATCTAGGGTGGAAGTAGTAGAGTTGAGGAGCCGTAGATTCAAGAAATACTGATGATACAAACTCTGCAGGACTCAGTGAGTGGTGGACAGGGCAGAAGAAGCAGGTTTCAAATGTAATTCCCAAGCCTCTGGCTTTAAAGAGAATGGAGAGTTGTGCCACTGACTGAGACAGGGAACTTTAGAGAAACAGGGCTAGTGGAGTATGATCATGATTCAGTTATGGTACCTGAGAAGCATCAAGCAGAGATGAGCTGGGGCTGCTGGAGCCCAGAAGGGATTGAGTACAATGTTTTGCATGCAAGTTTTAGGTCTTTGGATCTTTTCAGCAATGTCTGCCTGTTGTTGAGCCAGGGTTTCTGGGCTGAAACATCTGGGGATTCCAGAAGTCTGACAGCCAAAACAATGGCACAAAAGATGCTGCCCTTTCAAAAACATGTGAGCTAGTAGGTTTTTATATTTCTTAATATCACATAGAAACAACAGATGGTTAGAGTTTTCACATTGATTCCATTTAAGATTGTCTTTGAAAATAACTGTTTAATTATTTAACCCAATCAGATTTTTGGTTATAATTGATATCATTGATTTTCCTTCATGAGTCTTTTCTAAGCTTGTTGTTCATATTTCCTCAATCATTTGATTTGGTGTTATTATTATATGAGTAGTTTGTTGGTATAGGTTGATGCTGGTTTAATTCTTCTATTAGTATTATTGATATTTTCTTTGGTTTTATTCTTCCCAGGTTTTATTCACCCAACTGCACTCTAAGAAGGGGTATAGAAAAAAATTCTGTCTGGTCTTCTGTGTGTATGTGTGTGTCAGGTAATAGGAAAAGGAACAGGAATTACTAAATATCTTCTGCTCTTTTTTGGCAGAGAGTTTAAACAAAGGAAAATTAAATATGTGATAAACTGAAAAGTGAGTCAGTTTCCTTAACTAAGACCTATTTGCCCTATGATTAATGCCAATTCCTTCTGGATACCAACATTTGGTTTCTAACTATCCCAGTTTTCAGAACTCTTGAGAGTATATCCTTTGATGTTTAGGGGGATTATTTTTGTGAGAAGTTGTAAGAGGTTGCATTGAAGATTACAATTTAAATGAGATTTTTAAACATGAAATCCCTCATGGGAAATTAAACTGAAATGAGAGTCATCTAGTCTCTGTGAACTTTTAGCCTCTGCTATCTTTTTAGCTTACAGAAGTTTCTTGTTCCCTATTCTCCTTTGTACACTCTGTCGGTATAGAATTTGTATTGGAAAACTGATTTCTCTTATTTCCTTCTTATTAAGTTTCTATGCCCCTTACCAATTTTATCTTAATAATTTGCAGATTTCATTTGGCTTCATTTATTCTCATTGTTGCTATTTCGAGGCTTTCCCAATTGCTGCATGACATTCAACTCTGGTGCATTCTTGGGGTTTTTCTTTTCAATTAAATGCTTCCAGAAACAAAATTTCGGAAAATGGGTTCACCCTAGCTGACTCAAATCTGAAAGCCTTTCCAAGGAGATTTTACAGGGAAAATATTACTGGCTTAAAAACCTCAAGCACTGAGTTCTGGGCTGCAATTTGAATTTGGCTTTCATTTTTCATATCTCCAACAATGTAAAAATCCTAGCAAAGTAATGGTCTTTTCTAAGATAGGTCCAGGTTTCTGGAATGTGCTTGTTCTTCTTATTCAAAAGAATTTCAAGGTGCCGTGTAAATTTGCTTTCTTTGTTTCTTTTTTCTTTCTTTTTTTTTTTTTTTTTTTTTTGCCCTGACCAACTGAAAGCAGCAAAGCCCTATTTATATTCTGGTTTAAAAGGTTTTCCTTTAATGGAAATTTTTACTCATCTTCCATAGAGAGTGGTATGAGGATGAGTGAGCCCAGTGGAGTATTGTGAAACTTTGCATATACAAAATATGCTTTTTATTTCCTTCCAATGATACCTTTAGAGGAAGTCAAATAAGTTTCTAATAAACTCTTAAAGATACAGCGTTATTCCTTGTCCTTGCTACTCAAAGTATGGCTTATGAACCAGCAACATTGATAACACCTAGAAACTTGGTAGAAATACAGAATCTCGGGCCTCATCCCAGACCTACTGAGTCAGAATCTGCAAGTTCACAATATCCTCAGATGGTTAATAGGCACATTATACTCTAAGAAGTATTGCAACTAGATCCCAGGTTGCTGCTTACAGTAATCTCCTTATTTTCTAACAGGTATTCTTACTAAAATCAGGACCTGTGTAAAAATAAACAAGACGAATTCCACTCTCAGAGAAAACACCAT
The DNA here is from genome assembly GCF_009828535.3 of Hylobates moloch. Lineage (NCBI taxonomy): Eukaryota > Metazoa > Chordata > Mammalia > Primates > Hylobatidae > Hylobates > Hylobates moloch. The sequence goes on from NW_026652276.1 coordinate 134,922,924, forward strand.
ATATGCCCAAAATAAATTGAGGAGGTTTTTGTTTTTTAACCAGAACTTAAACTTTAGAAAAGGAAATTCCTCTTAAATTCAAGTATTCACAAATCTCACATGTTAAAAAGGCATTTTCTAAATTATTTAATTCTGAACACCAAATTACTATTTCAGAAAAACCTGTTAGGCTGAATATATGTCAATTAACACTAAGCACAGTCACCCAATGGAATCATTAAAAAAGAAAAGAAATTTAACAAGGACATAACAATTATTCCTGGAGCAAAAGTTCAGATTTCATAAATGTAGAGTATCATACCACGCAAATCTTTGAAAGATCATATTAAGAAATAGTATAGCATGTAGTTACATTATGAAACTCATGAATATAACCCTAGAGGTGAAAGGAAAAACCAGTCTCCCCAATGTTATATCAGTGGATACTTGTGACAATAGCAATCATGCATTGATTTAAAAAATACTGGATCTCAAGCAACCTAAATGGAAATGAAGATGGTTTACTCTGAAAAATCATATTTGATGATTCAAAGAGTAGCACAAGTGATGTCAAAGATTAATGATAAAGTTGCATATGATTAGTGTGAATGAAATTGTTTTACAAAATGTAAGAATGGAAAATGGCAATGTTCCCTAAATATCATCTCATACAACAAGTGATTTTAAATATGTATGTATAACTAAATTAATAAGTTAAACCATACAAGTCTACTTTTGACTATCTCATCTACACTCCTAAAAACATAATTACACAACCATGTGATACGTGCTAATAATGAACTATGCTCAAACTACATATAGAGGAAGGAGTAAGTCATTAGGGTGACCAGAAAAGACTTCATAGGAGATGACATCTGAGCTAAATTTCAAAAATGAATAGAAAAGGAACAGAAGAAAATGACTTGAAACATAAGACATCCCATGTTCTGAGTCCTGGAGCTGAGAAGACATGGCAGGCTTGAAGAAGAGTGTGGTTTATAAGATGTGTGAGGGATAGTGGATAAATAAAAGTATTTGGAGCTGGAAGTAATTTTTTAACCCACTGACACTGGCATAAGGAAGGAGGAAGCTGGGAAAAACATGATTCTCATCACAATTACCTAGAAGGTCACCTTCCTTCTATCATTGTCTTACTTCAACAAAAATATAAGACGGTCATTTTCTTGCTCTGATGTGTAAGTAGCTAGTCAACACAGAATCACAGTACAAGCCTAGAGACAAAGCAAAGTGATGCTGTTGAAGAAAAATGCTTTGAGAAGTCTAGAGATAAAGCCTGAAACTTGCTGAACAAGCCAAAAGAGGAGACTTGGAAATCTTAGCCTTAGTTGACAATAATGTTTTGTTTGTTTTTAAATCATATATCTTTCCTTTGTCCAGGGATGCCTCCCCTCTTCCAAAACAGCAGCAGAATGCCACCTCTCTCTCACATTTATACAGTTTTATCCACAGGATACTCTTTTCCATTATTATATTTATTTTTCATATTAAGCATTAGCTTTTATTATATGTGTAGTAATGATATTCCCCAACAGCTAAGTCTGCTACTTGCATTTTGATGTGGACAATAAGGCCAATACACCTGTCTTGTATGCAACTGCCAAGGTGGTCCTTACTAGAACAAGTGGAGACTCTTCCCCAAAAGCAAGTCCTCCCTTCCACTAACAGAGCACCCTCATAAAACATAATCTGAGTAGGTTTGTGAAGGTTATTTAATCTTGTGGCCCCTAATAGTTCAGAAAGAATAAGGTCTAATCTCAGAACATTCTAATATGCAATCAAGAAAAAGTATAATAATAAAGACACATTCAAAAATTCTGTCTTACTATGTTAATTTTACTTTTAATAAAATAGGGTTGAAGCTGGGATTGGTGGCACATGGTTGTAGTCCCAGCTACTTGCAAGGCTGAAGTAGAAGGATCATCTAAAATTTAAAAAAAAATGCTGGGTACAGTAGCTCACACCTGTAATCCCAGGACTTTGAGAGGTCAAGGCAGGAGGATCATTTGAGGCCAGGAATTTGAGACTAGCCTGGGCAACATAGTAAGACCCCATCTCTACAAAAAATGTACAAAGTTAGCCAGGCACAATGGCTACTCAGGAGGCTGAGGTGGGAGGATCTCCTGTGCCCAGGAGTTGAATGTTACTGTGAGCTATGTTTGCACCACTGCGCTGCAGCCTCAGCAACAGAGTGAGACCTGTCTCAAAAGTAATAATTAAAAAGAAAAAAGTAAATAAAAAAAGAAAGTAGGGCTGAGTGGATACTTCCCTAACAAGATGCTATCTATATCAACTCCAAGCCAGTCCCGTGCGTGATAGAGAAACATTGGGACATTGCCATTCAAGTTAGGAACAACTTGAGAAATACACCGGTAACATTTAATGTCATTCTTGAGGGGCTGGCCAGCAGTTTTACAAGAATTAAAATGTATATCAGTAGAAGTAAAAATTACTATTATTGTTAGGTGATATGTTGATTTACATGGAAAGTCCAAACATGGCCTCCTTCAAAAATATTAGGAAAATTCTGGAAAATCATAAAAAGATGAGAAACATATTATTAATGTAAAACCATCAAAATAATTGAAAAAAAACTGGGAAATTTTTTTTAATCTCAAAGTGGGAAAGGCTTTCTAACAGTGACACTAAATCCAGAAGGTGTTAAAGAAAAGTGTATGAATTTAACAACTTAAAATTAAAATATCTGCATGAGAAAATACTACTACAGAATCAAAAATGACAAATTGAGAAATGTCACACATGTCACAAAAGGCCAATTTCCTTTGCTTATAAAAGCCCTTGGAAATCAACACGAAAGACGAACAACCCAGTAGAGAAAGAAACAAAAGACTCTTCACGAAAGTGGAAATACATATAACTTAAGTACCGTATTTCATTAGTTCTCATTTTGATTGTTATATTTTAATATTTTAAAATCCAGAGGAGACTTACAATCAATTTCTTCTTAAATTTGATAAATATCTGTACATAAAAAGATATTAAACTATACTCCATATTAAGATAAAATCAAATTAAAACTACAATAAATTAACATTTATCACCATTAAAACCGACCAAAAAAAACAATAAAAATACTCTGTTGACAAGGGTATGGTCCATCGGGCACCCTGATACACTCTCAGTGGAGGTGAATATCACTGCAGCCTTCAAAAAGAGCAGTTTCACAGTACCCTAAAACAATTAAAATACATGTGCTCTTTGATCCAATAACTCTAGTTCTAGGATTAATCCTAAATAAATATATTCAGAAATGAAACAGATTCAAATCTATACTAATTATATCATTGTTTATAATAGAAAAAATTAGAAAAATGTATACTTACATGCATAAATAAATTACCCCTATACCTATGAGTAAATTATCCTGTATCTATCAATGGAATAACATGTAGCCATTTAAAAAAATGAGGCAGCTCTTATATACACTGATTTGGAACAACATCCAAGATGTATAATTAAGTGAAAAAATGACACAGAACAGAACATATAGAATACTACCATTTGTAAGGATAGGTAATAGGAATGAGCATGCTTATGGCTATAAGTGCATGGACCATCTGTGGGAGAACACAGAAAAATCTGTCAATTGTGATTACCTCCAGAGAAATTTAAGAGACTAAGCAATACTGGTGGGTAGAAGCCTGTATTTTCACCATTTATTATCGTGCAGCTTAGGAATGTGCATGTGCATGTGAAATCCCTTAAAAAATAAAATTAAAATTTTGATTTTAATACAATATGCCTAAAGATTCAAAGCCCCTTAAGAGCAAAGTATAGGAAAAGTTGAGAATCATTGACTATCGCAATCCCCTCATTTCATAAATGAGAAAATTCATCTACAATTAAGCAACTTGCCCAAGATCACTAAGATTATCTCAATGTCCTTTTCAATGCTAAGGTCCTATGATTTTATCTTATTTTAGTGATGTTAAGGAATCCATTGAATTAGTTTTGGGAAGGCAAGGTTTATTGCCCTCATTCACTCATTGAATTCTGCCGTTCACTGAATTCTAACCTAACCCAGAAAAAGATTCTCAGAAAATTATACTAGGAAGGTGCATTGGCAGAGAGGGGCTGATCCACTTTGAATTTGAAGTAGGTGAATGAGAGACATTTAGCCTGACGTTCTCCTCAAATCTCCTTCATTCTGCCCTGTTCTCCATTTCTGGTAGAGAAAAACAGTCACATCAAAACACAGATTGATTGCTTTGATAGCTATGCTAATTTGCACTACAGATTAAACTATGGCCACCAAATTCATGGACTTCTCTCAAATTGCATCGCAAAGAGAAAGAGATAAACTACAATACACAGACGTCCATAACTGAAACATCTCTGTTTGCAAGTAACATAGCAGCATTATCTCCTGAGGGTTCCTGGTGACTAAGCAAAGCTCAACTGTCAAACCACTGGCTTATTGCTAGTTAAGAACAATATGCTTCCTAAAAAGCACCTCCTGCTCCTGGAAGCAGTGGCTTCACCCAAGAGAGAATATCACAAATTAGCAATTTTGACTTCTGGAGTACACATCAAATTTTGCTCTGATTGCTTGCATAGGCTCTGCTTTCTGGTTTTATCGTTATTCTTCCTCTTTTTTGGCAAATGATAGAGTTTAGGAAGGCGTTTCCTTTCCACTAAAACCTAGCCAAAAATACAGGATAATTTTAAGGATTCACTAACACGCAGTAAAACCTAGTCCTTAAGAAGACATAAACCAAAATCTCTCTCAGAATTTAAAAACTCCTCATAGTTTATCTTTATTTTTCTAAGGCTTTTAAAGTGAAATTAGCATTGTGTATAGATTTTTAAATGAAAAAAGATACAATAATTACTTTAGAAAAAAAATTCCTATTTCGATCATATTTTTGGCCATTATCTTAGTTGTTAGAGCAGTTTGTTTAATTTTTTTTTTACAAAGGGTGGAATTAGAACTCGATATTTTCTAATTCATAACAGTAATGCAATACATATTATAATATCAAGCATGGAGGAATACCCCTTTACAAATAATGGCTACAATGTAAATGAAGAGAATCTTTGTGGAAAGCAAATTGCCAAGGCATTACAAAAAATTCAAGAATATTAATATCCATTGACATAGCAAGCATATTTTTTAAATGTATTATCTTATGAAAAAATTTAAGAACACAAGGAGAGACTTAACCTCAAGAGCTTTCCTAGCACTTAAATAATTGATAAAATAAGTGCAAAAATAACATAAAGTGATTCTGAAGGATTCACAATTTCTAGAACAGTAAAGACTTCCAAAAAGCCATTGCTCCATAAAGCAATAAGAACACTGTCAACAATTATCAAAATCAACACTGTCAGGCCAAGAGCAGTGGCTCACACCTGTAATCCCAGCAATTTGGGAGGCCAAAGTGGGAGAGTCACTTGAAGCCAGGAGTTTGAGTCAAGACTGGGCAACAAAGCGAGACCCCCGTCTCTGCAAAAAATAAAATAGGAGGCTGAGGCAGAAGGGTTGCTTGAGCCCAGAAGTTCAAGGCTGCATTAAGCTATGATCCCACCATTGCACTCCAGCCTGCATGACAGAATGAGACCTCATCTCTAAAAATAAAAATAAAATAAATAAAAAAGTCAACATTGTCAGAGCTCTCAAAGTTAAAAGAAGGCAAAAATCTGAGGTGTGTATTGAGAAAAAATAAGAGAATCTCAATGAGAATAGCAAGCTTTGAGATATTTTAACTTACACTAATCTTGTCCCTCTCTACCCAGTGTTACAGTACTTTTAAAAAACAATAGCTTAATAATCATAGTAGCTTTGAGATCCACCAACCTAGAAGCCACTAGAGAAAGAAGAATGGATTCAGAGCTCCCTAAAAGTCCCATCCCCAGGGTACTGTCACTATTTTACCTATCTGTCAGCTTGCTGAAAAGCTCCACTCTCAGAACTTCTCATTATTTATCTCTCACTCAGAGTCACTCTGTCCTAACCCCAGTGCATTTGTTAAAAACTATCAGTGGTAATTGTTTAATATTGCAGCTACCTGAAGCAGCATTAAAGCAGGAGTTAACAAGATACTGAGTAAAATATTTAAGGATGCCTATAAGGGGCTTTGAGAAGCTCCTACATAACCCTGGGATCCAGAAGGTCACATAACTGTGCAAGGCACCATGCATGCCCAAGAAACATCTAAGAAGGCTCAAAACTCTTATTGCTGGCTAACCTTGAGGTTCTGTGCAATCAGAAAGTGAAGGATAAGCAGGGTTGTAAACTTCCCACTGGAATATTGAAAGCATGCCCCTCATACAGAGCCCTTTGGCAAAGGTTGGGAGGCGTATTGGTTCAAGACACTTACGGAAATCTCTATCCAATCAATAGCTGACCATTGAACTAACCGAGCAGAGTCACTGGCCACACATGACAGAGAATACAGACTTTACAGAATAAGTTTATGCAAGTCACTTGACAAACAGCAACAGTGATAACCACAGAAACAAACAGCAATAACAAACTGTGGCAAGGAGAAAATACGATTTTTCAGACTTGCTATATTACATTATTATAAATGCATCCAGTTTTCAACAAAAATAACAGCAACAACAAAAAATGAGATATGCAAAAAAATAGGGAAGTTTATTTGACTACACATAAAGTAAGCAATATAAACTGTCATTGTGAAAGCCCTGAGGTTGGACTTATTAGAGAAAGACTTTAAACCAGCTATTATAAATGTTCAAAGAACTAAAAAAAGAAAGTCTAAAGAAAAATAAAAGTATAATAATCACATCTAATTACAGAACACAAATAAAAAAGTATCAAAAAGAAGTAAATAGAATACTAGAATTGAGAAATACAATAACTGTAATGAAAAATTCATGCAGGAGTTCAACAACAGATCGAACTGGCAGAAGAAAGAATAAATGAATTTGAGGACAAAACATTTGACATTATTTAGTCCAAGGAATAGAAAGGAAAAAGAGTGGAGAAAAATGAGCCTCAGAGATGTGTGGAACACTACTAAGTGTACTAACATGACAAAGATTACAGTCCTGGAAGGAAACAGGAAAAAGGATCTGAATGACTATTTGAAGAATAATAGCCAAAACATTTCCAAATTTAATGAAAACATTAATCTGTACATCCAAGAAATTCAATAAACTTCAAGCAGGATAAAGTGAAAGAAATCCATATGTGGACACATCATAGTGAAATGTGGAAAGACAGAAAATTTTGAAAGCAGCAAGAGAAAAATAACTCATTATATACAAGAGAGCAGCAGTAAAATAGCTGATTCATCATCAAAACCACTAAGGACAGAACATATGCAAAGTGGTGAAAAAATAGACTATAAATCAACATGTATGTTAACTACATGCAACAAAACTGTTGTTGCAAAACAAAGGAGAAATTAAGACATTACCAAGAAAATAAAAATTAAAATAATTCATTACTAGCAGATATGCCCTACAAAAAATACTTAAGGGACTCCTCTAGGCTGAAATAAGCAGACATTGATCAAATAAAGAATGCCATTAGAGGTGACTACATAGGTAAATATAAAAGAGAGTAAGTTTTTTTTTTTTTTTCTACAGGATTTAAAGGAAACTGCATAATACAAAACTATAAAACTGTGCTGATGGGTTTATAATACATAGAGATGTGATTTGTATAACAGTAATAGTAGAAAGGAAGGGAGAAATAGAGATATATTGGAACAAAGTTTTTCTGTATTGTTAAAATTAAATTGGTATTAATCTGAACTGGATTATCTTAAATTAGGATGTTAACCAGAATTTCCAGGTCAACCACTAAAAAATAACATTCTCTTTTTGTTTACATATATGTATGTGTGTATATACGTGTGTGTGTATATATGTGTGTGTGTACACACATTTATACTAGAAATTTATATTAGAATTAAAATAGTATACTAGAAAATTTCTACTTAACACAAAATATGATAGTAATGGAGGAAATGCAGAACAAAAAAGACATAAGACATACAAAAACCAGCAAAACACCAGATAAAAGTCCTATCTTATCAAAAATTACATTAAATGGAAATGGACCAAATATTCCAATCAAAAAGCAGAGACTGGCAGAATTGATTTTTTTAAAAGCAGGATAAAACTATATACTGTCTATAAGAGACATATTTTAGATTCAAAGAAACAAGTAAGTTGAAAGTAAAAGGATAGAAGAAAGATATACTATGCAAAGTAACTGAAAGAGAGCAGTAGGGACTATACTACCATCAAACAAAAAAGTCTTTAAGACAAAAATTGTTGCTAGAGACAAAGAAAGACATTTTACAATAATAAGAGGCCATCAGGAAGACATAACAATTATAAACATGTATGCATTTAAAAGAGGCCTAACATATATGAAGCAAAAACTGAAAGAACTGAAGAAAGAAACAACAAAAATAATTTGAGAATTTAATACTCTACTTTCAATAATGGATAGAACAACTACGGAGAATATTAACAAGGAAATAGAAGACTTGAAAAACACTGTTAATCAAGGAGGCCTAACAGACACAAAGATACTTCTCAACTTATGATGGGATTATATCCCAATAAAGCAATCATAAGTTGAAAATCATTAAAAATGCATTTAATACTACCTACCAAACTTCATAGCTTAGCCTGAGCCTACCTTAATCATACTAAGAAAATTTACATTAGCCTACAGTTGGGCAAAATCATATAACCCAAAGCCTATTTTATAATAAAATATTAATAATATCTCATGTAACTTATTGAATACTGTACTGAAAGTAAAAAATAGAATGATTTTATGGGTATTAGAAGTACAGTTTCTATAAAATGTGTATCATTTTCTCACCATCATAAAGTCCTAAAATCATAAGTTGAACAGTCATTAAGTCAGAGGTCATCTGTCTACAGAGAACGCTCCACTCTAAAACAACAAAATACACACTCTTCTCAAATACACATACAACGTTCTTCACAATACACCATATATTTGGCCATAAAACAAGTCTCAATAAATTTTTAAAGATTTAAATAATAAAAATATGTTCTCTAATTTCAACAGAATAAAATTGAAAGTCAATAAAAGAAGGAAATTTGGGAAATTCAAAAATACATAGAAATTAAACAACACACTCCCAAAACTGATAAGTAAAAAAAGATACAACAAAAGAAATTAGAAAATTCTTTTAGATGGATGAAAATAAAAACACTTATGGGATATAACCAAAATAGTACTTAGAGAGAAATGCGTACCTGTAAAAGCTTATATTTTAAAGAGGCAAACAATCTCAAATCAATAACTTAACCTTCCACTTAAGAAATTAGGAAAAGAATAGTAACTAAACCTTAAAGTCATCAGAAGAAAGAAAATGATGAAGACTAGAATGGAAATACGTGAAATCGAGAACAGAAAAACAGAATTCGATGAAACCAAAAGTAGGTTCTTTTAAAATTTCAACAACACCATTAACTAGACTGAACAGTAAAAAAAAAAAAAAGAAAGTGGATTCAAATTACTAAAATCAGAACTGAAGCAAGAATATTGCTGCTGACTGTAGAAAAGTGAAAGATTATGAGGGAATATTATGAACGATTGTATGCCAACAAATCAGAAAACCTACATGAAATGGACAAATTCCTAGAAATACACAAACTACTGAATCTGACTCAGGAAGAAAAATTTAAATATCTGAATAGACTCATACTCATGCCATATGAAGAAATTTAATAAGTATTCAAAAAACTTCCCATGAAGAAAAGCCCAGGCCCAGGTAGCTTTACTGTTGAATTCTATCAAATGTTTAAAAAACAATTAACACAAATCCTTCACAAAGTTTTCCAAAGAATAAGAGTAGAGAACACTTCCCAACCTGTTCTATGAAGCCATTATTAACCTGATACTGAAAAACAAAGATATCACAAAAAACCCTACAGATCAAATTCCTTATGAATATAGATACAAAAAGTCTTCAACAAAATACTAGCAAATTGAGTACAACGATATATAAAAAAGATATAGCATGTGAGAGTTACCGCAGAAATGTAAGGTTGGTTTAAAATATGAAAATCAATTAATATAAAGCATCATGTTAATACAAAAAAGGACAAAAACCACATGATCATCTCAATAGATGCAGAAAATGCAGTTGACAAAATCCAGCACCTATTCATGTTCAAAATACTCAATTAACTAAAAATAAGAGGAACTTTCTCGACATGATAAAGTCATCTACAAAAAAATCCACAACTAGCATCATACTTAATGGTGAAATGGGCTATATCTCATTGGCCGATAAGATGACAAGAAATACCTTTGAAACAACTTTCTATTTTTTTAACTAACATTTAATTTTGGAAAGTTTCAAACCTTCAGAAACTTAAAATATAGTACCATGCACACCCAAATGTCCTTCACCTAGAATCAGCAGTTTTTAGTATTTTTTAATAATTTTCTCTCTCTGCTGGGAGAGAGAGACAGAAAGAGAGGAAGAGAGAAAGAGAGACCTTTTCCTGAACCATTTAAGATTCCTTTGTAGATACCTTACCCCTAATTAAGACTGTATCTCTTAGGGTTAAAAATATTGTTCTTTTCTTTTATAACCACAACATAATACACACTCAGGAAATTTAATATTAATGTAGTACTATTATCTAATATATAGTCAACCTTCAAATTTCCCCAACTGTCCTAATATCTTTTATAGTATTTTTTTTCAATCCAGGATCCAGTCTCTTTCATCTGTCTTCATCTAAAACCACCATCCAAATTTTTTTCTTTTATAACATTGAATGAATGAATGAATGAATGGTTGCACTCCCACACTAAAACATGCCAGAGTCACAAGGACACTAGAGACTTGGGATGGTTGAACCACATAGCTCCTTTTTGAACGTAACTTGGTCACACTGTTCCTAACCCTTCTTTTCACTTTCTCTTCTCCAGCCTGTGCACTCAACATGTGATTATTACGTGATTCATGAGTTTGTTGGAGAAAAGAATTACAGATGGGCCATTTAGCAGATCAGAAATATGAACACAGATGTTAACCAATTTGTGACAGACAAATATAAAACTATTTTGATCATTAGGCTCTGGTTACAGCACTCTCCCCTAGAGGGTTTGAAGAGGTCTCCACTTCATTTCTGAGTATGGTGGCTTTTAAGTTCTGAGAAGGGGGAGAAATCAAAGAGGTATTTAGAAGAAGGAATTGAGGGAAGGTAAGAAAGAAAAGCCTGGAGGATAAGATGTGCTCTCTATGGCCTCCCTGCCCTCCTCAAGCCTTGTCATCATTCCCAAGCCTCAGGTTTATGCAGAATTCAACTCCAGCCTTTCAAACTCATTTGGAATCATTCAACTAGGATTGTGGGAAGGTCAGAAACTGAGCAGCCAACAGGCTGGATACCCTCTTATCTAGATTATCAGCTCTGGACTGAAGGTCCCAGAAGGAAAGGCTTTGAGAGAAAAGAGAAACTGATTTCAGGCAAAACATACTTTATATGAATGAATTCAGAAGTTGTGGTCAAACTATATCTTCTATAAATGCTGTAACAGTACAAACCAGTAAATAACATAAAGCCTGTTCCACATTAATCAAAATTTGAACATACAAAAATTATTTCCTAATAAAAATAAAGTTCACAAACAAGTCTTCCTATATCTGATTATTTTTACGGGGAGAACACATCTTTTTAAAGCTTGAAATTGTTGGGTTTAATTCAAAGCTACCTTACAATTTTTTTAAACTAGCTGCAAGATCTTCTTGACTTAGAATTCTAAGTTCTCATTCACCAAGTTGCACATCCTCTGCAGACAAAGCCCACGGTGTCCTCAGTGCCCAGGCAGGTAAAGCGAAATCAAAAGAGAACCAGCGCCTAGAAACTGCCATTTTGAATTTTGACTCTAAAGCTGTGTACAAAGGTTTGATTTCCTCTCTGGGAACATGTAAGAGAATGGTGTGAAGCACTCCACTGCTAGAAAGAATGACTTCTCATGAAATTTATTTACAGTCATTGCCAACTTTAGGTTCGGGGGCTCAGAGCAGGCGGGCAGGGAAGAAAGATGTTGAGAGCTCCTTGGTCACCTCCATACTGCAAGTCATGAAATCCTGAGACAGCCTTCCCAACACTAGAGGCTTCTCTCCTGCTGAGGCCTTCAAAACTTCACCTTCTTGGAAGAAAAACAACTAAGACAAAACAAAGTTGTTTGGCTTCTAAATTAGACGGGCCTCTCCTCTGATGAGCAGGTCGGCCACTGCGCCAGACTCTGCCGTCTGCCAGGCCTTCAGCAGCCGGGGGATCACATCACACTGTTTGGCTGCACAAAGCCGTGGTTAGGGCTGCTCCCCACACAGATCCAGCCAACAACAACAGCCCTGCTCACCGTTCAGCCTTGACCCTGTGTTCTTGTTCACAACGTTCTCAGGGAGTCTGCTGAAACTGAACGGGAGAGGTTTGTTTGAAGTGTTTGTGGATTTGTAAAGTAAGAGGAGGTAATCCAATCTGCCCTCAGTAAATCTTCAACTTGAGAGTCCCTAAGTTTTGAGAATTCCTGAGTATTCACTTCCAAAGAAGGAAAAGCATTCAAGAATTCACAAATTAGAGTCTGCTCTGACATTCCAACAAGTCACCATTTAAAAGCAAGCAGTACTGGTGTTTGAGGGCAATGACCAGATTCCCACCAAAGTCTAGCTGACCTGGACCCCACAGAAGGGCCCATTAGAGGGTTTTCCAAACCAAAACAAGGATAACGCACAGACAATTTGATAGTGTTTTCCAAACTGAGCAAGGTAACTCCATTTATCTTGGGTAATAGAATGGAATTCAGGATTTTCCCAAATGTTAATCAACTTTTGATAAATACTGTGATTGGAATTTTATGTCTTTAGAAATATCAAATGCTTGGTATTTGTTCATTCATTCACTAAGCAAATATTTGTTGAGCACCTACAGTGTGCTAAGTTCCATTTTAGGTCATGGAGATACAGCAATGAACAAAACAATGTCCTGGTCCTAATGGAGCTTATATTCTACCAGGGCAGGGAAAGAAGAGAAAGACAAAAGGAAAAAGGCACATCAGAGGGTAATAAATAAGCAATGGGGAAAAATAAACAAAATCAGTTTAGTAGGGAGTATCTGGTGGCGGGGGATTTAGGAGCAAAGCAGGGTTACCATTTTAATAGGAAAGACGTCACTAAGCAGGTGACATTCAAACATATCTGGCTCCTTCATTTCCTTCAAGGAGCTGAAGAAGTCAGATATGTGGGCATCTGGGGAAGAGTCTTCCAGACAGAACATTCAAATACAAAAGAACTGAGGTGAGAACGTGTCTGACACATTCAAGGAACAGCAGGGAGCCCAGAGGGTCTGGAAAAAGTATACAAGGGTATATTACTCCGTTTTCACACTGCTATAAAGAAATACCCAAGACTGAGTAATTTATGGAGGAAAGAGGTTTAATTGACCCACACTTCTACATGGCTGAGGAGGCCTCAGGAAACCTACAATCATGGCAGAAGATGAAGGAGAAGCAAGCACCTTCTTCACAAGGCAGCAGGAGAGAGAGAGCACCAAGAGGGAAGTGCCAGACACTATCAAACAACCAGGTCTTGTAAGAACTCACTATCACGAGAATATCATGAGGGAAATTGCATCCATCATTCAATCACCTCCCACCAGGTCCCTCTCTCAACACCTGGGGATTACAACTTGGATTACAATTCAAGATGAGATTTGGGTGGGGACACGGAGCTAAACCATATCAGAGGGAGAGTGTTGGAAGATAAGGTTGAGGGCAGAGGGGAGCTCTGGCTTTGGAAAAATAATAGATGATGCCATTAGAAAATCTGAAGCAGAGGGGGACACAACACTTAGAAAAGATCACTCTGGTGGGTAATTAACTTTCACTTTCACTTTCATCCTGATCTTTCCACACAATATCAGTACCAACTGGGTAAAGAATATCAACATGGGATGTGATGGCATTAAGTGGGAGGGAGGAGGGAGGGTCCTGTTGAGCATGAACATAAGACCTGCTCCTTCCTTATCCCTCAAGATTGGTTACACTTGCACTGTCCAATATGGTAGCCACCAGCCACATGTGCAATTGAGCATTGGAAATGTGGTTAGCCTGAAATAAGAATGCTGTAAGTGAGAAATACACACTGGAATTTAAAGTCTTAATACAAAAATAAAGAGAATGTAAGTTATCCCATTAATATTTTTATAATGATTACGTGTTGAAACAATAATATTTTGGATATATGGGGTTAGGTATGGTGTATTATGAAAATTATTCACCTTTTTAAACTTATTTTAATGCAAAAATAATTCAACTTTTTAAAAACTTACTGTAATGCAGCTACCAGAAAATTAAAAATTGCATATGTGGCTCACACCATATTTCTACCAGACAGTGCAAGATTAGAATATTACTAGAATGGTGGTAGACCTTCCCATCATAAACAGGTGTTAAATAAAGTGCAGTCGCTACTTACATGAAGAAAAGAAATGATTCAGACTACAAACCACTATCTCCCTATGCATAGCCTTTTGTATGAAGGGCAATAATTGTAGACAGCAAGAATCCATTTGGTAGGTTTCTCCTCAGTAAACCAAACCAGAAAACTTAGGCTTAAAATATTTGGGTTTGATATAAAAGTGATTGTCCTAAAGAGTGAATTTAAGCAGGTAACCATAAAAAATACAACAGCTAAAAATCACTCAGCTATGCAGGAAAAGGAGTCACCTAGTAGATGCTGGCTAGCAGGCACAGCATGTATTATTCCATGAAATCCTCACAACCATCTGGGACTTCTTTTATTTAAAAAAAAAAAATGGGGGTGGGACTCTCTGGGGCTCCAAAGCCCTACAGTTTTACTGAAAGTGACTCTTTCATTTCTACACTGAGAAGCAAGGGATCTTAACTTTTTTGTTTTGCATAAAGCTCTTTATGCATGAAATAGCTTCATAGGTCCTATTTGCTGCAGCAACCATGTTAGAGATGGAGGAAGAGAACAGAAGTTTCCTGGGTATTGTTTGTGAAGAAGCAGTACCCCCATTTTATAAATGAGGAAAGTGAGGCTTGGAGCTGTACACTTATTTGCTCGAGGAGCAGAGCTGAATGGGATCCCTGTCTGACCAACTCCAGAAACCATGTTCCACCCACCAGGGCATGGCCTCAGTGGGGCCAGATCCCAGGTAGAATATATGGAACTGGTGAGGCGGCCCCTGATTGTAAGACTCTGAACATGGGACCCCAACTCATAGAAAATTCAGGCCTCTTTTGTACAACATTTGGACAACACCTGAAATGGGGAAGCAACAAGGATTAACACAGAGAAGGAAGCAACACCTTAACATCTGCACAGGCCTCATGGAACCAACGCTGCCAAAAACAGCAGGAGACTCTGTCTCCTTAGAGAACCTCAAAGCTCTTCCAAAAATCATCAGTCTTACATGGCCTGGTTTTAAGCTAATGTGGAGGCATATCATGCTACTGGAATGCTTTTCCATTTCTGAGCTTAGGAATATAAGATTGTACAACAAGCATAGAAATATAAGGTCCACCCATTCAGCACCATCCGTGACAGAGCCTTGCAACAGGAGGTCTCATCCTGGCTCTCAACATTGTCCTATTTTACTGTCTTCTCCTTGCCTTCAGGAGGAAAAGGAAAGCTTCCTCCACCTCTAATTGCATTTCTGCAAACAGAATCCACAAATCCGTCTCATGAGTGAAGAACTTCATGTCCTCTAAAATGGATGAGAGCCTCTTGCTCTTTATCCTAGATACATATGAGGTACCACACACGTCTTAGTATTTCAGAGAAACTTTATTATGTAAGAGACTTTTTAGTTTTTTAATACAATAAGCGGTACCATGGCCACAATCATAAGTAAAGACTTTTTGCATCTTTGAATATAATTTATGATAATATTGACTATTTAAAAATGTATATGAATGCATTTGTAAAAACTCGCATGTCCCAAAAAAGAGTAAATTTTACAGTATAAAAATTCAAAAGTAAATTTTAAGATGTACATTTTAAAATGTATCAGTGACCTATAAGAAAAAATTTTTCTATTAACTGGTATTTAGAGTCCGTCAAAGAATTTGCTTCCTGGGAAAGTGAAGGCCCTTTCTGAATTGGGAAATTATAGAATTATAGAATTGAAAAGATTCTAACAAGTCCTTATTTTACTGATGGGGAAACTGAGTCCCAAAGAGGTGAATGGGAAGGTTCCAAGGGACATAACTAGCCAATGGTAGAGGTAGGACAGGACCACAGGTCTCCTCACTCCCAGGACAGTGGCCTTTTGTTCACAACAATCCCCCCATGGCACATAGAATCCATCATCATGCCCTAAAGCCAATCAGAACAATCTAACAGCAAAGGCAAAACTTTAAAAAATACCAAACACTTCATTGCATTTTTCCTAGACCTTGGTCAAATTATTTTACTTAATGATAGAAGTTTGAGATAAACACACAGTTTGGTTTTAAATGAAATCTTGCTTCAATCTCTGAAAATTTCTGTGTTAGAAAAAAAAAATTCTCTTACAATCTGATGTTTTTCTGGGCATATGTTCTGTCCATTCAGTTAGTGGGCTTAGTTATTAAAGACAGCTGTGTCTATTGTTTATGAATATTATGGATGCTGAAAACCTAATAACAAAACCCAAAATTCTCAAGAGTCCCCTCCCTCTCCTGTTCTTGAACTTGACACTGAAAAGAAATGCATTTCCCATCAATGTCAAAAAAGACTCCTAGCATTTGCCAATCACATTCATCACCCCAACTGGTGGGGAAAAGATCCCTGAAGTCAATACAGCCGTATAATCCAATATGTGAAAGGATACTAAACACTTGTTTCATAAAATGAGCATGAAAAAAATTAAGATATGTATCAGTATGAATAATGTAGTGAGAGTAATTTTTCATATTCATTTTGAAATTAAAAAGTAACTTTTCTATCATTAAATGTTAGTTCTTAAAATATGACCAAAAGATACTCCTTCATAATAAGTAACGGCTTTTGTTAACGCTTGACTACATTACACATTTATATTTAATCACGCCAAAAATGAAACAGGTACCTTCCTCCTTTTGCCTAAAGAGAATGGCACGGATAAACTATAGTTTTCCTTTTTACTCATTATGAGTATCAAGTTTTTTTCTGTTGTTTAATTCTAGCAATAGTCAGAGGTTTAAAAAGTCCTCACGTAGTTTTGTAATTTAACATCTGGAACATAATGTGGTTAATCATGATCACATTGTCTGACTCTGGGTATCATAGAGAACAGAAGAGAGGCACAAGAGGAAAAAAAAAGTAGTAGGATTCTGTGATAGACATGTTTGACACTGGAGCTGACTCCTGGTCACTTATACCTGCCATGGGGCCTCTTATATGGAAGGTGCACCCAGATCACGGAGGCCGTGTCCTCTCCAAACAACAAAGTCTGCTCAGTATTTCAAGTTGGCTCTCCTAAACCACAGCTCGAGATCTTAGGTGGATTTCAGAAGGATGAGTCACTGCATATGACTCAGTATAGGCTCAGAGATGGACTTGAGAAGGGAATGTTGGACGGTGCACAGGAAGTACTCTTCTCCTTGTGTGTTTGTGGTTCAGTATCCTCCAGTCTTTAGGGAGGATTGCGGCTCCCTGAGATGCAAACACATCGTGGCTCACACACCAAACAAGTGGTACCATTTAAAATTCCACTCTGAGGGAATGGTGGGAATTGAAGCCATTCACAGGCCCACAAGAGCACTGCCAACCTCCAAATCGAACATTTGAATGACATTTAAAAGGTGCCGAAATGTGTAATCAATTCATTCAAAAGATATTTCCTGAATATCTAGTGTGTGCAAAATTCTGGGATAGTTATTTGAGGAGAGACCAAGATAGCAATGAAAATGACTCATGGTACTTTACTAATACCAGGCTATCGTGCAGAGCACCTGATGGGAATGGAAGAGGGGAAGCTCAAGTAGCACCAGGGACAGGGAAGTGGAAGCAGGCGGGGAAGGAGAAGGAACGGAAGGGCACGGGAGGGGAGAGGGGCCATGAAGCACAAATGAACAAAGGAGCAGGGAAAGCCGCAGGCCCAGAGGTACCAAACTGGTTTTTTAAATGAAGTTATCTGGCTAATAATGGAGAAAAAGATCAGAAGGTTCTGGAAATGTCCTAAAGTACTCTGAGACTAATATTTTATCCTATTTTGTTGACAAAAAAAGGATATTTCTTTTATTTTCATTAATGAGTATTTCCATTCTCGTCCTCCCACAACACAGAATGATACATTCTTAGACTTGCTGTCCCCTGAGCTCACTCCCCGTTCCATCCTCTTCACACAGCTACTCTTAAGTCTCCTTACGAGCTTTTTGCAATGGTTGTGGTTGGAGCCTCTTCCTCTACAGATTTATCAGGAATCTTTCATGTAACCATGCTCATTAAAACCGTGAATATTTTCCTACTGCCTTCAAGATGGGCATCAAGACCCAAGTAGGAAGGTAGAAAAGTTCTAGATTGTATAACTCATTTTCAAGAACATGGATACTCAAATCAACAGCTATAAGACTAGTTATTTAGCCAAATATTCCCTGTTTCCTATGTGTAAGACACTGTACTCATGCTGTGAGGTACATTATGCCTGTCTACTAGGAATTTATTATCTGAAACCAAGAACAACATCCTAGGAAAAGTAGAAAGAGATGGGCAGAGGAGCCCAAATGAGAACCAGCCTTAGAGAGAAGGGGGACACTGAAGAGTTATCTTTCTGAGCCAAGAAGGAAAGAGAGAAGACTAGGGAGGTTAGGAGGCTGCAGAGCCATGAGTACGAGAGGAAGCACTATAGAAACTCAAAAGAATGACTCATATCAATATGGGAGCAGGTACAGAAGGTCGCAATCTCAAAATGAAGGAGTTAGAGATGGAAAAGAAAGAGGTTAAATAATGAAAAGTCTTGGACAAAATAAATGTGGGAACTGACAATGCTGACTCACTTTTCTGTTTTTTAATACATTTGGATCAAGATTTGAGGGGTAAAGACTGGAAGAAGACATGGGATCTCAGCAAACTATGCAATTATCTACCATGCCATATGCATACTAAGGTCAAATGGCACACAAAGCAGTTTCAGTATTTTTAAACGCATCTTAACATATCTAGCCGAGGATTAAGATCCTTCATACACATATAAACGTCAATAAAACTTTAACTACCCAATAGAAACATTAGAAATAAAAACACAGACAATTTACAGAAAAAAACACAAATGGCTGATAAACATATGGAAAATGCTCAGTTTCAGAAGCCAAATGCCATGAAAACAAGATTCTCAAATGGAAAATAGTTATGGTGCAGGAAATATATAGTATACACCTATATACTGCTTATTGGAGTGGGAATTAAGACATTGATTTGAAGTACTTCAGCAACACACACACACCCCTTAAGATATTTGATTCTTTGACCCACTAATTATAGAACTTAGCCAAAGAAATAATCAGAGAAACAAAAAAGATTAATT
Organism: Hylobates moloch; assembly: GCF_009828535.3. Lineage (NCBI taxonomy): Eukaryota > Metazoa > Chordata > Mammalia > Primates > Hylobatidae > Hylobates > Hylobates moloch. Next base: position 134,942,433 of record NW_026652276.1, read on the forward strand.
TTCAAAGATATCTGTCACATTATTTAAAATAGTAAAAACTGAAAATGTTAATTTTTAATAACAGAAAATGATGAAATTATGGTTTTATGGAAATATTATGTAGCTATTAAAAGTATTCTCAACTTTTTCATGAAATGGAGACATATTCACAATATAATGTTAAATGAAAATAACAAGGATATAAAACTACCTACAGAATTATATGTACATATGGAGGGAAAAAAGTTAGAAGGAAATACATTAAATCATGTTAACAGTAGTTATCCTTGAATTGTACAATTATTTTCATTTCTCAATATATCTAGGCTTTTAAAAATTATCATACAATGCTTTATATGTGGCACAAGAAAGGCTGCACTATGGTTTTATTTTCACAAGCCAATAGATTGTATTTGGCTGAAAAGGAAAAGTGAATTCCTCTTCATTTCTGAACGCTCAGGGCCTAACATAGTGTGTAACACAAAACAGACACTCGAACATGGTTAAGCTAACAAAGGACTGGCTGGCTGTACAGGCAAGACGGAGATATAAAGATGGAAAGAGGAATGGACAGATAATTTAAAAAGTCTTCAGCATTTAGTAAAATCCATATCTGTTCTAGGATTTTTAGGGGATAAAAGGAACTCATAATTTGACAGACCTTAGAGAAAATAAAAGGATGAAGAAGAAAATTAAAGGAATGATCTTTTCAAGGATACAACAAAGTGAGACTTAATCAGTTGAGCTAATTCTTCTACCAGCTCTAATTCCTATTCCAAATTTCACTCAAATCTATAAACACATCTGCTTCTTAGACAGATAAGAGAAAGTAACTTCAAAAGCAATGACACAATTTCTCCTTCCATCTACCAGGAGGATAAATTTACATTCACAGAACACTGAAAGCTATGTCTAGGTGAACCCAACTCCTCCATAAAATCTCCAAGGAAGCTATCACTATTAATGCTTACACTTCAGTGGACCACTGAAAGGGAAAGATAAGCCCACCGGATAAACACATTTTTTTTTTTGAGACAGACTCTTGCTCTGTTGCCCAGGCTGGAGTGCAGTGGCATGATCTCGGCTCACTGCAACTTCCACCTCCGGATTGAAGCGATTCTCCTGCCTCAGCCTCTTGAATAGCTGGGATTACAGGCACGCACCATCATGCCCAGCTAATTTTTGTATTTTTAGTAGAGACAGGGTTTCACCATATTGGTCAGGCTGGTCTTGAACTCCTGACCTCGTGATCCACCCACCTCGGCCTCCCAAAGTGCTAGGATTACAGGCATGAGCCACTGCACCCGGCTGGATAAACATTTATTTTTATCTATTTTTGGGCGCAGAGGCAATGAGGGTGGCTCTGCCCAGAAACTATCACATTTTCTTTGTTTATGCATATTTTCTTGGTAAGGAGATGCATTATAGATTATGTCTCAATTTTCCAACTTACCTGAGGGTAACAGATATGTGTTCTTCATCCACACTGGCATTATGGTGACAAATGCTTAGGCTGAATGCCGAAGGCTGAAATCTGGTATGAGTTTAAACTTGCTTAGACGTGTGAACTTTGGAGAGAGGAAGTGTAAATTTATTCTTTTATTGTGTTAATATTTCCTGCACCAGATTTGGGTTTTTTTCCCCAACATTTGCATCACCATTACTTCTCTCTCAAAATGGCTGGTCGTTCTTCACTCCATAGACTCAAATGCCATTTCCAAGTTTCAAATCTCCACCAACAATTATAGATAATATCTCAGAATTACACTGGTTGGTGCAGGGAGAGGATAGACAGAGAGAAATGGCATGTAGCGTTATAATCAGGCAGTTTAGGGCTTCAGTTCTTGCTAGCTTTTTGACTTTAGGCAAGCTATTAAACTTCTCAGAAGCTTGGGTTTTTTTTTTTTTTTTAACAAAAAAGAAGCTAAGACCTCCTAGGCTGCAGAACAATTGTGAAAATTAACATTATATACTATATGTACCTGGCACAGGGTACACATTCAGTAATAATAACTATTATCGATAATTCCTCTGTAAATAAATCATTTGTGGATTTCTTTTCAAACTATGCATTTTCATACAAATGCTCAAATGTCAAAGAAAAACTTTCTTTTCCAACTATTTTCCCTGTTGTGCTCATTATGAAGTCAATGTCTCCCTGTGTAGAAGAATAGCTTTACAGAATATTTCAGTTACAAACAAATTATATAAAGAAATAATCATAAGGAATCTTATAAGCCATTAAAATAAAGACATGTATAAGGGTTAAAATTTAGGATTTGTCCTGAAAACATTTAAGTCCAGGATGAGGTAGAATTTAAAATATAGAACAATTATTCCCTATATTTTTAATATAAAAAAAATTGAGCCTCCTACTGGCTTCAAGAACTTGCTAAAAGTACTCAACTTGCTGAAAGTACAGTCTAGTAACACAGATAACTCAACTATGCTCATGAACGTTTTAAGATGTGATTTGAAGCTCTTGCCTTACCGTTTTCTGCAACTCTAAACTAACATACTATGAAATTTTCCCAGTCCAAATCAAGCCCTCACACTGAATGACCCCTTTTAAGCCAGATCCTCTAAAACCTTATCCCACCTTTGCCCTCTTTCTTCCAAAAAGCTACTAAAGCTTTGTCTAGGTAATGATCAATGAGTATGGTAGGCAAGTAATTCAGCTTTGCCTTATAAACAGGTCATTTTGGTGGTATTTTCAAGAAACCAGAATTTGGTATCCCATAACAATAGTTGTGCATTTATGGATTCAATCTAATGAAAATGGCATTACAATAGACCTTCCACTAGAAGCCTTGGCTGACAAGTAAACGACAACTGTCCGGATTCTTTCTAACATAAAACACCAAGATTCACAAGCTCATTGTCCAGTCACAAAACAAGCAGAACACCAGCTACTTTTCTAAGCAAGTTGAAGGCCCCTCCTAGTGGCCAAGTGCTATCCAGCCCTTTAAGAAAACTTTTTTTTTTTTTCAATTGACTGTTCAAAATCAAGACCTTTTTGTCCTCAGGGTGATGGTACAACCATAGTGCAAAATGGAACACTGCAGCAATTACACCAATATTTCAGACTAGTTTTGAAAACTCTTCTGGGGCTTTTTGGCCCACACTAGTTAGATAAACTGCCCACATTGATCTAATTTGCTCAATAATTGCTCAATTCTCCAATTTATTGCCCAGATGTAGCCAAATTTCTCCCTGTGGACAGGGAAGATATAATGACAGCTTATGACTAAAATGCATCAAATTGCACATATTATTGCAAGTAAGGCAGAGGGCATGAGAGAGGGTTCAGGCATCGAAGTTCCCAAGTCCCCATGTCAAAGGAGAAACAGCACAGTTGGGCACCATGTGACCACAGAAATGATGAGGCATCTCTTTGCTTCCTATTGCAGAGAACTGCAATCTGAGCTGGAGACGCTGGAGCAGGAGGAGGTCAGTCATGTCTCCCATATACTTCAGAGCAAGGTCAACTCTGAGGATAGTGGATTCTCCTCTTTTAAAAGCTCTGCCACAGTGAGTGGCCCTGATTGTTGGTGACTGCTTCCTGCCACCACAGTTTCCTGCCACCAGAACTTGTGGGGATGTTTGAGGCTTAGGAACACTTTTCAAACAAGACATTCTCAGGGAAGTCATACACATTCCATACCAAACAATTTATCATAAGCTCTAGAGCAGCTGAAATGAATCCCTCTTCCTTTCTGAGCTCATCCACGATGACGTACATCTCTCTATTCTCTGACGAATTGGTAAAGACTAAATGTTTGGGGTGGGTGGAGAAAGTAGCAGAGAGAGAAGAGAAACGGTGGGGGAAAAGAAGGAAAACAAAAACTAGCATCCATTTGTTCATGAATTCAGCAGATTATTATGTATACCCATTATGTGCCAAGCACGGAAGATACAGTCACCATTTCACCCTAATGGATGGAGTTAAATAAAACCATCACAAACAAAAATATCTAATTACAAATCATTTTAGATGTTTGGAGCGTAAAGTATGGGGTGCTATAAAAGAGTTTCCCAACAGGAAGTGATCTGGTCTTGGGAATCAGAACAAGCTTCCCTAAAGAAGGAATGTCTGGGCTTTGCAGTGCTGGATGAGTGGGCAGAGACTGTCTAGGTATAGGAGCGATGGGAAGGAGGAGAAATGGGAAGAAAAGGAAAAAGCAGCCTAGGTAAAAGCCATGAGGTATGAGACCAGTGCTTCTCAAACTTTATTTGGCAAATGAACCCCTGGGATCATGTGGAACAGCAGATTTCAATTCAGTGGGCTGGAAGAGGGACAGAGATGCTGCATTTCTAATGAGCTCACAGGTGAGGCCCACGTTGCTGGTGGGAGTCCTCCCTTTGTGTAGCAAGATGGAGAGGTTCTGTCTGAAGGCCAGAGTGGCCAGAGCAGAGAGGACAAGGATGAGTGACAGTGATGAGGTCACAGAGGTTGACAGAGGCTGGACCCTGCCTGGCTGCTCAGAACATCTTCAAGAACCCAGTCTAAGAGACAGGGAAGCCATGAGGATCTCCAATTTCTTTGTTTTTTCAAATACCCTTCCTTGGAGTTTCATTTTCCCTGGGAGACAGCACTTTGCAATATCTAAAGTGTAAGTGAGAGCAAAGGTGTTTACAGACTTCAGGGCTTCTAAGAGCCAATAAAGCACAGCTCCTTCATCACAGACAGCCCATTAACAACCCATGTTTATTGGTAAAAATCCTCTGAACTTAATATGCCTTTGTCAGCAAAAGTAATTGATCTTGGCCGGTTAATTTGGCTCCTTTTACAGACAGAGAACTTGCTGCTCTTTTAAAAGCATCCTACCACTCTATGGGCTATACTCCCTCCCGTAAGCAATTTCCAAGAACACTGAGCCCCTGGGGTTCTTAAAATAGTTTGGTAAAAAGAACACAAACATCTCTCATTGGCACCTTGGTCTTTAGCCTCACAACATTGAAGACAGGTTTTACAGAAATGTCTGTGCCAACTGCCACCATCCTGTTTCCTGAGAAGTTGACTGAACAAAGGCACACAAAGCTGTTTGCTATACAATTAAGCAGGTAGGAAGCCAAGGTGTGCTTTAACCAACACTCAGTATACTTTAAAAACTATTCTTTCCTTCAGTGTTAGGAAAGAATCCTCTTTCCATTTAAACATGAATATAGCGCTTATTCGCACTGAACACATCTCATAAAGAATGCACTCTGGTATGACTCAGACCACTATATGGAACAGCTAACGGGACTCAAGCTGTCACTCCCCTGATGAATATTGGGACTCTGAAGAAGTGATTCTCTTGGCTCTTTTATTTCTATAATGGGTAAACAGGGATGATGCAGTTTAACAAATGATAAGAAAGCACCGCGTTTTCTGAGTGAGTCATGATGATAGTCACACCTAAAAATGTTAGGTCTGCTTCTGGAATGGGTAAGAGCAAAAGGTTGTGAAATCCTCTCCAGATAATCCTCAAACATTACCGTGTTCTCAACTGTCTGGAATGCCGTAGAGATGGACCAGCTGAAACCAGGATGTACAATCATGTGTGAGGCATTTGTTTCTTTATCTTAGGAATCCATCTCAATAAGACGAGTGTCTTCCTGGTGGTCTGCCTCTCTGTCACCACATCACAAAAACATCAGCACACAGATTTTCACAAATTCAGAGAGTGTAACTAAGTGGGTTGGACCTCACATACAAGCCACATGGCATATACAAGCCACTTGCAAGTGGGTACACCATGAAGAGTTTGCAGTTCATCCACTGGAGCTGGATAATACCCCCGAGGGATGCTTCACACACACACACAACTCCCTAGGGTGTGCCCCCAAGGCAAACAGTAAGCTACTGATAAGGGGATATCTGACCAGAGTTACTCTCCCAGACGAGAATAGGCTGACCAGCTTGGAAGGGCAGAAGTCTCAGGATGGAAGAGGAAACATTACTCTTTCTTAGTGTACTACATCAAAAGACAGCAATAGGAAAGAAGAAGGGTGCCAACATTGCTGAGGGCCTGCCAGTGGTGCTAAGCACGGAGGAGGAGGGAGGGAAAGATGGCAGGGAAGCTATAGCAAATGAGAGCCATGGAGCCTCAGGAATACAAAAGAGAAAACAGTTGCTTCTCCTTGGGGGAATCAGGTTCTCAGGGAGTTGCAGGGGAGTGGTGATAACAGACTTGGAAAGATCAAGCATTCGCCAGGTGAACAAGCAGAAGAAAGGAATTACAGACAGCATAGCAGCAAGAGCAGAGGACTGGAGGCAAAACAGATAGGTTTTGGGAATAGGTTTGGGAAAAAGCTAATGGTTTAGTATTCCAAACATGTGTGTATGCATATGTGTGTATGCATATGCGTCCGCACATATACGCATACATATTCAAAAATATATTAATGTATAGATGTTTACGTGCATATAAATGGACACATATGCACACATATATATGTTGCAGCTGACTGTCGCTGCCCTACCCACATCCTCTCACCCTCACCACTTGGGTGTGTGCACATGCCCACACTTCTAACTACCAGTACAGTTAGTCCCTGATGATATTTTGACTTAAACGATATGCATTCAGTAGAATATGTACTTTTTAGTACTCATACAACCATTCTGCTTTTCACTTTAAGTAAAGTTTTCAAGAAGCTTAATGAGCTATTCAATACTTTATTATAAAATTATAAAATAGGCTTTGTGTTAGATGATTTTGTCCAACCATATGCTAATATAAATGTTCTGAGCATGCTGAAGACAGGCTAGGCTAAGCTACGGTGCTCAGTAGGTTAAGTGTGTTAAATGCATTTTTAACTTAAGATATATTCAATTTACAATGCATTTATCAGAGCATAACTCCACTGTAAGTTGAGAAGTATCTGTTTTTGTGTTTCTTCCTCTTGCTGCTAAAGACCACTTTGCCACTTGAGGGGCAGGCTGGAAATGCTACCCAATCAAGACCTCACGGGAGCAGCCCTCAACCAAACCCTGGTTGGAGTTGGTGTGTAGATATTTCAGTTCTCTCACTCCTTCAGTGAAAACATTCTGAGGTATGAATTTTACACTGCCTTCCAGACTTTCCCCAGCAAGACTAAGCTCTGGTCACACACAATGGTAGCTAGCTCACATGGTGTCAAAGTCTATTTGTACTATTATAACAAAACATCTGAGAGTGGGTAACTTATAAAGAACAAGAATTTCTCACAGTTCTGAATGCCGGGAAGTCCAAGATCAAGGTGCTGGCTGGTTTGGTGTCTGGTGAGGGCTGCTCTCTCTGCTTCCAAGATGGCGCCTTGTTGCTGCAACCTCCGAAGGAGAGGAACACTGTGTCCTTACTTGGCAGGAGTGACAGAAGGGCAAGAGAGATGAACTTCCTCCCTCAAGCCCTTATATAAGGACACTTGGCCATTCATGATAGCAGAGACCTCGTGGCTTAATCACTTCCTAAATGTCCCACCTCTTAATACCACCACAATGGCGATTAAGCTTCAACCCATGAATTTTGGGGGACATTCAGACCATAGCACTTGGTGACATTCCCTCTACTGGCTGCTTCTTCATCCTTGTCTCCCCTCCACACTCTTCTGCCAGAGCCTTCTGTATCTCCCAAATAAACTACTTACACATATATACTTGTCTCAGGGTCTGTTTCTGGGGCATCCAATCTTAAACATGTGTATGTTAGAAATGTGTTGAGAAGTATCTGAGAAATGTGTATGTTTGCATTTGTATTTATAGGCATGTTTTTATATATTTATATATATGTGTGTATAGATACATGCAATTATAGATATAGAGATATACAAATATATAGTCACATAAATGCTATATACATGCTCAAATGCATAATATGTTTATATTTCTCTATATATACATCTTTCTGTCTTTACCAAAGCGCAACAGATTATTATATGCAGTCTTCATTTGTACAGGGGAAGCTGCAGCCTAACATTATGAACACCCCTCTAGTAGCCTCCTCAGTGGGGCATTTGGCCTCGCACAGGTCCTGTCTAAAGCCCTTCTCCAGCTGTGCCCTCTCACGCAGCAAGGTGGCACTTCACACCTGCACACACCTCACATGCCAAAGCTTCCAAGTAGGCTGCCAGGGCAACACTGGCAAACTCCATGCCTCCTAGTTAAACTCCATGCCTCCAGGCCACACATTTGGAATATTCCATTCTAAAGTGAACATCTCCACAGTTACCATCCTCAAGAGAGGGCCATTTGCTGCCAAGACATTACTTTTTTTTTTTTTTAGTGTGCTCCATCAAAAGATAGCAAACGTGAAAGAATATTAAAAACCAGATTATTTTACCAACAAGCTACAAAAAAGCAAGCTTACGCCTCAAATGTGTGTGTTCATAAAAGAAAAACTCCTCTTATGACACTCCCCATACCCAAGCTGACACACAAATGTCCTGCCTTCAAGCAAGAACTCCATTGTCTCTCTCATTTATTCTATTAATCTAAAGGTTGATATCGGGAATATAATCAATGTCATTAGTTGCCCTTTGAGTGCTGAGGGTGGCACTGCAGAAAACTAGAAGAATACAGGAATATATGAAATTAGAATATAAGGATATAAGAAAGGAATAGACTCTAGGTCTGGCAACAACTCACTAGGCAGGAAAACTTGGTGTTTCATTCGTCATGCATTGTATTTAAAAACATACGAAATCAGAATGCCTGCAGTACATTTTGGTTTGTGACCCCTGTACATATCATCTCTAAGTTCATTTCCAGTTCCAGCACTGGATAACTCTGGCTGGCTGTCATTGGTACAGCTGCAGGAACTTTCCATTCTCTTTACCGCCTTCTAAATTTCCTCTCCAAGGAGGCTCAGCTGACCTTGGCAAACCTTTACCTGGAAAGGAAATTCATTCAGATGCACATTTATAATTACCTATTGAAATATGCCTTGTTTTTCCTCAGTCTACTCTCAAAAGCATAAGATTATTTTTAAAAAATTATCAGAAAGCTTTATAGTTTACAGTATGGAAGAAATAAAATTGAGAAATGGGTAATATTTAATGGCAAATATTATTTACATAAATCATTTATATAAAAATAAAACTATTTAGGCCAGGCATAGTGGCTCACACCTGTAATCTCAGCACTTTGGGAGGCTGAGGCGGGCAGATCACTTGAGGTCAGGAGTTCGAGACCAGCCTGGCCAACATGGTGGAGCCCCCTTTCTGCTAAAAATACAAAAATTAGCCAGGCATGGTGGCGCACAACTGTAATCCCAGCTAGTTGGGAGGCTGAGGCAGGAGAATCACTTGAACCTGGGAGTCAGAAGCTGCAGTGAGCTGACATAGTGCCACTGCACTCCAGCCTGGGAGACAGAGCAAGACTGTGTCTCAAAAAATAAAAAAATAAAAAATAAAGCTATTTAGTCATAATTAGCAGGAGAGGAACAACATGGAGGTTGAGCTGGAATATGTAAGCTCATGCTCATTTTCATGAGTACATTACTTTGTGTTTTTTATATATTATTATATACATGATGGATATTATGTATATTACATAGGTTTTATATCTATATATATAGAGATATACATATATACTCTCTTCCTACCTCCCTTCCTTTTTTACTGCCTTCTCCCCCATACAAAATCCATCACACTTGGTCATATTTCCTCTAATCTGTATTCTCTAGGTTGGGTGCATGTGTGCTGAAGGAAGGAGGAAAGATTTTTGAAAAGACATGTAGAGAAATGACAAATGCTATGATTTGTGATGATCCCAATATGATTCTGCTTTGGTGAAATTAGGATGCTAGAGTTCTCCATGTATTTTCCTTTTAATATTCTGAGATGCATACTGAGTCACAAGTGACTTGGAAACTGTATGTTCTTTATTATAACAGATTAAAGGCTTAAAAAATAGATGGTTGTACTAACTCCCTACTGTAAATAACTTGAAGCAGCTGGTTAAGACTAGATTTCCCCGTCACTACCACCACCACTGATTTCACCCTAAATTTAACATATATTAATTAAAAAGATCCCTTTACAATTGTAGCATGTGCCAAGTTCTTTTTTATATCTAAGCATGCTGGAGAGATCGTTAGTATATGGCTTAGAATTCAGCAATGCTTAGAAAGACAAGCCTGTGACTTTGTCTCACTGATTCCTCCTCTGCCCTGAACTCAACATTTCAGGCGATTTCCTCCTGTCCACTCTGCAACCTGTAGGTGATCGGCCCTCAAACCCGGTTCTCACCCCTCAGGATGCACAGAAGTAAGCTGTGTTTGTCCCCATTGCTTCTTACTTGGCTGCACTAAAGAACCAAGCAGCTGCCTCAGCAAAAATCTCCTCAGCCCCTGAGGAACAGAAAATCCATGCTTTTCCCCAAAAAAGGGAGGCACGTGAAGGAAAGGCAGCCTTTCTTCCTCATGCTTCAGAGCGGAGTTTCTCAATCGGGAGCAAGTTTGCCCTCCATGGCCCATTGGGTGGTCTGCAGACATTGGTGATGATATAGCTGGAGGGGTTTACTGGCATCCAGTTGGTGGAGCCAGGGGACCTTGCTAAACGTCCTGCAATGCACAGGACAGGCCCATGAAGAAGAATTTCCCAGCCCGGAATGTCAGTAGCGCTGAGCCAGGTGGATGAGCTTTTCCCTCGGCTCCACATCAGGAGGGACTGACTTTTCCCCAGAGAGGAGATGAGGGAGAGGCTGTAGAGACCGGGGGTGCTCTTGGTGAGTACAAGCAGCGCTTTGCCCAAAGGACACCCTGGGAACATCCACAGCAGGACTTACAGTGCAGGAACACTTGGTACATTTGCTTCCTTCCGGCTGAAATTCCTCCCCTTCTTGATACTGCACACCCTCAAACACACACCCTGGAAAGCAGACAAGAGATTAGAATTAGGGCAACAGCCATCGTCATTCAACCTGACACAATCCTTCTATCCACAGTTCATCCATTGCCCACCTCCAGCCAGCTGATTGTCCTCTTCAACCAGTGGACAAGATTGCTGAATAGTGAAAAGAAAAAAACAGAGGCAAATGATGGGCATGGGACCCGAAACCTCAAAGATGCTGGAAAACAAATAAGACAGTGGAACCCAGGTCAGCCCAAACGGGAGCAGTGCACAATAGACAGCCATGCATGGGGTCCAGGAGCTGCATGGTGATCATGCTGCCCACTGCCAGAGGGACCAAACCCAGGGGGGGCCAGACGAGGCAGATGGAAGGCCAAGGGAGAGAAGTCAACCATGAGCTCAGAGCAGATGACACCAGGGGCCCCACTCAATGAGTACCTAAGAATGGCACAGCCTCTACCATGTCCTAGGTACCCCAATCTCACTCCATATCCACAATGATCCTACAAAGTAGGGACTTTCATCATCACTCTTTTCACAGATAAAGAAAACGTGGCTCAGAGGGGAAAGTAACTCACCCCAGCTGGCAGGTGGCAGAGCTAGAATTCAAAATCAGTTCTGACCCATCTGCTGCACTGTTCAGAGGGCCAGGTACAAAGGCAAGAAGGGGCAGAGGCAGGACAGGAGGTATCACACGGGTTTTCAGCCCCACGCTCTCTCTTAAAGGGACTGTGGCCCCCTCCAAGTTTGAGTTAATAGGACCAAAACCCAGGAGGTGTTCCCTATTCAGAAAGATGCCCAGGACACTGCCAAATTCCAAAGAGAGGTCATAAATGGCGTGACGCACAGACCAGACAGGAACTCCATGTCACACAGGCCATGGGACAACTATGAGTTAACAGCAAAGCCACTTTCCTCATGACTGACCTCACAAGCTGCTGGGCCAGGACAGCTGAGGTCACTTTCTCCATGGAAGACAGTGCTGGGAGCAAAGCTAGCAGTGGGCAAAACTTAGCCAAAGCGGGGTCTTGTAAAAGACTGCTCCACGCCCCTGAGAATGAGTGTTCAAGGCCTGCCAGCTAAAGCCATCTGCAGAACCCACCAAGCTCTTGGAGCAGCTGGCTCCTGACAAGAAGAATGGGCATTACCCCCACCTGATCTGGCCACTGACCTTATTCATCTTAAGCTGGATACAGAGCCCTTTGTTAAATGGAAGACATGCAGACAAGTGCTACTGAGCCTGAAGTTGCATTACCAAGTGAAATTGTGGCTTAAAAAATGCCCCAGGCATAAGATCTGTATGCTATGACACGCAGAGTTAGCAATCAACCAGCTCCTTGGTATTCTCAGTGATGCTGGAAGGCTTGGTAAGTGTGGGGCCCTCCTAGTGGCTGTATCTCAGCACTGTTACTATGGCAGATGCACAGTCATCTCTCTTTAAGGTGCACTTCCAACAAGGCAGCTTTAAATCTTTCATACAGGTTTGCACTACTGATTTTGTCATACACACTGCCAGATTAACTACAACAATCTACACTTGACCACTTAAAGGAAATGAAAATTCTATGCAAACTGTTTCCATCATAACCCACCATTTCTGAGCAAAGAGCCCAACGAAAAGGAAGGAGCAGTCAACCAAGAATGCCCTAAAATCTGCTTCAGGAAGAAACTGACCACAGACTACGTGTTTGTCATCACGCAGAATACCATTCCCCCATCAATGCCAGTACTTCTGAGTCACCAAGGAGGATACCCAAGGCTTCTCTTGACTCTCCCTCTCTAGATTTGCCTGAAGCCTCCCTCACAAGACAAAAAAATAATGCCTTGTGGATACACTTCCTTCTGGATCCTTCAATTTGCATCCCAAAGGTTGGCCTTTGGAATTAAGGAGAGGGAATGAAATTGATTCATGATCCCATAACTGAGGACGCAGAGCCTGCCCAGGTGTCAGGGGGCTGGTGGGTGGCACTGGCACGCCAATTCTTAAAGATTTGCCTCCCAGAGCACCTGGACCTAAGCTTCTCAATTCTCGCAGTGTGTGTGGGCTATGGGAGGTAGTGCCCTATGGTGGCCAGAAAAGAGGAGGGGCCGGATCCCAGCCCCACCTTTGGCCCTTACTCACTAACGGACCTCAGGCAGGCACTTACTCTCAGTGGGCCTAATTTCTTCTTGTGTAAACAGTGGATGGCTGTGAGGACTTAGCACTGTAATATGAGCAGTCATGGAGTTCAGCCCTTTCCTTCCTAGAAACTCAATCAAAAAGAGAGTGGAAGAAGCAATGGCTCAAATATAACTTTAACTGCTGAAATAGATCGCTCTGCTATTTGTGTACCCAGTTTCAAAGGCAGCCTGAAAATATGACTATCTCCTAAGTGAGGAGAATGTTCTACAGGGTGAGAGGTCTTGGGCTTGAAGTGTTCCATTTCATTATTGTTGGTCCATGACAGATCCCATGGTTATGTTGGTCCATGACGGATCCCATGGTTATGAGGAGTGGGCAGGTCTGATTTGATTCTGTGTCAATAAAGCAATAAAGCCAGGCGCAGTGGCTCATGCCCATAATCCCAGCACTTTGGGAGGCCGAGGAGGGTGGATCACGAGGTCAGGAGATCAAGACCATCCTGACTAACACGGTGAAACCCCATATCTACTAAAAATACAAAAAAATTAGCTGGGCGTGGTGGCAGGCGCCTGTAGTCCCAGCTACTTGGGAGGCTGAGGCAGGAGAACGGTGTGAACCAGGGAGGCGGAGGTTGCAGTGAGCCGAGATCACACCACTGTACTTCAGCCTGGGTGACAGAGCGAGACTCCATCTCAAAAAATAAAAATAAAAAAATAATAATAAAGCAACAGTCTACTCAACACAACTGAACTCATATTTAAGAGCTATGATATTTTTATACCTATATGGCGTATAAAATATGCTCTGTTATCAATGTCAGGGTTAGCTGTGTATAGAAATTATCTGGGAGATCTGAGACCCAAATGTTCCTCAGAGATTCTGATAGAATTGGTCTGGGATGCAGCTTGATCATCAAGATTGATTTTTTTAAGGATTTTCAGGTGACTCTGGTGTGCAGCCTGGATAACTACTGATCTCATTGAATAAAGATCCTATAGGCATTTGAGGACATGGTTAGGCAATACAAACCTTTCAACGGATTCAGAGGGAAAAGCACTCAAGCAATCTCTGCTTGATAGACACAAAACAACTGGATAATGGAAAAAATAATTTTACTTTCAACTAGTTTTTGGCTTTCATGTAAGCTCATGAACAATACAAGCTTTACAGAAATCCCAGTGTGAAAAAGAGGCTGAATAAAGACAGCCCAGGGAGCTGAGGAGGGTTAGACATAAGTGGAAGCTGGCTAGCCTTGTCATTCAAGGGTGAGAAAAGGCTGAACTCTGAAAGGGACAATGCCTTTGAGACTGCATGGAGGAAAGTGACAGGTGCCTAAGAATGCAGCAGGAGCTCATCTCTGCAGAGCATCCAGTGGTGCCTTAGCCACTTCACAGGAAGTTTCCAAGAACAGAAGGCCCTTTGGAGATTAACCTCAAAAGCAGAGCAGTAGTCGTATCATCATTCTTGAGGAAAAGCACTCAGAAAAAAAAAAAAAAATCAACCCCAAACGCAGAACACCTGTCGGAGACTATTGGCCAGTGGCTTAAGAGATCAGAAAAAAATCTCTCACCTCAAAAGCCCCAGGCTTGTATGTAAGGGCAGGAAAAGATGCAGGAGGCCTTTGTAATCCTGTTCAGAAAAGTAAAAGGAAATGTTCCAGCCGCTGCAAAGGAAAGATCCTTTTGCTATCAACTAGGAAGCAGGGCCCTCTAAAAAAGACAGAGGGTCCACCTTGTTGAACCACATGGAAAACTGAGACCAGCAAAACCCTAAGCTAAATTCACTTAGGGACACAGCTCTCGGTCTTCAGAAAACATCTGGTCACCTCATCACCACGGCAAGCTCTGGCCAGGATTTTGCAATATGAAGCAGTAAAAAGACATTTCTGGAAGCCAGAGAAAGCCACAACCTTTTCTTCCAAAATAAGCATTACCTGTGGCCCTGTGGAGTGGAAAGCAGGCTTCGGAGCCTGGAGAACCCCCATGCCAGGACCTCCAGCACATTGCATTCATGCTGGGCACACCGAGGCGGCCAAGCGGATATTTCTATGCAAAGGAGCTCGCTCTCTAAACCCATTAGGTACACAGATGTAAAGTGAGGAAAATTTCCAACAAGAGAGGTTGGGAGATTCTTGCATTCCTGAGAGAACATACAAAGATTTCCAGCCTCCCCTTCCTGAGAACGTTACCTGGACATGTGGGGCAGCACATTCCCAGATGCTCCAAAGGGTTTTTACAATGAACAACACAGCGCATCTCAGACTCTGTGACAACGCCCTCCTGAAACACAGAACACCACAAGCAAAGTCAGCCCAGAATTCCCACGGAGTTACTACTTTTGGAAAGTGACCTAAGTAGGAGAAGTGCTCAAGCACAAAAACCGCAGGGCTTGGTGGGTGTCAGGGCGAGAGGTATGAGACACCAACGAGGTGAGATCCGGGCTCACCCCAATCAATGCTCTAGAACTCAGTGCAAATCTGTCACCTCTTATTTTCCCCTGTCTTTGCTTTCTCTTTGGCCCTAATTGCTTGCTTCCTTCTAAATCTAGTTTTTAAGACCTTCTTGCTGTCAGTAAGTACCCAACAGAATCTAGCTGCTCATTCACAATTGTTTTAGGTTTTCCACACTTCCTGTACTTTCTATCATTGTTATTCACGTCAAGCCATTAATGGTGAGTCACAGAGTATAAGCATCTTAACCTAGACTAGCACCTGGAGATCCTAAATCCTTACCAACCTTCTAGAAATAACTAGGCCAGCTCTGTAATCTTAGAAATGTCACCCTGACTCACACAGAGTCTGGGTCTCAGTTTTCCTCAAGCATCAAAGGAAGGGATTAGATAAAACTATTTTTAAGTTCATATTATAAATGTCAAAATAAGGACTTTAGGGCTTAATAATAAAATCAAGTGGCCGGGCGCAGTGGCTCACGCCTGTAATCCCAGCACTTTGGGAGGCTGAGGCGGGCGGATCACGAGGTCAGGAGATCGAGACCATCCTGGCTAATGTAGTGAAACCCCATCTCTGCTAAAAATACAAAAAATTAGCCGGGCGTGGTGGCAGGCGCCTGTAGTCCCAGCTACTCAGGAGGCTGAAGCAGGAGAATGGTGTGAACCCAGGAGGCGGAGCTTGCAGTGAGCCAAGATTGCGCCACTGCACTCCAGCCTGGATGACAGAGACAGACTCCGTCTCAAAAAAAAAAAAAAATTGAGTCATTTGCAAATTGATGTTGGGACTCTAATATCACCTTAATGTCAATTGAAATATTTTTAGAACTAATTTTCAGAGTTGGCCTTTGAAGGGCTTTCTCCAGATTCTCTACCCATTTTGTAAATGGATTTGTGTTTTATTTTTGGTTTGTTTTTTGTTGTTGTCTGTGTTGGAATGGGTGGCACAGGCTGAAAGCAAATATAACAAATTAACAACTAGGTCATTTTCTTCATCGTGTCTGCTACCACATAATCTCAACCCAACAAGGAGGGCTACATCCTAAATGTTTTCATATCATGTCAGGCCTGAGGTTTCCACTCGCTGGAGAATTGATTATGGCTTCAATCACATGGGAAAGAAAAAAACAACTAAACTACTAGCAATATATAACATCACAAAAAGATCCATGCTTTAGTTACATAACCGAAGCAATGCAAAAAGCTATGCATGGCCCCAAATCAATTTTTATTCAGTATCTGCAATCCAGATGGAGGATTCAGGTTAGTTCCCAGCATGAATTTCCTGTCCATGATCTTCAAATTTTCCTCTTCCCATAAGAAATTAAAAGCAGGAAAATAAAGGTAAATTTCTCACCATCAGAGCTCCCTTGGTAGGAAGATATAAGAAACAGGTAGAATTCAATTCAAATGGAACTAGGCCAGATCATTAGACTTCCTGTCATCTGAGACCTTGTTGTACCCAGTCCATGCAGGCGCTCTACCAGAAGCATTTTTAACAGTTTGGCTTTCTGCTTACAACTATCCCTGAAGAGAGTACTATTTCTGTTTTATAGGTAGTTAAAGTGAGGTACAGCGAGGTTAAGCAGCAAGTTATGTGAGTGGCAGAATCCATATTTCACCTACTGCCCTACACTGTATCCTCCGCTACTGATTTTGTGCCCCGAGAAAAGAAGAGCATGCAAAGAGAGGTTGCCACTGTGTCATTCTGCAGAGAAGCAAGAAGACTTCCCTGACAGGTGCCTGCGTTCCAAGATGAGGTCTCATACCTAAAGAAGGAAGCAAGTCAGGAAAGGGAAGGTCCCAGCTGAGCAAAGGAGCAGCCTTTGGTATGTCCCTTCACCACAGGTTGCTTTTCTGTGTATTGCATAAAATATTATCCTAGCTAGCAGGGCACAGACAAGGTTTTAGAAAGGAGGTAAAAATGAAAGACAAACTTCCTCTTGGGTAGGTAACATCCACTTTCTCTTCCCCATTTTACAGGTCAGCATCTCCTGACTCCCAAGGCTGCTGGACTTTAAGATCTCTTTCAACAGTAATTAGAGATTCCTGCATCACTCTTTCTAGGCCCTACTGACCAGGGATGCTAGGCAACTGGAGTTTCAGGGTTAACAATGGATAATGGCTTAATGTGTTATTCAGTCAACAAAATAGTCCCTCCCATATAATAGCTTCCACTTAATTTAAACAAAGTCTTCATCCAAAGGCAGCAAAATTCACCCATGGCTGGTCCATGCAACTTGAGGATCTTCAAAACCTCTGACTGTTACATAGGAATACTATGCTAGACTCCAGAGGATATGTGATTGTCTTGTTTAGCATTAAAACCATGGCTTTGGTTTTCTGAGTGCTCTACCAAAGAGTTGAAATTTTGCTGGTCAAGAGGCGTGGGTGAAGTGGTATAAATTTTGAAACAAATGTGGGATTTTGGTGTTATGGAAACTTATTGCTCTCATATCTTTGCAGTATGACACTGATTGAACCTGCAACCTGGAGTAAAAATCCAGCAAATATTTGTTGATTTAATAATGTATTATTTATATGTGTTTACCCACTGCTTATTTTAACAAGCAACAGATTTCCTACATAAATAAGCTGAATATTTAACTGAATAAATAGCTGAAGGTCTTATGAATAAGCATACCTATCATGGCATATAATAGGAACATAACTACCTAAAATTTAGATTTTAGTAAACTAAATGTCACTATGCTTAAGATAAGAGCAAAGAGAAATATCCATTATTATACTAACCTTTCAATTTCCTTTAAATGCAAAAGCATATCCTTGGACAACAAAATGGGGTTAGGGATAAAATGACTTAACAGCACCTTTTCTACAAAGAAGAATTTTTAAGTTTTGTCAAAATTAGATGAGCATAATTTGTCACAGATTATTTATAAAAAGTTTTTGTTTGCTTGTTTTTTTAAAGGAGGAGTTTGAAAATTTAGGCTTTTCATTTCTGCTTTAGTTTATCTTGCTGTGTTTAACACCTGATGGGGTTAGAGCATGTGGAATCACTGCTCTTTTCAGAGTTCAATAAGGATCAGCCACAGTGGACTCCCTAGTTGCTGAATTGGTGGTTTTTTAATTTGTCAGGTTGAAATCATCGAGTTACAGTATACTAATTGCTTCAATGTAACAGTTTACAGATTGGATCCAGTTCAAAATCTTTCTAAATCAAAGAAGGGAAACATACATCCTTTAACAATACCCCCTTTCTGCTAAGAGGAATTCATGTTTTGCTCAAAGATGACTTCACAGGAAGACATGAATTTTCCCCAAGGACATGTGCATCTTCCTGGAGTTTTCCCAGGCACATTTTAACAATGGTGGACAACTCTGCTGTGTGTTTCTGGAAGCAAGTTCTACACAATATCTATGCTGCACCTGTCTCGTTGTGGTGAATGTCACAGTAAGTACACACAAGGATACAGTTGCTTTTTCATTGGTTTTTTCATTTCTGTTTGGCCTTTTTAGGGTTTTGTTCTATGTTGTGTGAAGGAGTGACTAAAGAGGACTCTATGGATTCCTTTCTACTGGAGAGAGAAATAATTGAACTTTACCTGGCACTGGCGTAGAACACAAGGCTCAGCCGGGCTCTGCCATTTGAAGGAGCTGTTATAGGTATTTCCTTCATAGGTGCAACCTAGACAGGAGACACAGAAGCAGGAAGAAAGACCAAGAATGGATATGGGTTTCCTTTACCTTTTGGAGGAAAATAAGTTATGTTCTCTAAGCCCAGATTAGCGATCACAGGAACCACCATGCTCTTTGGCTATGTTTCCCCAAAACACAACTAAGCCTTTTAAGTATCCACTTGACATTCACTTACATTAATTCACTGACTACTGAGAAGATTAACCTCCTGAATTATATTATCAAGTGCCAAGTCATAGACTGATGAACTCTCATGGCCAAAATGTATAACCTCGTGACTTGATTTATGCCTAATGATGTATGAGGAGTAACAGAGCTAAAAACATCACTATTAAAAGGGATCTTACATGAGAATAAATTAACTCAAGATCAAAAGTGAAGCTTAAAACATGATAGAAAATAAAAGCAGAAAATTAAAATATAGGACTTGAACGCAAAATTCTATACCTATCTAAGATTGCTGATGAGCTACTGTCTTCACTAGATAAAACCTTCCAATTCTTACCTCCAATTCGAAGAGCTATGATTTCATACTTACTTTTTATATTACTTTTAGGTAGTAAATTACACTAAGTGAATCTGAAACTACCCAGGTATGGATTATCACATGTTTATTCATTGGCAAAAACAGAAGTCAAAGGCCAGAGATCCTCAAAAGAAGAAATAAGCCAGTTAGCTTGAGTCTCTGTGGAAAAAGGCCAAAGAAACAATAGTGTGGAAATCACAGCCTAGGTCCTGAGTCAGTTTCTACAAGTAACCCTCCACACTGTGGGTTACACAATCTAGGAAGATGCACTTGGCGATGCCTATAGTCACTGTATCCTTAGAAGCCCGCTAGGCAAAGAGATTTACCAATACATAGTCTGGATTGCTTAATACAAAAAGTACAGAAGCAGGAACACACACATGTGATAATGCAGAAATAAAAGGCCCTGGCTCTCTGTTTCAATGACTGATTTCTGGCAAGCTAATCAACCTCAATTCACATCAAGTTTTTCTTGTCCAAGACAGAAAAGAGACTCACTCCTTCCATCAGAACTTTTAGATAGTGCTGTGGTTAAAAAAAAAAAAAATCCCTGTTAATACATTCAAGCAGAATAACAAAGGACTTAGAAAAAATTCAATAAATGTTTTCATAAACTTGGAACTATGATCTGAATTCCCAAAGAATTATGAATGATTGAAAATGGCTCAGTAATACTCTGCTCTCTAGTTCCTACAAATCAAATTACTAAAGTACACAACTGATTGGAAACACATTAGGGAAATGCTTTCACTATATATTTTTTAATTTCCTTTGCATGAAGTGTTACAGAGATAAAATGTTCAACCACAGGAACCCCTAGCACACTACAAATACTTACGCCAAACCGAGAATGAATACAGTAAATTTTCAACAATGAAAACCAATATAAAACAATTTGGGCTAGCATAAATCTTACTGAACAAATGCACTTACAAGAGACGTGCCATGTGCATGTCTGATCCACTAACACAGAAACTTTCAGATAATAAATAACTTATTCCGAGAGATGGAGGCAGGGAAATCAGAGAACCAAATCCAATTCATGTTAAGTCCAAGTAAATATGAAACGCCTGCCAAGTCTGCCAGTGGAGTTTCCGAATATGTTATATATTTTCATTATCTGAATTGAAAAACTGAAAGAAAGGGTGATTTTTTGCTGCTAATAGTGCAAGCAAAGATCTTGCCTTTTTTGTTTTAGAGGAGGAAGTGTACTACAAAATCCATGTGGGCCAGGGTTAAGAGGCTGTTCCCAAGCTATGCCAGGTCATGTGCAAAGGGCTCCCAGGAGGAGCACCAGGCTGTCTGGATTATTCCACTCTTTATGGGATAAAAGGTATTGGAATAAATGGTCCACAGTGCAAGGAACCCAACGGTGTTTTCTGCTTCAAATAACTGTCAGTGGGAAGCCTTGTTCCTCCACCATCATTTACCACATAAAGAAAGATTGGACAATAATACTGGAAAATCAGACGAAGGTCACATTGTGAAGTGCTCCATTGCTTAACCACCCTTGTTTATGTGTCATTCTATCACATTTGAGTCCATATAACAGATCTTCTCAAATGATGGATGAATCTGAGTGACTGAACAGACTCCAAAACATCTGTGAAAATCTCTTTAGTATATGTAATCCACACCTTTTCCTTCTTCACCTACCCTCACTACCATCAACTACTTATGGAGACTTCAGTATATCAAGCATTAGAATGGATTTCATATGTAAGGACTCTCAGAAAAAAAGATAATTAAAGAAAGGACATTCTCATTGCTCTTTGGGTTTATGTTCTAAGATAAACATGTTATTTTAATTCATGAAACTAACTTGAGCTAAATGAAGACTCAGATATAGATACAATCAAAGAAAACCTTATATGTACTCAAAAATAAATGACTTCTTATTTTCTGTTAGATAAATTTCTTTATAATTAATTCTATTTGCCACCAACTTTATGCTGCTAATAGGGTAAACAGACAATATCTTGCCCTATTTTTATTTAAGTTCCAGAGAGATGGAATATACTATCTCTTATTGGCCATGGCAGAAAGAAATGCACACAAAATTTTCCATCATACATCCAGGCATTGCTTCCCAAACTCCCTCTAGTGAGAGACCAGTTTTGTTTTCATTTTTGTTTGTTTTTTGTTTTTTGTTTTGAGATGGAGTTTTGCTCGTCTCCCAGGCTAGAGTGTGATGGCGTGATATTGGCTTACTGCAACCTCCGCCTCCCAGGTTCAAGTGATTCTCCTGCCTCAGCCTCCTGAGTAGCTGGGATTACAGGCACCTGCCACCATGCCCAGCTAATTTTTGTATTTTTAGTAGAGACAGGGTTTCACCATGTTGGCCAGGCTGGTCTCGAACTCCTGACCTCAAGTGATCCGCCTGCCTTTGCTTCCCAAAGTGCTGGCCCAAAGGCATGAGCCACTGTGCCCAGCCTTTGTTTTGTTTTTTAATCCAGTGTGGACTGATACTTTTATAAAATATAATTAAAGTGATTTACTAGAAAAAACTGAATTTCAAAGAGACAAAATATAAGCCCAACTTTTATTATTACATGTAATAGGCACAGAATACACTACCAAATTATATCAAACATTTCTGTTTACTGTCCATTTTTGTACTCAACTTATTGTAGACCAGCACCATGGACCACATTCTGAGACACATTCTGGGTTTAATTGCATTGAGAGGCACATTATGGGAGCAGGAGGAACAACTCAATGAAATAATATAAATATATTCAAGTGTTGACTTTTAGAATAGAAGCAAACTTACAGATATTATAGTTTATCTCCTTCTTTTTACAGATGAGAAAATTTGCACAAAAAGGCTAAAGGGCTTACTCCAAATTAGAAGAAATTAGATATGAAACTAACACTAGAATCCAGGTGCCATGTGAAAATTACATTTTTACATCCAGGTCTAAATTGCTAGTATTATTTTAGCATTTTCTAATTCAGCATAATATCCTTTGCTTTGAGGACTTCATGGCCTAGGAATAAAACCAGCACTTGTCTATATAAAATTAAATCATAGCAGATCTAGTAATTAAATAAAAGAGTAAGTGACTGGAATAATTAGATGACTGATCAGGTAAATATGCAGCAAGCAGTAAAGTAGCTTTTTTTTTCTTTAAATATTTACAAGAAACTCCCTACAAGGGACTTATAAACATTCATTAGTTTTCTTCTAGTGACAAAAAGCATTTGAGATTTTATAAGCTTCATTAAAATCATCAGTACTGCAGCGGGAGATGTGGTAATTTTCTGAAAAAATCACTACGATATCTTTAAACCAGCAGTTCTCGAGTGAGGGTGATTTTGCCTTTCACCCTAAGCCCTACCCAGGGGACTTTGGGCAACATTAGGAGACATCTTGGGTTATCACAGCTGGAAGATATGGAGAGCTATAGGCATCTAATGGGTAGAGGCCAGGGATGATGCTAAACATCCTACAATGCACACCAAGAATTAACCAGCTCAACATTTTGATTGTGCCAAGGCTGAAAAACCCTGATTTAAACCATCACACAAAGCTCAATATGGTTCTTCCTTACATCTAAAATAATACAACAATGAGCCTAAACCAGCTACACTTTTCTTTTGTATATATTTTGGCTTTTTTATGTTAATTATTTTCTGGGTGGGAAAGAACTCCAGAGTATTTGTCCTAACATTCATATTCTTGTAGAGAAGCTTGGCTTAGCCAACTGAGAAAATGGGGCAATGAAAACAGGAAGAGCACAAATTAATTGAATCCACAGTTAAGTAATAAAACTCATTTTTCCTATTAGTTCTGACCTTTTTCAGTGGCCACATTATCCCAAGGGAGAAAGAATACCACACATTTTCATTATTCTGTTGTTAAAATAGCTGTTAAAAATCATCAGGACCATAAAAAATGGCATTGGCCTTCTAATGAGCCTTAGCTGTGCCTAGTTTCTCCTATTTAGTCTTAATCCTCTCATTTTTCACATTAACAGCAGTCAAATTGCAAATAACTGGATCTTACCATTACGAATAACTTACCCCCTGGTACCCAAAGCCTTCACATGGCCCCAACGTACCTTTCCAGTTCTTTCCCTTCATCCCTAGAACTCCATGTCACTGCCTGGAGTTACCTTCACAATGAACTCACAAGCTTCTGAATGCATGTTCAAGTTCCTCAACTAAGGCAATCTGGCTTCTGACCCCACCATCCCTCCACTAAAACTTTACTCTCTTGCGCTACAGCTGCCTTCTAAGGGCCCAAGCAAAAGACACTCAGTCATTATTGTCTGGAGCCTCTTTGTGGAGGACTGACCGGGCTTTCCTTCTTCAATGCCCTCCCACACCTTCCAGATGCTCTCTCCCAGTTACCTCTCCAACCTCTCTACTCCAGCCTCAGCTAAGCTGCTGGTTATTTCTCTCCTGCCTGGACTATTGCAACAGGCTCACTGACTGTTTCTCCTGGCTGTGGTAGGGACCTTTCTTAAGCCATCCTTCTACACAGCTTTCACTGTGTGCTCTTTCTGGCCTGCTCGTGTCATTCTCAATGACCAATGGTACACAGACTGGCTGAGGTATAGACCAGGCACCCACCCCTAGCCCTTTTATTCTAGACAAATTGGATCAGAGTTTCCAAAAGTAGGAAGTGGAAGAGGAATCTAACATGTAGCCAGGATTGAAAACCATGAACCTTTACTGTAAACATCAAAGATATCCCGGGCCTGGCCTCAACTCACCTCTTCATCCTCTCTTCTGCTGTTCCCAAACTTGTACTCTCTCCATTGCAGAGAAGCTGTACTTAGAATTCTCCAAAACATGGCCAGAAGATCTCAACCTGCGATTTTGCACATGCCGGTCCCTTATGGAAAGCCTTAATCTCATCCATTTTCTCCATCTCCATTACCCCACAAGGAAACCTACATCACCCAAACTTTCCTTCCTTGCCTAACTCATCCTTATTCAAGACTCAGCTTAAAATTATAGTCTCTAGGAAGCCTTCCATGAAACTTCCCCACTCAGGGTATGCTCCTGTGTTCTTTCTCCATGCACAATGTGAATTCCAAGTCCCTTTGTTTGTGGCAAGGACTTGATAAATGTTTAATTTCATTGGTAAAAAATAGTAGGCACCAACATACAGCTATTCCTACAAACTACAAAAATAGAACATAGAAAGGGTGACATTCACTGGATCTCCTGTTTTCTCTTGGGTATGTGGTCCCATTCAACTCCTCTTCCAGAAACAGGAAAGCTTTCTTGGAGCTATTCAGATAAGTGAACTTTCAATAGAGTGCCTTTTCCTTTCAAAATCTATTTTGGTTCCCTAACTACTGGTTTATTCTCAACTATTTTTTTTAATAAGCACACAAACAGTCAGATTTATTTAAATTAAACCAAACTGGGAGTCTTTGAAGTCATTTCATGCCACATGGCACAAGGAAACAGACCAGACAGGTCTGCCATGCTTTGCTGCTTCCAGGCCACCTGATAGGGCACCCCTGCTCCCCTGGACTTGGTCAACAAGCCCCAAATTACCCCAGCCCAATACAATTTTTTTAATGAACCACTTTTCAGACACTGTTCTCCAGAAACATATGGAAGTATAATCAAAAGGGATAAACATAAAATCTGACTATCCATTCTAGGGCTTAAACAGTGTCCCTAAGACTTCATTTAAAACAGGCTTTTATTACTCTTCAAGGCTGTACCTACCGTGAATCCTGGAGGCAATTGTGCTTATTTTTGGCTAATGGGAATTTTATAGCCAAACCATTTCCTCAGTCCCAAGAGAAAGAATCAGGCCCATGAACTGAGTTCTTAAATAGTAGCATGTGCTCCCTCACCACAAAATTTTTTTCATTGCTTTTTTCGTTTCGCTTCCAATTAGGAATTCAATATGTGATTGAAATGAAATAATTGACAATAGAAAAAAATGATAGAAAACTATTTCACTTAATTTTTTATGATTTAATGAATAAACCCCAAATATGCAGAAATTTCAGATGAGTACAGTGAATCACTTGCAAATTCAACTGACTTCACCAGTATAAAGGAAGAAAAAAAAAACTTCCACATGACTTGCTTGGATTTCTAATCTTTGTGTTTATTGGAGACTGTAAAGTGATGAAATTGTGGCTCAGTTGCATAACTTTACAGTATCATAATAGATACAGTATCTGCCATTGACCATAAGGTAATACAATACATTCTATGAACCACAAATAAATTGGGATTCTAGTCAATGAAATATGCTTTTGGATTTGTAATGTAATTAATACAATAAAGGGAATATGCAATGCATTAAGGGAGAAAAATCCTTGCCGCAACTTTTTATACATCACCCACCATTCTTGCATTTGCTCTCTTCTTAGCATAAACACTTCTAAATATGGGAGTGCCTATTGCTCAGGGCTGAATCCCACTGCAAAAACCATCCTACCCTCAGCACCCCACTGTCAAGCAGTCAGCCCTCATTGCCTCTCAACAGGCAAAGAAGGAAGAACTAATTTGAGTTCATGCTGAACAAAAATGGAGAAAGAAGGAAAATAATATTACACCAGGAGAGACAGTCCTGTGAGATTATAAGGCAGGAAAATGTCACTGAAGGCCACCTCCAAAGATGAGGTACCAAAAAACAATCTGAAAAATATTATACAAATAATCTTCCAAGAGGAAAAAGGGAAAAAAAGGAAAGAAAATTTAAATAATTGCATAATTATTATAGGTGAGGCATTGAACTTAGAGTTTTCACATAGGACTTAATTTTATTCTCATAAAAACACTTGCATTAGTCTGTTCTCACACTGCTAATAAAGACATACACGAGACTGGATAATGTATAATGAAAAGAAGTTTAATGGACTCAACAGTTCCACAGGGCTGGGGAGGCCTCACAACTATGGTGGAAGATAAAGGAAGAGCAAAAGGACTCCTCACATGGCGGCAGGAGAGAGAGCATGTCCAGGGGAACTCCTCTTTATAAAACCAGCATATCTTGTGAGACTTATTCACTACCATGAGAGAGCAGTATGACGGAAACTGCCCCCACAATTCAATTATCTCCACCTGGCCCCACCCTTGACACATGGGGATTATCACAATTCAAAGTGAGATTTGGGTGGGGACACAGAGCCAAACCATATTAGCACTATAGAACACATAACAAGGACCTCATAACGCAAAGTTAGCACATCTAACTCCACAACAGATAACATTTTACTGCCAGTATTTAGAAATGAGGGAACCAAGCTTCAAAAAAGCACAATTACTTTGGGAACAAACAGCCACTCTTCTGCCTTACTCTAAAAGCCATGTTCCATTCACTATTTGGGTTGTGCTAGACACAAAGAAGGAGCTCAGAAAGTGATAGCTTCAGTAGTAAAAATGTTGTGCCTGGGGAAGATGGCATGCTGCCTTTCAATGATACTTTAAAAGGATGTTCCAGTGGTGGTACAAAGCCAGTATTTAAGGTTACATGCAGATTTTGTGGCTGGAGTGGTAAGAGCTGAGGTTGAAGATTTATGTTTGAACTCTGTTCTAAATGTATTTACATTTGGCTACCAACTATGCTAAGCCTTGGGCCTTTCAACATTAGGAAGCAACAAATAATGAGGGCTCAAAGCATCAACTTCAAACATCTAAGGGTGAATTCATACATTTTTCATAATAAGAACATGTTTTGCAATGGGATTCAGCCCTGAGCAATAGGCACTCCCATATTTAGAAGCGTTTATGCTAAGAAGAGAGCAAATGCAAGAATGGTGGGTGATGTATAAAAAGTTGCAGCAAGGATTTTTCTCCCTTAATGCATTTCATAATAGGAACACGTTTCTAGTTTGGGGTGCATCGTAGCAGCCTAAGAAAATAAGATTTATTTAAAGACAACAAACAACCAACAACCTCATAAGAAAAATTACGGTGGCTATAGACAAAAAGTCAAGAATGGAACACTTCGTTTCCTCAAAGTAATTTCAAAGACATCAGTGACAGTGTAAAGAATAAATGCGTTATCTACAACACACATATGAAACACCATCTGTGTCACTAATGCATTATCCTGCATGATTTTTATACTTTAGAAAACATATTACTTAATGTAAACTTTCTGGTTGATTAACTAGGGTGTTCAGGGCTCATCAGGAAAAGTTTTCAAAATTATTCCACCATCACTCTTTATCTTTTATTTTTAATTCTGAAATATAGATTCACAGAAAGGTGCAAACAAATATACAGGGAGGTTCTATGCACCCTTTGCTCAACCTCCTCCAGTGTTAACTCTTGTATAACTACAGGACAGCAGCAAAACAAGGAAATTGACAATTGTGCAATCCACAAAGCTTATTCAGATTTTACCAGTTTTACATGCACTCATTTGTGTCTGTCTGGGTGTGTGTGTGTTTCTGTGCAGTTTTATTACGTGTACATTCTTGTAACCACGTAACATACAGAATTGTTTTATCACAACAAGACTCCCTCAGGCTATTAATTTATAGCAACACTCAGTCTGCTTCTTGCCTCTGTCTCTAATCTCTGGCAACCACTAGTCAGCTCTCCATTTCTATAATTTGTTATTCCAGAATATTAAAGGAATCATCTAGTATGTAGCCTTTTGAGGTTGACTCTTTTCTCTCTGAATAATTGTTCTGAGCTCCAACCAAGTTGTTGCATGTATCAATTGTTTGTTCCTTTTTATTGCTGAGTATCCATACCATTCCTTGGTATGGATATACCACAGTTGGTTTAACCACTCACCTACTGAAGGGCATCTGGGTTGTTTCCAGTTTTTTACCTTTTACAAATAAAGCTGTGATGAACATTTATTCATCACAGCAGGACTCTGTGTGAACACAAGTTTTTGTTTCACTGGCATAAATGCTCAAGAGTGCAATTACTGGGTCATGTGGTAAGTGTATGTCTAGTTCTTTAAGAAACTGCCATACTGACTTCCAGGGTGGCTAAACAATCATTTGACATTTTCACCAGCAATGTATGAGAGATTTTCCACATCTTTGCCAGCATTTGGTGTTATCACTCTACAGTGGACCCTTGACCAACCCTCTTGAAGTCAAAAATTCAACATAACTTTTCATTCCCCAAAAACGTACCTACTAATAGCCTACTGCTGACCAGAAGCCTTACCAATAACATAGTTGATTAACACATATTTTGTATGTTATGTGTATTATGCACTGTATTCTTAATAAAGTAAGCTAGAGAAAAGAAAATGTTATTGAGAAAGTCATAAGGAAGAGAAAATGTATTTACTATTCATTAAGTAGAAGTGGATAATCATACGTGTCTTCATCCTCATCACATTAACATAGGCGGAGGAAGGGGAGTGGTTGGTCTTGCTGTCTCGGGGTGGAAGAGGTGGACAAAGTGGAGGAGGTGGAGGAGGCGGAAGGGGAGACATGAGAGGCAGGGACACTTGGGTATAACTTTTATTGAAAAAGATCTGCGTGTGAGTGGACTCACAGAGTTCAAACCCATGTTGTCCAAGGGTTCGATGTTTATATTTTTAGCTATATTGATAGGTGAGTTAATATTTTACTGTAGTTTTAACTGCATTTTCCTGATAGCTAATGATGTTAAACATCTTTTTATGTGCTTCATTGCCACCTGTATATACTCTGATGAAATGTCTCTTCATATCTTTTGACTATTTCTAATTAGATTTTTTGTTGTCCTCACAAAGCTTCCATAGAACAAATGATTTTTATATTGATGAGGTAAATTTATCAATTTTTCGTTTTTATGAACAGCGCTTTTGGTGTCAAGTCTGAAAACTCTGCCTAGCTCTAGGTCCCAAATATTCTCCGACATATGTTTTCTACGAGTTTTACAGTTTTCCATTTCACATTTAAGTTTGTGATTAATTTTGACCTAATCATATGATGTATAAAGTTTAGGTGAGGTGTTTGTTTTTGTGTGGTTTTTTGTTTGCTTGTTTGTCTGTTTGTCTATGAACAGCTCACTGCTGCAGCGCCATGTGTTTAAAAAGCTAGCCTTCTGCCATCACATTGCTTTGGCATTTTGTTAAAAATCAAGTGGATATATTTCTGTCTTAGTCCAGGTTCTCCATTCTATTCCGCCGATCTGTGTGTCCATGCTTCTGTCCATGCCATGTTGTCTTTATTACTGTAGCTGTACTACACAATTTAAAATTGGGTAGACTGGTTCCTCTCACTGTATTCTTGTGTTTCAAGATTGTTTCAGCTATTCTAGGTCCTTTGCCTTTTTATGCAAATTTTAGAATAAGCTTGTCTATGTCTACAAAATACCCCTGCTAGGTGCTTTTTAGACCATTTTAAAAATTACTTATATGGAAATATCAGGCTTGATCTATGCCTCATTGAGAAGCCTCTTTCACTGTGGGATGAAGCCGGCCTATGTTTGCCAAGTACACTTTTGGGAAGCGTTTTTCCACGAGTAGTCCAAGGACTAAGGGCATTCCTAGGGGGCCTGTGAAAACACACATTCCTGCACCCATATTTTTCTTCCTATCTGCCACCTCTTTTACCTGGGCTCTTTGCTGGAAAGTCTGAGCTGAGACTCATTTGCTTGGGATGATTTTAGAACTGTGCAGCCAGCAGAAGAGATGTCTGATTCAACAGCGCAACGTTGTACAGAGTCTTCTGGAAGTCTGTGTGGCTGCCTCTGATTTCATGCCATGAGATCAGAGGGGTTCTTTGTTACATTTGAAGCAGGGTAGATAAGTGCATTAAAGAGAAAAATTCGCCCATTCTAAAAACAGGACAAAATTGATAAAGGCCTTGGCCAGGCATGGTGGCTCATGCATGTAATCCCAGCACTTTGGGAGGCTGAGGTGGGCGAATCACTTGAGGTCGAGAGTTCGAGACCAGCCTGACCAACATGGAGAAACCTCGTCTCTACTAAAAACACAAAATTAGACAGGTGTGGTAGCAGGCACCTGTAATCCCAGCTACTCAGGAGCCTGAGGCAGGAGAATCGCTTGAACCCGGCAGGCGGAGGTTGTGGTGAGCCAAGATCACGCCATTGCACTCTAGCCTGGGCAACAAGAGTGAAACTCCATCTCAAAAAAAAAAAAAAAAAATTGATAAAGGCCTCAACCTATGGGCAGGAACTGTGGAAGAGACTGCCAAATATCTGTCAAGAAAAACAGCTACTGACTCATGTGATCACACCGGGAGAGGAATGAGGAGAAACCTCCACACCATAAGCCCACACCTCATCCAAGCTGTAACTAAAGCAGGCACTCATGGGAGCTGTACTGGAATCTCCTGCACTCCCTGAATCTCAGAGCAACCATTGATTTCTGAATTTTAGTTTATCAACAAAGGCTTATACTTTTAAATTATATTTCTTTCATTAGTAACTCTTGTTAAAAAGAAGAGAAGTATCAAGCACCTGGCTTGTAGTCAGTGGTGTGCTGCCCATATTTAACAGCCAGCTCTCTAAGAGGAAAAAGCCCTGACTTTGAAATGCATTCTGATTTCCAAGGTATGAATACTTCCACCATGGTCATTCCTGGCAACTAACGTGATATCAACAAAAACAGTGTCAGGAAGATAACCACTTCAGCACATCACGGTTTATAGTACTATATATTTTAACATTAGATGCCAGTGGCTCTGTGAAACCTTTTATCTTCCTAATAGGAGACCACGAACTTTTGGGTAGAGTTTAGGGTATTTTATTAACATTAGAGGTCATGCTGTTAATCCCATATACCTAGATAAAAATACTTAAGCATACTAACAGTCACATATTTTCAGTTTATGGCATTATGTCTGGCTCTCCTTCTCCTAAACTTGGTATATACAACACATCATTTAACCAGGAGAACATTCATTCCAGGGGCTCCCAAGCCTGCTGGACATCAGAACCACCTAGGGGGCTAATTCAGAATATAGATGCCCAGTGGAATAAACACAAATGTCTATCAACAAATGAGTGGATAAACAAAATGCAGTATATTCATATAATGGGCTACTATCTAGCCCTTTAAGGAATAAAATTCTAATACCCGCTACAGCATGGATAAACCTTGAAGACATTATGCTAAGTGACAGAAGCCAGACACAAAAGGACAAATATTGTCTGACTGCATGTATATGCAGTACCTAGAATAGGCAAATTCATAAAGACAGAAAGTGAAATGCAGGCTACCAAGGGCTGAGGGGAGGAGCGAAAGAGAAGATATTGTTTAATGGGTACAGAGTTTCAGTTTGAGATGATGAAAAAGTTCTAGAAATAGATAGTGGTAATGGTTGCTCAACAATGTGAATGTACTTAATGCCATCAAACTGTATATTTTAAAATGATCAAAATGGTAAATTTTATGTTATATGTGTCTTGCCATAAAAAAGAACACAGTTGCCTGGGCCTCACTCATTGGGGATTATGATTCATTTGGTCTGCAGTAGGGCTCAGGCATCTGAGTATTTTACAAGCAGTTCTGGCAATTCCAAGACACAAGCAGGTTCAGGACCCACTAATCTAGTCCAGCCCCTGCATGATACAGAGGGGAAAACAAAGGTTCTGAAAACAATGTCTTGGCCAAGGTCAAGTAACTAGAAGTGGCAGAGTCAGTAATTGATTCCCCATCTACTTCCAAGTCCTGTCTTCTTTTCACTTCATTCTTCAAATAACTGAGGGTCTTTATGACTATTATACAATCCTCAGGCTATGAGGCTTAGAAGTTCCCTGTCTAGATGTCTGAATATATTAACCAGGCCAGGGTTTTGCCTTCAGCTCCTCTGTGTGGCCTTGCCTCTGGAGGTTTAAAGATGTTTGCCTTGCTTCTGCATTCACAGCCTCATCAAGGTGGCCATG
This sequence comes from Hylobates moloch, assembly GCF_009828535.3. NCBI lineage: Eukaryota > Metazoa > Chordata > Mammalia > Primates > Hylobatidae > Hylobates > Hylobates moloch. The sequence goes on from NW_026652276.1 coordinate 134,974,781, forward strand.
CCACAGTCTCCGGAACCCAATATATTAAAAACTCACAGTGCAGGTTCGGAGAATGCCTGGACACTCTCGGACAGTCAGAGGACTGCCTCATGTGTTCAGCATCAGCCAGTCAATGCCCAAGCATGTCTGCAGATAAACATCTTCAGTCCTCCAACCACCAATCTACTAGAAACATAATTAGCTGGCTCTGGTGTAAATAAGCTCATACTGAGAGAAGGAGGCACTCAAGTTCATGAACATACCAATGTACATTGTTCACCTTCATTATCATATTAGTCTTGTTAAACATCAATCTCTCTAGCAGACAGATTTCTAAGTCAATACACATTAACTCTAAGATGAGGTTCCTCTCCAAAAGAAATATAGAACATCTAATTCTAAAAAGAAAGAAAAAGGAATCAACTTCTGAAGAAACTACAAGAGTATTCTCTGGTCAAAGTCCAGTAGGAACATTTACCATTCAGCATCATGATCATTTTTAAAATAACAATCAGATGCCTGCACACTCATGCATCTTCCTCAATAGATGCATGTCACATATATGGACATACTTTCAGTTTCAGAGTTGCTGAATTTAAGCAGCAAATAAAAGAGAACCTAGACAGACTGCAGGGGCTTCGGTGTCAAATCATTCCTTTCCCGAGGTTTCTGATGATGCACCCCAAGTTTCTACCTAGAATACCTCACTTTATTCTCTCAGCTTTATGGCCCTCCATGAAAGAATGTCGTTAGAAGCCTCAGAGGAGATAAGAATGTTTTGGTTCCAAAACATTTTGAGATGATAAGCATCACTGTGATTTTATTCTCACAGTGAAATATACTATAAGACAGGAGGGGGGAAAATCATCTTAAAGTGCTGAGCAGTTTACTCTTCATGATAGGCACGCTATAAGCAGTCGCAGAATCATTTAAAGAGCAGCTGCAGAAAACTCAAAGCTACATTAAAGGTTCATTCTATATGATGTTATAAAAGAAAGCAGATAATCACATCAAAATTATGGTACCTTGGAAATCCGAAGTCCTAATTGCAGAATATTACTGGTGGCTTTGCACAAAACAATGAAAGATCTACTAAAAATCACATTTAGGTGATCAGTAAGTTTATTAGTACTATACTATACTACAGCCACTACCATATGAAAATATACTTAAGCGGTGGTGGTTTTAATTATCTTTTTTAACCTCTATGGAATTCAAAGAAGGAACAATAAAATATCAAGGGCCTAGAACTCGTTGGTAGACATTCAGTCATTTTTCATCCCTATTTATCCATTCTCATTCTCTCCCTATCACTCTCACTCAACTTCAACTACCACCCTCCTCCACCATGGCCAGGAACAGTTGCAATCATTTAATGTGAGTCAACAGTACTACACTAAATATGCTCATGACATCATGAGACACATGCTGAACTAGGAAGATTGAAACTTAGTTCCAATTTTCCCATCTTTCTCTTATTCCCTTTTATCCAACATATATTCAGGGGGCAGCCAGTCTGTACCAGGCACAGTGATCAGAGCTGAAAATACTATCATCCCTACCCTCCCAAAACTTCCAGTTTAGCAGGAGTTCTAGAAAATCAAAATGCTGAATCACAATTGAGGTTAATGTTAAGAAGAAAAGATACTTAATTGTACAGCAAGTGCCCATGGATGCCGGGAAGGAATGGCCAAAGTGAAATCTAAAAAATGGGTCAAAGTCAGCTCTACAACATAGGGTGGAAAAGCCCTCCAAGCAAAGGTTAGAGTATGTTCAAAATTCCACAGCAGGAAGTGAACACAAAACATTAAGAGAAACAGAAGAAAGCCTCCCATCCAGGTGCAGTGGCTCACACTTGTTATCCCAGCACTTCAGGAGGCCAAGACGGGTGGATCACTTGAGGTCAGGAGTTCAAGACCAGCCTGGCCAACATGGTGAAAACCCATCTCTACTAAAAATACAAAAATTAGCTTGGCGTGGTGGTGCATGCCTGTAGTCCCAGCTACTCGGAAGACTGAGGCAGGAAAATCCACTGAACCTGGGAGGCAGAGGTTGCAGTGAGCCAAGATCCTGCCATTGCACTCCAGCCTGGGCAACAGAGAGAGAATCCATCTAAAAAAAAAAAAAAAAAAAAAAAAAATCCCACCAGGAGAAGTGCAGAAGAAGATGGGGAGACAGGGGAGAGCAAGACCCAGATCTTGCAGGGCTTGGTGGCCACCTAACCAGAGGAGGAGAGGGAATGGCCAAAAGCAAGCAAGCGTTTGCTAGCTTGTACTGTGTGCACTGATTGGGCAAGCTATCTTCTAGCTGTAACTATCATTCTCGATAGATGCTTCTACTTAACCATGTGTCCCAAAGCTGCTCTAGGTACGGCTGGTAGAATTCTAAGATGTATCCAACCCCTGATACACCTACTTTGTGCAATCCTTCCCTTGAGTGTGGGCAAAACCTGTGGATGTGATGGATGTCACTCCCGTGATTAGGCTGTGACCAGAAATTGTGCAGGTGTAACTTGAGTTATTATCCTGAGTGGGCCTGACCTACTAAGTGAGCCTTAAAAAGGGTCTACAAGCCATAAAGGTCCTCTCTTGCTGGCTTTGAAGAAGGAAGCCACTCTGCAGCTGCAAGGAACTGAATTCTGCCGACAGCCACATGAGCTTAGAAGAGGACCCTGAGCCTCAGATGAGACCAGCCCTGGATGACATCTTAATTGCAGGCTTGTGAGACCCAGCTAAGCCGTGCCCAGAGCCCCAACCCACAGAAACTGTGGGTTAATAAATGATGTTGTTTTAGGCCGTTAAGTTTGTCATAGCTTGTTGTCTATCAATAGAAAATTAGTACGCTGGCCATCAGCAGCAGAAGGAAGCTCTGTGAGGCTGGGAGCCTCTGAGACTACCCCCATTCTGATATGGCTGTCAGGCACTTTGCATATGAGACATCAGGGAGACCAGAACTACCACGCTCTTCCATCATGGCCAGGAACATTCGCAACTTGGCCCACTTTAGAAAGTGAAAATGGATGCACCAGAAGTCCACAGCAAGCTTTAGAAATCTAATCTTCTAACTTAAAGGCAACCACAAACTTACCCCTTAAACTGCCTTCCAAAAGTCTACAAAATCTAAAAAACAAAGCCCAGGAATAAATGGGTTGAGACAAATTTGACAAGGAAAGCTGATCTCTGTTTTAAGTTTCCTTACTAATTTTAACAACAAAAACAGCTTTTTGTGAAGTATGATTTTAATGTTAACAAGGTCCTTTTAAACAAGTAGGGTCATTTTTATTGAAATGCCAAAATAGCCTGGTTTATATTATGGGTAGCCAATCTATGAATTGTAACATTTTATACATCTTTTTTTGGTTAGAGAAAAAGAGCAGGGGAAAGAAATCCCTCTTGTTTTTTGTCTTTTTTCTTGTCTTGAAAAATGTATTAACAACCTCCACTCAAATTTCTGAGGCCAGGTGGATAAAATTAGTTAAACTGCATAGGTTAAAATATCTATGCAAGCATTCCAGAATCTAACAACTTTCATCAAGAAGCATGTGAGAAATTCTCTTAAGCGCAAAATCATGAGAAAAAAAAAAAAAAACAGTGGCACTGGAAGTGAGTAGCTCAATGGTGGGGAGGGAATGCAATCTCCAAAGACATTTTAAGTGACAGCTTAGAGTCTCAGCATTAAATTAGCTAAGAGTAAAGCTAGAGACTTCTATTTGGTTAGAAATGAAACACACACACACACACACACACAGAGAGAGAGAAATGAAACACGCACACAGAGAGAGAGAGTATGCAGAGGCTGGCTCTGGAAGGATCCCCAAGAACCTGGTACAAAGATTGTCTCCAGGACAAAGTCGCTGGGGTCAAGAGTGGGAGGGAAACTTACTTTTACTATAGATATTTTTGGGTGCTTTTAAGTGTGTAACTGCATGACCTATTTAAGACATTGTATGCAGCCAAGCACACACATACACACATAAGAGCAAAGCTCATCTCAATTGTCCCACTGGAACACTGCTGCAGTAATAAGCAGTCATGAGTACTAGTGAGGAAAGAAAAAATTGAGTTGAGGGTTCCCAGATAAAGGACAATTAGTAAGAAAAGCCACTGGTTCCTAAGCTACATGTTGTCAGTCACCTCCAAAAGCCTCTCTGCCTACATACTTTCTTTGAAATTGTTGGTCCACCCAGACTATAATCAGTCCTGGAGGAAGAAGGGGGCTGTGCCCGGGTGAAGAACTGCCAAGTTCATTTCTCTCTCTCTCTCTCACTTTCTCTCTCTCTTTCTCTCTCGTTTATCTCTAGAGCCATCACAACTCATCTCTCCTCCTTCCTGCTTATCTCACAGGCAGTATGATACTGTATTGGTCCATTCTCACATTACTATAAAGAAATATCTAAGACTGGGTAGTTTATAAAGAAAAGAGTGTTAATTCACTTACAGTTCCTCCAGCTGTACAGAAGGCATGGCTGGGAAGGCCTTAGGAAACTTATGATCGTGGTGGAAGGCAAAGAGGAAGCAGGCACCATCTTCACATGGCCAGCAGGAGACAGAACAAAGGGAGAAGTGCCACACAATTTTAAACAACCAGATCTCGTGAGAACTCACTCACTATCATGAGAACAGTAAGCAGGAAATCCACCTTCATGATCCAATCACCTCCCACCAGGTGCCTCCTCCAACACTGAAGATCATAATTCAACATGAGATTTGGGTGGGGACACAGAGACAAACCATATCATATGCCAAGCAAGAAGAATGGGACAGTGGGAGTCAGAAGATCCCCTCTGCATCTGAGCAATTGTACAATCTCTCTCATCACATAAGTTTTCCCATCTGCTAAATCAGAAGAGTAATCACCACCACCTCAGGGCTGAATACAACTCTATCTCTGAAAGCCTAAGATTGGAGGATTGTCTTCTCTTCCAAAGTATTCTCTAAAACTCTTTCACAGTATAGTTTACATGATTAGCAGACCTTCTAGGGGAAGGCAACTCATTTCTTATTTGGGAGGCAAAACCTGGGGCAAACAGCATCCAGGTTGATTAGATATAATAACTACCAGAGAATTTGGCCATGTCTAAAAGAAAGGAAAGCAGAGGTTGAGGAAAGAACCACTCTTTTGTTTGGGCAGCAGACAATGCATGGTTATGATTGCCAAAATAAGTTTGGTTAAAAGTAAGCAACCAGATTGGCACATGGCTAACTCAATCTTTCCATCTTAAAAGATTTCAACAATAAAACAATTCACTCCGTCAACACAGAAAGTGTCATTATCTTCATATAAGAGTTTTTTTCAATGTTTGTTTCTATACATGGTAAGTAGCTGGCTCCCTCCAAAACAACCACATAGCAATATCCTGAAAGGCATGATCATCTTCCAGGTCATTCTCGAAGCAGCACTGAGAAGAGGTCCCTTATTCATGACCTTGCACTATAGAAAAGGCAACCTATAATTAATAATGCTTAATCTATTACCATTATTCATAGTCCCCCTTTACATTGGTCAGTAATTGGTCTATAGACATGAGCTCAATTCTCTTAAATTTCACAATGCATGTTTTGCTCTTTAATTCTTATTTATCAGAACCTAGGGCAGTTGACCTCATTTTGGAAATTGATGTGCAAATATTTATATGTTGCCTTTTTCTTTTCATGAGACATCATAGGATTTTAAAAATCAAATATAAAAGTTAAACTATTAAAAAACGCAACCCATGGGAACATAACCCATAGAAAAACAAGACAAAACACAGAAAAATCAAAGACAAGAAAAGGTTACGGAAAATAAACCCCACTTGACAAATGAAAGACTTTTTTTTCAATCCTTCATCAAACTCTTGTGGACAATTAATATTTCATGCTCTATATGAGGAAAGAAGATGGAACTTGACCTATAAATGTCTGAAACACACCTTATTCATTTATGATCTACTAATAACAAACATATATTCAGATAACAAACACATTATTGTTCATGAAAGAACCCTACATTAAAGGGTGATTTTCAGTCCAAGTAAATACAGAAAAGCTGCCAAAACCATCTGTTTGACTCCCGATGATCTCATTTGTTTTCATCAAACAATACTGAGTTTTTTCAAATTAGATTAATCTTCTGCCCAGTTGTTAGGCTATTTGGATAAAAATGTATAATTATTATTAGCATAAAAATAATCTCAAAAGCACACTGAAATATTTGCCTGAGAGAAATTAGTTATAATTTAATTACCTTTCTGTTTTAAAGAATATTCTGGCTTCATAAAAGCTAAGGACAATTTGGTAAGCAGCACTATTCTATAAATACCTGGCCCGTGGATTCACAAATAATTGTTAAATTAATAAACGAATGGAACATCTGAGCAATGCAATTAAAGAAAACAGGAACACAAATGCATGCACACACAAAGGCTTTCTAAGAATACGTTTGAACTATGGGTTTTCATATTTCTGTCCTGAAGCAGATGTACTCTCCTACCATTGCCTTTTCAATATCAGCATCTTTTTCGGAGGAAAATAAGTAAAAGTCATGATAGGATTCTGTTATCTTTTTGTGTGACCCCTCTACTCCTCCTGAAACAATCAACAAACAAAAACTTATTACAGATTTGTTTTAAATCAGATTTGTTTAATTCAAGGAAGCCTAGAAACTGGTACCTTAACAAGTTCCCCAGGTGATTTTGAGTGGCAGGCAATGACTAAGACCTATGTCATGCCTTTGTGTGTGCCAGAACCTTCACCCGGTAGTCTTGTGCAGAGCAGCCCTTTTTGAATGTGATTACCTTTTACTTGTTCATAAAAATGCATTGCTTTTCTGGAAAGCCTTCCCAGGCACATCCCTGATTCCTTGCCTGGTAGCTATCCTCCTTCCCTTCTGATATGGTTTGGCTGTGTTCCTACCCAAATCTTATCTTGAATTGTAATGCCCATAATCCTCACATGTCATGGGAGGGACTCAGTGGGAAGTAATTGAATCATGGGGGCAGTTTCCCCCATGCTGTTCTCATGATAGTGAGTTCTCACGAGATCTGATGGTTTTATAAGTGTCTGGCATTTCCCCTGCTGGCTCTCATTCTCTCTCCTACTGCCCTGTGAAGAGGTGCTTTCTGCCATGATTGTACGTTTCCTGAGGCCTCCCTAGCCATGTTGAATCAACTAAACCTCTTTTCTTTATGTTACCCAGTCTTGGGTATTTCCTTATAGCAATGTGGGAATGGACTAAAACACCTTCCCCCTGCACTCAGGCATGCCTTACCCAGAGAACTTCCCAACCAGATGGTACTTCTCTGTGTCCCTTTAATGAAGCAAGCTCCTTGAGGATATGGTCACCCTCTGCTTGATCCTGGGTCACTAACCTCTTGGCAGATGAATGACTGAACTTCTCCAGGCCCTCATTTTCCTCATATATAAAATAAGACAGAAATTACCTCACTGTTGTGAAGACTTAGTGGTGAGCATAAACCAAATAATTTGGTATCCAGCAATGGGGAACATAAGTCCTTCTGGTACTTCCATGAAGATAACAGATAGAGGTAAAGGTCTTAAAATCAACCAGATAATCACACCTCACAATCCACAGTGCTTCAACAATACTACATGGACAGACAGATGGATGTCACAACTTTCATGAGCCTCAGGATGAGAGCTCTTGGTAGATAAAAGCAGTAACACTGGCCAGGGACGGTGGCTCACAGCTGTAATCCCAGCACTTTGGGAGGCCGAGGCGGGTGGATCACCTGAGATCAGGAGTTCAAGACCAGCCTGGCCAACACGGCGAAACCCCGTCTCTACTAAAAATACAAAAAAATTAGCCTGCCTGGTGGCGGGCACCTGTAATCCCAGCTGCTTAGGAGGCTGAGGCAAGAGAATCACTTGAATCCAGGAGTCGAAGTTTGCAGTGAGCCAAGATTGCACCACTGCACTACAGCCTGGGCGACAGAGTGGGACTCCACCTCAAAAAAAAAAAAAAAAAAGTCCGGGTGCGGTGGCTCAGGCCTGTAATCCCAGCACTTTGGGAGGCCAAGGCAGGCAGATCACGAGGTCAGGAAATCGAGACCATCCTGGCTAACACGGTGAAACTCCGTCTCTACTAAAAATACAAAACATTAGCCGGGCGTGTTGGCGGGCGCCTGTAGTCCCAGCTACTCAGGAGGCTGAGGCAGGAGAATGGCATGAACCCGGGAGGCGGAGCTTGCAGTGAGCCGAGATCGTGCCACTGCACTCCAGCCTGGGTGACAGAGCGAGACTGTCATAAAATTACGTTTGCCCGCGGGAACAATGTCATCTCTGAGGAGCTGTATTCTGATCAGCATCCTGGCCTTAAAGAATAGGAATGACCCATGAAGACCCATGAAGAATGAGCATAGTAGTAAAGACCTCTTCAAGGAGAACTACAAACCACTGCTCAATGAAATCAAAGAGGATACAAACAAATGGAAGAACATTCCATGCTCATGGGTTGGAAGAATCAATATCGTGAAAATGGCCATACTGCCCAAAGTAATTTATAGATTCAATGCCATCCCCATTAAGCTACCAATGACTTTCTTCACAGAATTGGAAAAAACTACTTTAAAGTTCATATGGAACCAAAAAAGAGCCCGCATTGCCAAGTCAATCCTAAGCCAAAAGAACAAAGCTGGAGGCATCACGCTACCTGACTTCAAACTATACTACAAGGCAACAGTAACCAAAACAGCATGGTACTGGTACCACAACAGAGACATAGATCAATGGAACAGAACAGAGCCCTCAGAAATGATGCCGCATATCTACAACTATCTGATCTTTGACAAACCTGACAAAAACAAGAAATGGGGAAAGGATTCCCTATTTAATAAATGGTGCTGGGAAAACTGGCTAGCCATATGTAGAAAGCTGAAACTGGATCCCTTCCTTACACCTTATACAAAAACTAATTCAAGATGGATTAAAGACTTATATGTTAGACCTAAAACCATTAAAATCCTACAAGAAAACCTAGGCAATACCATTCAGGCCATAGGCGTGGGCAAGGACTTCATGTCTAAAACACCAAAAGCAATGGCAACAAAAGCCAAAATTGACAAATGGGATCTCATTAAACTAAAGAGCTTCTGCACAGCAAAAGAAACTACCATCAGAGTGAACAGGCAACCTACAGAATGGGAGAAAATTTTTGCAACCTACTCATCTGACAAAGGGCTAATATCCAGAATCTACAATGAACTCAAACAAATTTACAAGAAAAAAACAAACAACCCCATCAAAAAGTGGGCAAAGGACATGAACAGACACTTCTCAAAAGAAGACATTTATGCAGCCAGAAAACACATGAAGAAATGCTCATCATCACTGGCCATCAGAGAAATGCAAATCAAAACCACAGTGAGATACCATCTCACACCAGTTAGAATGGCCATCATTAAAAAATCAGGAAACAACAGGTGCTGGAGAGGATGTGGAGAAATAGGAACACTTTTACACTGTTGGTGGGACTGTAAACTAGTTCAACCATTGTGGAAGTCAGTGTGGCGATTCCTCAGGGATCTAGAACTAGAAATACCATTTGACCCAGCCATCCCATTACTGGGTATATACCCAAAGGAGTATAAATCATGCTGCTATAAAGACACACGCACACGTATGTTTATTGCGGCACTATTCACAATAGCAAAGACTTGGAACCAACCCAAATGTCCAACAACAATAGACTGGATTAAGAAAATGTGGCACATATACACCATGGAATACTATGCAGCCATAAAAAATGATGAGTTCGTGTCCTTTGTAGGGACATGGATGAAACTGGAAAACATCATTCTCAGTAAACTATCGCAAGGACAAAAAACCAAACACCGCATGTTCTCACTCATAGGTGGGAATTGAACAATGAGAACTCATGGACACAGGAAGGGGAACATCACATTCCGGGTACTGTTGTGGGGTGGGGGGCGGGGGGGGCGGGGACAGCATTAGGAGATATACCTAATGCTAAATGACGAGCTAATGGGTGCAGGAAATCAACATGGCACATGGATACATATGTAACAAACCTACACATTGTGCACATGTACCCTAAAACCTAAAGTATAATAAATAAAAAATAAAAAAAAAATAACTAAAAAATAAAAAAAAGACCAATTTACAATATATATAAAATTCTGTAATTATTTAAAGGAATAAAATGACGTTCCATGTAATTATAAATAAACTATGCACATTAATTATAGAAGTAGCTCACATAGATAAGTACACATAGAATAAACTATAAATAGAAACTCAACTATAAAATATGAGGAATTTTAAATAACTCAAATTTCTTAAGAGACTAATCAAGAAAAAAATGAGATGATAACATGCCTTCTTCTCTCATACTTACCCTGTATTAGAAGTTTCAAAACAAACAAAAAAATTAATAATTTCTGAGCTATTTCAAAGGTTTCTAATGCAGAATATGTTTTATGATTAGGATAACAAAGATGATAATGATAATATTTCCCATTGAGAAAATCATTCTTAGGCTGGGCACTGTGGCTCTTGCCTGTAATCCCAGCACTTTGGGAGGTCAACGTGGGTGGATCACTTGAGGCCAGGAATTGGAAATGATCCTGGCCAACCCAGTGAAATCTCATCTCTACTAAAAATACAAAAAAAATGCTGGGCATTGTGGCACACACCTGTAATCCCAGCTACCTGGGAGGCTGAGGCATAAGAATCACTTGGACGCAGGAGGCAGAGGTTGCAGTATGTTGAGATCACGCTACTGCACTCCAGCCTGGGCAACAGAGCGAGACCTGTCTCAATAATAATAATTATTATTATTATTATTAAAAAATAAATAAAAATAGAAGAAAAAATATTCTTAAAAATGAGGCCAGTAAAACATTCCCCACATTCTTCATCTAGCCTATATTCTAAATTTAGTCCATTCTGTCACTGAAGTTCTGCAATACTGCACCAAATTCTATGAAAACACTACCATTTAAGTGTTAACTTGTTGACAACTGTCAGTGCTTTCTACACTTTATTGTAGAAAACACAACAGCAATTGATGGCACTCAGTTAGGCTCTTTAAATGGAGCTTGATACCACTTCTCACCAAACCACCAAAAGGGGGAGGAACATATCCCTGGTAATATGGGGAAATCCAGAGCAGGAGAGAACTGGGTCAAGAGTGTGAATGTTGCAGTCTGAAGTGGGGGAATCCATTAGATGGAATGGAAATGAGGGAAGGCAAAGATATCCAAACAGGTCTAAATTTTACCACGTGACACCAGCTTTCCCTATCATCTTTTATGGAGAAAAGGCTTAAAAACTCTCAGGGAAGAGGGAAAGAGAATAGCCTTGTCTTTTTTGGAGCCATTTAGTAAAAATGTCCATCATAGTTTGACACATGCACACCTTTTCTTCCAACACTGTGATTTCTAGGTCTCTGTCCTTGAGAAACAGACACACATGGGCCTGACAGGAATGACAAGCTGGTTCCCTGCAGCTTGCAAAAACTGAAAATCTAAATGACTATCAACAGGGAGGTGTTAAATGAATTACTCTATATCTATACTATGGAATCCATACAAGAGTTGAAAAAGCATGAACTTGCCTGGGAAAATTCCTAAGTCACATTGTTGTTGATTTTTAGATTTTTTGTTTTTTGATACTGGGGGGCGGGGGGGTTGGCCAAAGCAAACTGCAAAAGACCATTTCTTTCCATTTATGTAAAAATAAAAGTACGCAGACAAAATCACATATACATGTAATAAACTGAAAAAGGTCTGGAAAACACACAATAAATTAGTAACAGTTGTTATTTCTGAGCAGAGTGGGTTTCACAGGCTCAAAAAGAACTTCTTTCTCCTTTCTTAACTTCTTTAGTACAATAATATATTAATGTAGTGTTTAATTAAATTTAAAATTAAACATAATTGTGCCGAGGAAGGAAAGGAGAAAGAGAGACAGAAGTCAGAAGGGAAAAAGAAAAGAAAGTTCCAACAAATCATGGGAGGAAGTGAGCCAGTTCTTGGGGTTCAAGTCCCCCCACTCCCATTTACTTACACAATCGAATAACTGGAATAGACTTCCAATAAGCATACCCCAGCACTTCAACATCAGAGTGATGTTTTCTTGGTCATTATCTGCTGTTTTCCTTGATTTCTTTTTTAATCATTCTAGTGATTTTCAAAATAGGAAGACAGCAAAAGGCCAGAGAGAAAACACAGCCTCCCACTACAAAAGGTAAAGAGATTTCTCACGCCTACATGGTCTCATGCTTGATTTTTCTCAAGTATATTGACCAGGATAGGTAATGACTATCAGCCTCTAAAAGCTGTGGGATGTGGTTCTCCTTTCTCCATCAGCGAGGCCGACCCTCTCTCTTCCTTTCCGTTGTTTGTCTGATAGCTGTGGTCCTCAAGCCTGTCTGCATAAGGGTCTCAGTGGAGACTTAAAAATATACAGTCAGGGGCCCAGGCTGGGTGCTGCTGATACAGCAGGCCTGCAAGCTTAATGGTGAGACCACCTGGGTCTGTCTCCCATCTCTGTCACTTACTAGCTCTGTGATATTGGGAAAGTCACTAAGGCCCTCAGTGTCACCATTTTTCCATCTATAAAATGGGGCTGACTTTGTGAGGATTCAGTGCCTGGCTCCAAGAAAGTACCACCAGGAGTACTACCTGTTGCTGTTTTGATGAAGAGGATGGTCATCTTGCTGACTGCTATTATATTGGGCAAGCCCCAGGAATCTGCATTCTAACTGCTGCTTCTGTGATCCATTACATTTTGAGAACACTGTTTATACACATTCCCTCAGGTAAAAGGAAGAACAAACAAAGAGGAAACAATATTCAAGGGTAACTTGAAGCATCTAGTAAGCTTTTGCTATTGGTCATCCACTAACAATACCAGATTTCACCTTCCCATATGCTTGCTGATAGAGCCACGCCCTGCACCCATTCTGCCTAGCACCCACTGCACTATGTTAGGTACACGCTGTGTGCACCTCCACAAGAGGCCTGACCACACAGCCTGGTGAGCAGCTTTAAAAACTGCAAAAGGTATTACCTCTGAATGCAGATACCATTCAAAATACAGGAGAATTCAGTCTATCAGTGCTCCTGTTACAATGTGTTAAGTCAAGGGTCCCCAACCCCTGCCTGGGCCACGGACCTGTACTGGTCTGTAGCTTGTAAGGAACTGAGCCACACATCAGGAGGTGAGAGGTGGGCAAATGAAAGAAGCTTCATCTGTATTTACAGCTGATCCTCATCGCTCACATTACCGCCTGAGCTCCGCCTCCTGTCAGATCAGCTGCAGCATTAGATTCTCACGGAAGCACAAACCCTATTGTGAACTGCACATGCGAGTCATCTAAGTCTGCACTCTTTATGAGAATCTAATGCCTGAAGATCTGTCACTGTCTCCCATCAACCCTAGATGGGACCATCTACTTACAGGAAAACAATCTCAGGGCTCTCAGTGATTCTACATTATGGTGAGTTATATATTACACATTACAATGTAATAATAATAGAAACAAAGTGTGAAGTATATGTAATACATTTGAATCATCCCAAAACCATCCCCCCACCCCGGTCCATGGAAAAATGGTCTTCCATGAAACTGGTCCCTGATGCCAAAAAGGTTGGGAACCACTGTGTTAAATGATCTGAAAAAACAAGGCTCCATTTCTTCGCTAAGGAGACTCCATTGCGTATTATGTTACATATATAAAAATATATATAATATAAATATATATTTGTATTAAAATTATATTTTTATCTCTAACATATAAATTGTATTATATATAATTATATTATATATAAATATATAAAATATATAATATATAAATTATATATAAATATATTATATATAAATATAT